>NC_052149.1:60471349-60781159 GCF_902713615.1 Scyliorhinus canicula
CATGCTCCTCGTGTGCGATGTGGGAGCTCAGGGACACGTCCACTGTCCCTGGCTCCTTCACGTGCAAGAAGTGTGTTCAGTTGCAGCTCTTGTTAGACCGCTTGACGGCTCTGGAGCTGCGGATGGACTCACTTTGGAGCATCCGCAATGCTGAGGAGGTCGTGGATAGCACGTTTAGCGAGTTGGTCACACCGCAGGTGAAGGTTACTGAGGGAGATAGAAAATGGGTGACCAAAAGAAAGAGCAAGAGTAGGAAGGCAGTGCAATCGAGACTCCAGGATGGTATGTTGCCTCCCTGGTGCAAGGGTCAAGGATGTCTCGGAGCGGCTGCAGGACATTCTGGGGGGGGGGGGGGGGGGGGGTGAACAGCCAGCTGTCGTGGTGCACATAGGCACCAACGATATAGGTAAAAAACGGGATGAGGTCCTACAAGCGGAATTCAGGGAGTTAGGAGTTAAACTAAAAAGTAGGACCTCAAAGGTAGTAATCTCAGGATTGCTACCAGTGCCACGAGCTAGTCAGAGTAGGAATGTCAGGATAGATAGGATGAATGCGTGGCTCGAGAGATGGTGCAAGAGGGAGGGATTCAAATTCCTGGGGCATTGGGACCGGTTCTGGGGGAGGTGGGACCAGTACAAACCGGACGGTCTGCACTTGGGCAGGACTGGAACCGATGTCCTAGGGGGGGTGTTTTCTAGAGCTGTTGGGGAAGCTTTAAACTAATGTGGCAGGGGGATGGGAACCAATGCTGGAAGTTGGAAGGTAGTAAAACAGGGACAGAAACAAAAGGAAGTAAGGGGAAAAGTGCAAGGCAGAGAAGACATAGTCAGAAATCCATAAGGACGACAGTACAAGGTACAGTGACTGAGGGGAGCACAGTGAATAGGCCCAGTAATAACAAAAGGAATAAAACTGGAGATGTTAAGATTCAAAACAGAGGTAAAAAAACCAACATAAGTGTACTTTACCTGAATGCTCGTAGTATTCGGAATAAAGTAAATGAGTTGGTGGCACAAATCATCGTAAATGACTATGATTTAGTGGCCATTACTGAAACATGGTTAAAGGATGGTCACGACTGGGAGTTAAATATCCGAGGGTATCAAACTATTCGGAAGGACAGAGTGGATGGTAAGGGAGGTGGTGTTGTTCTGTTATTTAAGGATGACATCCGGGCAATAGTAAGGGATGACATCGGTGCTATGGAGGATAAAGTTAAATCCATTTGGGTGGAAATCAGGAATAGTAAGGCGAAAAAGTCACTGATAGGAGTAGTCTATCGGCCACCAAATAGTAACGAGATGGTGGGGCAGGCAATAAACAAAGAAATAACTGATGCATGTAGAAATGGTACAGCAGTTATCATGGGGGATTTTAATCTACATGTCGATTGGTTTAACCAGGTCAGTCAAGGCAACCATGAGGAGGAGTTTATAGAATGTATCCGTGATAGTTTCCTAGAACAGTATGTAATGGAACCTACGAGGGAACAAGCGGTCCTAGATCTTGTCCTGTGTAATGAGACAGGATTGATTCATGATCTCATAGTTAGGGATCCTCTCGGAAGGAGCGATCACAATATGGTGGAATTTAAAATACAGATGGAGGGTGAGAAAGTAAAATCAAATACTAGTGTTTTGTGTTTAAACAAAGGAGATTACAAGGGGATGAGAGAAGAACTAGCTAAGGTAGACTGGGAGCTAAGACTTTATGGTGGAACAGTTGAGGAACAGTGGAGAACCTTCCAAGCGATTTTTCACAGTGCTCAGCAAAGGTTTGTACCAACAAAAAGGAAGGACGGAAGAAAGAGGGAAAATCGACCGTGGATATCTAAGGAAATAAGGGAGAGTATCAAATTGAAGGAAAAAGCATATAAAGTGGCAAAGATTTCTGGGAGATTAGAGGACTGGGAAATCTTTAGGGGGCAACAGAAAGCTACTAAAAAAGCTATAAAGAAGAGTAAGATAGAGTATGAGAGTAAACTTGCTCAGAATATAAAAACAGACAGTAAAAGTTTTTACAAATATATAAGACAAAAAGAGTGGCTAAGGTAAATATTGGTCCTTTAGAGGATGAGAAGGGAGTTTTAATAATGGGAAATGAGGAAATGGCTGAGGAACTGAACAGGTTTTTTGGGTCGGTCTTCACAGTGGAAGACACAAATAACATGCCAGCGACTGATAGAAATGAGGCTATGACAGGTGAGGACCTTGAGAGGATTGTTATCACTAAGGAGGGAGTGATGGGCAAGCTAATGGGGCTAAAGGTAGACAAGTCTCCTGGCCCTGATGGAATGCATCCCAGAGTGCTAAAAGAGATGGCTAGGGAAATTGCAGATACACTAGTGATAATTTACCGAAATTCACTAGACTCTGGGGTGGTCCCGGTGGATTGGAAATTAGCAAACGTGACGCCACTGTTTAAAAAAGGAGGTAGGCAGAAAGCAGGAAATTATAGGCCAATGAGTTTAACTTCGGTAATAGGGAAGATGCTGGAATCTATCATCAAGGAAGAAATTGTGAGGCATCTGGATAGAAATTGTCCCATTGGGCAGACGCAGCATGGGTTCGTAAAAGGCAGGTCATGCCTAACTAATTTAGTGGAATTTTTTGAGGACATTATCAGTGCAGTAGATAACGGGGAGCCGATGGATGTGGTATATCTGGATTTCCAGAAAGCCTTTGACAAGGTGCCTCACAAAAGGTTGCTGCATAAGATAAAGATGCATGGCATTAAGGGTAAAGTAGTAGCATGGATAGAGGATTGGTTAATTAATAGAAAGCAAAGAGTTGGGATAAATGGGTGTTTCTCTGGTTGGCAATCAGTAGCTAGTGGTGTCCCTCAGGGATCCGTGTTGGGCCCACAATTGTTCACAATTTACATTGATGATTTGGAGTTGGGGACCAAGGGCAATGTGTCCAAGTTTGCAGATGACACTAAGATGAGTGGTAAAGCAAAAAGTGCAGAGGATACTGGAAGTCTGCAGAGGGATTTGGATAGGTTAAGTGAATGGGCTCGGGTCTGGCAGATGGAATACAATGTTGACAAATGTGAGGTTATCCATTTTGGTAGGAATAACAGCAAACGGGATTATTATTTAAACCATAAAATATTAAAGCATGCCGCTGTTCAGAGAGACTTGGGTGTGCTAGTGCATGAGTCACAGAAGGAGGGTTTACAAGTGCAACAGGTGATTAAGAAGGCAAATGGAATTTTGTCCTTCATTGCTAGAGGGATGGAGTTTAAGACTAGGGAGGTTATGTTGCAATTGTATAAGGTGTTAGTGCGGCCACACCTGGAGTATTGTGTTCAATTTTGGTCTCCTTACTTGAGAAAGGACGTACTGGCGCTGGAGGGTGTGCAGAGGAGATTCACTAGGTTAATCCCAGAGCTGAAGGGGTTGGATTATGAGGAGAGGTTGAGTAGACTGGGAATGTACTCGTTGGAATTTAGAAGGATGAGGGGGGATCTTATTGAAACATTTAAAATTATGAAGGGAATAGATAGGATAGATGCGGGCAGGTTGTTTCCACTGGCGGGTGACAGCAGAACTAGGGGGCATAGCCTCAAAATAAGGGGAAGTAGATTTAGGACTGAGTTTAGGAGGAACTTCTTCACCCAAAGGGTTGTGAATCTATGGAATTCCTTGCCCAGTGAAGCAGTTGAGGCTCCTTCATTACACGTTTTTAAGGTAAAGATAGATAGTTTTTTGAAGAATAAAGGGATTAAGGGTTATGGTGTTCGGGCCGGAAAGTGGAGCTGAGTCCACAAAAGATCAGCCATGATCTAATTGAATGGCGGAGCAGGCTCGAGGGGCCAGATGGCCGACTCCTGCTCCTAGTTCTTATGTTCTTATGTATTCCTTTTGGAGTCTGTTCACACAAAACTATTACTGAACTTCCATCTATCAGCTCATCAGCGACAGTGGTGTTGAATTAATTCACTTCATGGTTGTTGGTTCAGAACTAGCTTAGCTACTTCAACCATTTGAATCCCTTTCTGTAACAAGTTACACCTGGCATTCTGTTCAGTGGATTCTTATTCTTTGTACCTCTGAATGAAGTATAGACTGTATTTTTCAATTTATTCCAATTATAAAATGCTGCACCTTTTTTAGGACATCAATACCCATATAAAATGCTGGTGGCTCTAGAGAGGATTAATTAGGTGTTTGAAGAGTTTTATAGAGACTTGTATAAGTTGGAGCCACCAAAGGATGAGCGGAAGATGAGGGACTTTTTGGTGAGGTTAGAGTGCCTGAATGTGGGTGAAATGGAGAGGGCGGGGCTGGAGGAGTTGGCGGGGGTAGCAGCCGTGTAGGTGTCGATTGGGAAGATGTAGATGGGGATGGCGGTGGTGACGGACGGTTTCCTTGTGGAATTGTACAGGAAATTTAAGGCTAAGATGGCGTCGTTATTGGTGGAAATGTTTGAGGACGCGATGGTCAGAGGGATTTTGCTGAAAACGATGGGACAGGGATCCATCTCGTTGCTGCTAAAGAAGGATAAGGACTCGGGGGAGTGTGGATCATATAGGCCCATATCTCGACTGAATGTAGACGCTAAGATAATGGCAAAGGTGCTGGCGTTAAGATTGGAGGTGTGCCTACCGAGGATGATTGGGGAGGATCAGACAGGGTTGTGGACAGACAGCTGTCATCGAATGTACGGCGGTTGCTGAATGTGGTGCTTCTTCCGGCAGAGGGAAGGGAGCATCTGCTGCAGAGAAGGCATTTGATAATGTGGAATGGAGCTATCTGATTGCAGTGTTGGAGATATTTGGCATTGAGCCGAGGTTTTTGGCATGGGTGAAGTTGCTGTATAAGGAGCCGATGGTGTGTGTGCTTTTGTATGATATGAACTCAGGATATTTTTCATTGCACCGGGGAATGAGGCAGGGATGCCCCCTTCCGTTTGGTTTGCGATAGAGCACTTGGCCATTGCACCGAGTTCAGAGTTGTCGAAAGGATAGTGATGGGGTGGGGGTGGAGCATAGGGTGTCCTTGTATGCTGTTATAGGCTGAATGTTGGGAAAAGTTAGTATTTTGTGGTATCCACTCCAGGGATGGGTTCAGAATAGGTGGGGGGCGGGGGGTTGCCTTTCCGTGTGGCAGCTTCTAAGGGTAATTGGGGGTGCAGGTGGCTCGGGATCGGGAAGGGCTTCGGAAATTGAATTTTGAGAGCTTGCTGCACAGGGTGAAAGTGGATTTGTTGATGTGGGATAATCTTCCTCTGTTGTTGCCAGGCCGGGTGCAGGTGGTGAAGATGAACACTTTGCCACGGTTTTTGTTTCAGTCTTCTTGTCCAAGACGTTGTTCAAGACGGTGGATAGGCTGATTTCTTTGTTGATTTGGGGTGGGGAAGGTGGCCAGGATAAGGAAGGTGGTACTTCAGAGCAGGTGTCAGGCCGGGAGCTTAGGCCTCCTGAATTTGATGTATTATTACTGAACGGTGAATGTGGAGAAAGTACGGGGTTGGAACAGGTGGAGTCTTTGTGAGTTAGGAGGGAGGTGGGTTTGTATTGGGGCTTGGGTTTGCAGGTGCTGGCAGTGGTGCTGCTCCTGTTGGCTCCAGGGAAGTATTCGGGAAGTCCTGTCGTGGTGGTCACGCTGACGATTTGGAGGCAATTCCGGCAGCACTTTAGGTTGGGAACGGAGCCGAGGGTGATGCCAATCCCGAGGGAGATGGGAGGAGAGGGGAGTTAGGGAGATGAAGTATCTTTTTCTGGGAGGGTGGATTGCGAGCTTGGAGGAATCGAATGAGAAGTTTGGACTGGCACGGGAGGAGAGTCTTTGGTACATGCAGGTGCGAGAGTTTGTGAAGAAGGTTCTTCCCACCTTTTCGATAGTGCCCGCCTCCTCATTGCTGGAGGAGGTGCTGTCAGTGGCAGTGGTCTGGAAAGGGGAGTTGTCTGAATGTTTTATGGGAGGATTGTGGAGGAGGACAAGGTATCCATGGAGGGGATTAAGGCCAAGTGGGAAGAGGAGTTGTGGGTGGCATTAGAGGAGAGATTGTGGTGCAAGGTGCTGAGGACGGTGAATGCTTCAACCTCGTGTGCGAGGCTGGGGCTGATATAGCTTAAGGTGGCACACTGGGCGCACCTGACAAAGTCAAAGATAAGCCAGCTGTCCGGGGGGGGGGGGGGATATCTGTGAACGGTGTGGGAGGGGCTCTGCTAACATGTACATATGTTCTGGTCTTGCCTGAAGCTGGAAAGGTTTTGGAGGTCAGTTTTGAGCACCATTTTGGGGATCTTATATGTAGGTGTGGAGCCCAGTCCCCCTGGAAGCCATATTCAGGGATTCAGGACCTGCCGGAGTTGCGGATGGGTGCAGGGGCAGATATCTTCGCATTCGCCTCGCTGATTGCTCACAGGCGGGTTCTGTTGGTTGGAGGTCAGCTTCTGTGCCTCAGTAAGGCTGGGGGAACCTAATGGAGTTCTTAGCACTGGAGGTGACATTTTCCCTGGGTGGGGCGAGTGATGGGTTCCACAATTGTTGGGATTTGTTCATTTTGCATTTAGTAGAGCTGGTTACCATTGCCTGTTGTGGGGTGGTGGTGGTCTTCTTGTGTAGGGGCTTTAATATGTTGAAAATGTTCGTTTTGTTTTTGTAAAATGTAAAATGTTGAAAATTGGAATTAAAGTACTTTAAACAACTGAATATCCATATAAAATGCCACATCTGTCTTAAAGACAGGCAGCTTCATATCTTACCAGCGGGAATATGATGGGAGCACACACAAATACATGTGGACCAAATAATGTAACATTGTCTGTGATTCAATGTCCTTATTGTAGAAAGAAAAGCAAAAACATTACATTGAAAAGTAACTAGAATAAATGAGCGTCTTTTATTCAATTTATTCCTTCAAGAGGTGGGTGGTGCTGGCTAGGCCAGCATTTATTGCCGATCCATTGTTGCCCCTTAGGAGGCGGTAATGAGTCACCTTCTTGAACCACTGCAGTCCAGTTGGTGTAGGTACACCCACTGCGCTGTTAGGGATGGAGTTCCAGGATTTTGATCCAGCGACAGTGAAGGCACAGCAACATATTTCCAAGTCAGCTGGTGAGTGGTTTGGGGGAACTTGTAGGTGGTGATATCTTCTGCCCTTTTCCTCCTTGGTGGTGGTGGTTTATAGGCTTGGAAGGTGTTGCTGAAGGAGCCATGATGAGATGCAGCAGTGCATCTTCCAAGTGGTACAGACTGCTGCCACAGTGTGTCAGTGGTGGAGGGAGTGTAAGTCTAAAGTGCTGGATAGGGTGTTAGTCAAGTGAGCTGCTTTTTTAAATAAATATTTTTTATTTCGTTTTTGGACAAGTTTAAGATACAGCTATGAATCTTGCAAAACAAAACACATAGGCTCTATGAAATATAACCGGACTCTTCTATTCTCTAACCAGGGTGGAGGAGGCATCATGCTTTTTACATTATTTTCTGCAGTTGCCTCAGCATCAGCCATTGCTCAATTCGCCATCCCGTTTTTCTTCATGCTCTCTCGCCGTGCTGTTGTTGCTGCCACTGTTGACTTCCCCTGTGCTCTCTCCCCCTGTTTTTGTTCTCTAATCTGTCCCCCCTTCTGGCTCCCTTTTTTTGTTCTCGCCCCTTCTTCACTGCTGCCCCCCATTCTTTCCTGCTGGGTTTTGCCACCTCACCCTGCCCACGCACACACGGGTCCTCCCTCGCTTTCCTCTTTCTGTCTTATCCTGGCTGTTTCTCACTGGCTACTTCTTTAATTATGTGTTGGCCACAAACAGGTCCCGGAATAGTTGGGTTAATGGCGTCAATATTTTGTGGAAGCCCCTTCCGACCTACTGATGCCAAATTTGCTTTTCTCCATTTGGAGGAAGTCCGATACGTTGGACAGCAAGTCTGCAGCTTTGGGTGGTGCTGCTGACCATCAGCCAAGTAGGATTCTACGGCTGGCGATCAGGGAGGCAAAAGCAAGGGCATCCGCCCTCCTCCCCATGAAGCGATCTGGCTGGTCTGATACCCTGAAAACTGCCACTTTTTGGCACGGCTCACCCACACCCCCACCAACTTGGACATTGCCTCGAAGGCGGCTGTCCAGTACCCAGCGAGTCTGGGGAAAGACCAGAACATGCGGGCGTGGATGGCCGGGCCCCCTTGGCATCATTCACATCTATCCTCCACCTCAGGGAAGAAATTGATGATTTGGGTTCTGGTCAAGTGGGCTCTTTATACCACTTTTAGCTGCGTTAGGTTGAGTCTCACGCAGAGTTGACTCTGCAGTGCTTCACTCCAGAATCCCCACCCTATTTCGAACTCCAAGTATTCCTCCCATTTCCTGCTTCTAATGTCCAGTTCGGTGTCGGCCCTCTCTAGCAGTCGTTTGTACATATCACTACAGTTCCCTCCACCTAGGCTGTCTGTATCCAATAGCTCTTCTAATAGTGTCTGTCGTGGTGGTTGCGGGTATGTCCTTAACTCCTTCTGTCGGACATTTTTAAGCTGTAGGTATCTGAGTTGTTGCCTTTAACTAGTTGGAATCTCTGCGTCAGTTTGTCCAGTGTTGTGATCCTACCATCAGTGTATAGGTCCCTGGGGCAGCATGGTGGCGCAGTGGGTTAGTCCTGCTGTCTCACGTCACCGAGGTCCCAGGTTCGCTCACGGCCATTGTCCGTGTGGAGTTTGCACATTCTCCCCATGTTTGTGTGGGTTTCACCCCCACAACCCAAAGATGTGCAGGGTAGGTGGATTGGCCACGCTAAATTGCCCTTAATTGGAAAAAATTAATTGGGTACTCTAAATTTAAAAAAAAAAGTGTACAGATCCCTGACTGTCAATGTCCCCCCATCCTGTCTCCACCTTCTGAAGGTGGCTCCGGTGAGTGCTGGTGTGAACCTGTGGTTATTGCAGATGGGGGCTTTGTCGGACATTTCGGTCAGTCCGAATTACTGCCGTAGTTGGCTCCACGTCTGGAGCACGTGGGCTGCTTTGACATGGATTGTGTCCAGCTTTATGAGTGTTATTGGAGCTGCACTCATCCAGACAAGTGGAGAATATTCCATTAAACTCCTGACTTGGGACTTGTGGATACATTTTGGTGTGTAGGGAGGTGAGTTACTCATTACTGGATTCCCAGCCTCAATACCTGATCTTATAGCCACTGGGCAGAATTTTACAGTGCCCACCAGTGGGTTTGTAGGTGAGGGGTAGCTGTAAAATATTTTGCATGCCCTTCCCATCAGACTACCACCCACCCCAACCTCTCCCTAATTTTCGCTGGGAGGGGCAATGCCCAATTTTCAAGCTGTGGAAGGAGTTTGGGAGGGGTGTGGTGCCCCTAAAAATTACCCTGTTCGGACCTAGAGCAGCACGGTAGCACACTGGTGACCATGAAACATTCACTGATTGTTGTATTCATTGATTGTGAATATACAAGGTAGGAGCAGTAGTAGGCCACTTGGCCCTCCGCGCCTGCTCCGCCATTCAACAACGTTGTGGCTGATAATCTCAACCCCACATTCCTGCCTACCCCATACAACCTTTCACCTCTTTGCACAAGTGAGGCCACATCTGGAGTACTGTACAGTACTAGTTTCATTATTTAAAGAAATATATAAATGTCTTCAAAGCAGTTCAGGTAAGGTTTACTAGGCAAATACCAGAATGGGTGAATTGCATAATGAGGAAAGATTGGGGAGGCTATGTTTGTATCCACTAGAGTTTAGAAGAGTAAGAGACGACTTGGTTGAAATCTTTAAGATCCTGAGGGGTCTTGACAGGGTAGATATGAAGGTGTTCCCTCTTGTCAGAGAATTTAGAACGAGGGGGCACGGTTTAAAAATCTGGGGTTGCTAATTTAAGACCGAGATGAGGCGAAGTATTTTCTCTCAGAGTCTTTGGAACTCTCTTCCCCAAAAGGCAGTGAAAGCAGAGTCTTTAAATATTTGAAAGGCAGAGTGAGATAGATTCTTGATTAACAAGCGGCTGAAAGATTATTGGGGTAAATAGGGTAGGGGGTTGAGGTTACAATCAGATGAACTGTGATCATATTCAGCAGGCTTGAGGGGTCAATTAGCCTACACCTGCTCCTAATTCGTATGTAAAAGAGGAAAAGTTGCCTTTATGTCACAATTTCTCTCTCTCATCAATGTCTTGAAACAATTTGCATTGAATCAATTATAAAGGCCATTATCATCCTATAGAAGGGGCGGCACAGTGGTTAGCACTGCTGTCTCACGGCTCCCAGGACCCGGGTCACTGTCTGTGTGGAATTTGTGCATTCTCCCCGTGTCTGCATGGGTCTCACCCCGACATCCCAAAGGTGTGGGGTAGATGGATTGGCAATGCTAAATTGCCCCTTAATTGAGGGGGGGGGGGGGGGGGGGGGGGGGGGGGGGAGAGATAAAACCTAATAGAAGACATTCTGGAAAAGGAGTATTTTAAGAAATGATGCTTTGCAATGAGACCTCTAACACGACTATACTATTTTTTCAATACTGTAAGATGAACAGTTACTTTTGGAAACTTAAAAATGGAGAGATGCTGAGGCAAAGTAAGGAGGTACAACAGTTGAAATTCATCTTTGACAAAAATGGTGAAGGATCTGCTGCCTGTTACATGTACTGCCTGTTTTTCCTATGCATTTGGACAGGAATATTCCACCTCCTACCATGTCTTCCCTCCCCAGTTTTCTGCAGGATGTTGTTTGGCACTGTAACTAAAGACACCATAAAAATCAGACATGAATACAGAGTACAGTAGCATTAGCATTTTATTTTCCTTTTTTTGTTGCATAGGAAATGCAGCACTTGCTTCCAGTAATCGTATTGTAATGTGAGAAGGTGGTAGCACTAATGGTTGAATACAAGAGTTAAACTAATCCACACCAGCTCAAAACTTGCAGAGATTTAGTTGAGTAAGAATTGATGCCCACAGTGTTTCTCAACCAATAACATACTTTCACATACACGTTTTTTTAAAAAAATGACCACGAGAACAGAATCATTGCCAGTACTAGAGGCACAACATTTTTACTGAATTCATCTAAAGTAAATGTTCAACCGTGCATGAAACTAAACAGCCACTTTTTTTTTCTCATTTTAAAAATACGTGCTCTGGTGTGAAGGTAGGGGTGGGCACGGGTACCCATTCACCCGCCTGTTAAAGTGCTACCTGCTCCCAAAAATCTGAAGTTATCGTAAGTCCTTCTGTTGGGTAAGGAGCTTCTGACCCAGACAAAACAGCACTGCTGCACAGTAATGGGACGGTAAATGCACAGACGTCATTAAAAAAAAATCAAACTGAATCGCGTGCGATGCCACTTATAGGTAACTGTCAGGTAAGTGTTGTCGGGTACACAGTTTCTAAATTTTGAACTGTGCCCACCCCCTAGGGTGAAGCAAAATAAACAAACAAAAAAAAAGTAATACTGAAAATGTTTTAAAAAAGTAAATGTATTACCTCGAAAAATACTGAAAACACCCCCAAAAATAGACAGATGTGTTCTCAGTGAAATATCTTTAAAACTATCTGACAAGAACCAAGTCAGGAAAAAAAAATGACTAACATAAACTTGAGTAATATTTATACAGCTCAATAAGCATTATGGAATAGCATGCAGTAATATTGTATGGTTACTTTACATTTGCTTAATCATCAGGAGAAGGTTCTGACAGACAGCGAAGGCGACCGTTGTAGAAAATTGTAGTTCAGAAGATTCATATAATACAGATTTCACAGGCACCACTTTTTTGTAATGTTTCAGGTAATATGCTGGTATTCTTATTTCTTTCTTTTATCTAAAGCTGGCATTTATAATAATGACAAAAGGCAAGGATTGACGTAAACTCAATAGATACCAAGGTTAACCATAGATTTTGTGCATAGTTCCCATGCAGAAAACACTGCTACACATTTACACTGTCATAAAGCAAGTGAAGTGAGCCCAAGTTGTCACATTTCATTGCCAGCCTGTAATAGCACCATGTAATGGATTTGCATTTAACAGTAAATTTAATTATAAAGTTGATGACACAGTATTCATTACAATTAAGTGCTATGGAACAGCTTCAATGTTACCTGCTACACATCAAAGCAATTTTCGGTACTGGCTGCAAACATTTTTTAAACTTTTTTTATTAAAAATACTTCCTAAGTTACGAGCTGAACCGTTATACAGCCTCGGTTTGCAGCTGCGAAGCTGGATTTTACTGTCAAACGCTGATGCATGCATTACTCTCAAGACAAGACTTTTTTATTTTAGTGCATCTGAATCCTGCCAGGTGCCATCAAAGCTTTCCTTATATTATCAAGCCAATCTCAAAGTCATGTTCTTATGGTATTTTGTTCCATGGAGGCCTTCTATCAAAGATATTTCCAGAGACACAATTCAAAGTGTAATATTGTTTGACATTCCAAAAATCACCACAAGGAAAAAAACTGTCTCAAGCTTTGTATCTGATTTTTTTTTTGTCCAGTATATATTTTAACACTGCCACTACAAAGCTGCAATATGCATGAAGAAAAAGGTGAGAAAACCTGTCATGGAACTTGCATATTCCTGCAGGCTGAATTAATTCGGCAAACTATGCTTTAGAGAGGAAATCTCATTCTTGTGTGGTCTTTATCCCTCTCCCTCCCATTTGGGTGAATAAAAGCCGATCTGGCGCTTCAGGCAATTTCTAGTCTGGCTCTAATGTTATTTGACTAAGCTCAACCTTGACTCTGAAGTCGGTCAATCAGAACTGCAGACTTATTGTCAGACAAAAACCCATGATCATTGTTTTGCACAATTACGAAAGATAAAAACATACATTTCTAACCGGATGTTGCAGACTTTAAGCTTGTTTTTTCTCTACCTTGGCAACATTCTAAGATTACATTCTAAAAATGACGCAAAGATAATTCAATACTCAAAGGGTTAATGTTTACCCAGCTTGAGGGGCGTTTGGGGAGGGGGGGGGAGCGGAAGAAGAAAAAAAATCACACATCCCTTGGATTAACAGAATGACATGCTGTCTATACCTCCAGAATGAAACTTAATTCTCAATTTGCTGTGTTCTTTGCATGATACTGTGAAAGAGAGTTAGCTTAATAATACTTACAACCCCAGTCCGTTCCATTCTTTACGCTTTTGCCTACACGCTATCACTTTTTCAAACCTTTTTAAAAAAAACTTTTCCTTTTTTTTAAACTTTAAATTTGTTCAGGTTTCCCTAGCATCTTTCAGACTTGAAACAACAAAATACCTTCAAAAATACAGCATGTAATATCCATTTACAATGGTTCTTCAGTAGCCTATACTTTATAAGTACAGGAATATGCCATACCAATCGAGAAGAAAAATAAAGTACTTAAATACATACAAAAAAGGAAACAGGAAAGTTTATAACTCAAATCCAGTTCCCAGAGGAATAGCAATACTACGAATGCTGCCTTATAACAAACAATCAGAAAATCCACTAAGCTAGGTTGACAGATTTTTTTTCTCATTTTAACAATGTTACAAAAGTTCCTGCATTACAAAATAGGGCAGATTAAATCAGTGTAATTAATACAACTATACAACATACAAATTACAAATCTGCTGAATGGGCAGCTCAACTTTTTTTCTTTCCTTGCTTTACAGCCACGACTAATCGCACTCACCAACAAAAAAAAACAAAAAAAAAACTGCCCGCACTATTGCTTTTTCTTTAAACTGTTTTAAAAACAGGGTGCAATTTTATTTTACTTATTATTTTGTATGTACAACCAATTCTACTCATAAACCTTGGCTTTTAACAAGGCTCTTACAAAAAAAGTTTGTCCGTGCTATTCCCTTCACTGTGAAGCACTGCAAGCTGCTCTTTATAGTGCACATATGTCAATGTAATGCCCAGCTACGTGCTAAAGGAAGGCTAAGGATGTGGATTACAAGAAATTACATCGAACAATTACAATCACACAATACAGTATTGTGGAACACTTACTCACCACTTAGTAGACACCTATCAAAATCCAGAAACTTGTTTTAATCATTTTAATATACATAATCAGTAAACAATTTGAAAACTTGGAAGTTTCAAATGTGCATATAAAATGGGCATTTTTTGATTTTCTTAAATGCAAATTCCTTGCAGTCTGCTATGCTGAGAAAAAAAATGGGTCTGGGATTTGAATGAAAGTTTAAGGCTCAAATGTGAACAAACTGTTCTGAAATTTGTTGGAGCAGGGTTCAGCTTAGTGCTTCACAGTTCTACTGCAACTCTAAGGAGAGCCCTTCCTGTCTGTGCATTCAGCGTTTACAATTTACAAGACAAACACCTAACAGACTGCGTTAACAGCAGCACCAACTTTGGTCAAATAAAAAAAATTAAAAGTAAAACTTGCTAAGCATTTCTACATGATAAATCAGGTATTGCATATTTTTTTCATATATCTGGGAAAACAAAGGAAGACACCAAATAATATTAAAACGTAGCAACATCCAAAAACAATATTGATACACTAGCATCTACAGATTTCAAAAGCACTGACCATACAGGACAATGAAATCTAATCCTATCTGCGGAAAAACTGATTTGTTTTCTACATGTTGAAACTTTACAATGGCTGACATCAATGTCGCATTTAAAAAGTGTCTCTGATTGCTACACCAGGAAAAGACCCAAGAGGATTGTTACATTATAGGAACATGTGCAATGATTCCACGTATAATTGCTATCCAGGGCAAGGCACATTGATGCGGAATTTTTTTTATATATCATTCGTGCAAATCAAGAAACTTATTCCATTAGGGAAAAAGTGAGGAGCAAAAGTGTCTTCCCAAGACTTTCTGTTTACTGATTGTATAGGACAGTAGTAGAGGCCCTTTTCTTAGGCCGAACAAGTACGGTTCAAAAGGCAAGTGCCCGGAATAGGGATTATATTTCTTGTGTCTTAATGCACTATACATTTCTCCTACATTATCTATATAAAAATTAGTCACTAACACTAGATCATGCATTTTAAATGTCTGATTGGCTGGCAAGCCAAGCAGAGAATATATACGGTTGGTATACCATGGGAAAATGGGTTGTTAAATATTTGCGAAGCACACCTCATAACATGGATGAGGGTTTGCTTTGCTGTTTGGTCAAAAATCTATTTCAATGCAGTGTTTTTTGTTGTTACTTACATGTACAAGTTGCTTAAATCCATACGGATAGATTCCTAGATATAACATGTGGATCTGATTTTCAGTGTTCTAAGGTGGAACACTGAAAAATTCGTCAAGATCTTCATCCATGTACTGTGTCGTTGAGCTTGGAAAGAAATTTACTTGTCGTACAATGTGGCGATTTTCTATTATGTGCTTAGTTAAAACAACGATTAGCTATAATTTTGAATGTAGTTTACATGATCTGGTAAAAGCACCATTAGCTTTTTTTTAATTTTTTTTTAAATCTTCCTTCAGTTTACTTGAGGGATGCAAGTTTATTTTAAAAAAAATAAAAAAAGCAAAAAATAGCTCCCCTTTTTTTCTTGCAAGGCTATGATTTTACCCCGATAGTTTAGAGTCCTGGGGTGGGAGGACTTGGAAAACAAAAATAGAATTTTCAACAATCTCTATCATACAAAGATATTTAACTATCCAATGAAATTGCACTTTACTCAATTAATCAAAAAAATTAAACCTTTTTTGATTGATTCCTGTCAGTTTCAATCAAAGCAGACCATCCTCCCCAGTTTGCATGGATTTCTTATTTATAGCATTTTTTTTCTTATTCCGTGTCGGAGAAACATAACAAAAACAAATGGTGTGAATGCAGCATTTTAATCTTCTTGCTGTGAGATGCTTGACTTTGTATACCTTTCAGGATGCCTTTCGGAGCCATGATAACTGATGTGTTGTCAGTTTATAGCTGGGTTTGCATTTAATTAATTTTCTGGGAAAAAAAGAAGAGCTGTATTTTGTGATATGTTGCAGAGAAAGCTGCCCTAGCTATTTCCATGATTTTGTAGCATTTTATATCTTGCAGGATTTAGCTATGGAACTTCAAAACGTGTGTGTTTCATTATCTTTCACTAATATTTTACCTGTTGAGGGTCTCCTGTTTGCTGGAGATAGCCTGAAATAGTTAGACTCTACATAATTGTGTAATAATCATACAGTCAGTAAGTGATAGCGGACTATTTCTATCCGGTATGAGAAACTACCTTTCTATGCCTATGTTCTACTATTAAAACACTTCAGAAATTTATAACAGAGCCTAAGTATTTCAGTTCCTCAGGAACAGACCCTTACATATCAATAGCACGGTAACAAAAATGATGAGTATGACCAGTTCTTATTAAGTAAATCCATTGCTATGGTCTTCATCATTCAGCCTTTAGGCGTGCTGTTTCATGTCATTTCTTCTGTTGAAATTCTATTGATCTCCCCTCCCCCCACAGCTTGAAGTAAAGATGTCTTGCTCCCATGTTACAGAGTTGGGAAGGGGTCAGGTGGTCTGTCTGCTGGGTGGCGGGAAGCTATGGCCTTTATCCCAGGTACCAGGACTAGAAAAAAAAACATAGGATTAGTTTAGATAGCAATCAGTAAGATAGAACATACTAAAAGTGCTCTCTCATTTCTTAAAGCTTTTTCAAAACATACTTAAATTGGGCAGCAGTTAAATTGAAGTAGAAGATGAAACATTAATAGAACATCGATCTTATTCATAATAATGACTCTATGCTCTTTATACGAGCATAAGCTTTGACATTGTGCATTATATGTACTTTATTCAAGATCCTAAAAGGAACACTGTTAGGAGAGTTGAATATCCATTACCATTTGCCCTTTCAAATGCATATAGCAGGTCAGAGCCTAACTGTGATAATTTTGCTGATGGGTCGTACTTGAATTATTAACTTAGTTTTTGCTTTCAGGCGTTAATTGAACTGATACACATTAGCAACATTTTTCATTTTTATTACTGTCAAAGTTTTTATTTCACAAAATATATTCTAAGAAAGGCAAAGGTGTATGATTCAGTTTTCATGTGAATCTGTTCTTCTTAACACTTTTATAATGTTAACTGTGTAGTACAAGACAAGAATCTGAGGATCATCATATGAACAGGTACAGGCCATTCAGCCCCTCGCTAGCCTGTTCTGCCATTCAATTAGTTCATCGTTATATTTATATAAATGAAATACGTCCACTTAAGTTTTAAGTACACTTTGGATCCTATTTACAGGAGTTTACGTGATTGCTAGATTTATTTGCTAGGTTTTATTCGTTTCTTGAGGGCACATCCTATTGTTCTTGACATTACTCCAACCGGTTTGTTAAAACATCTGAATGCCGTAAAACAGGTCATTTACATAAGCAAGGTTTGATTTTAAAGTGTAAACTGATTATAGCTATACAAGCCTCTGTGTGGATTTTATTTTTGTAGCAAAGAGACTGATGTGCTAATTGCTTAATAAAACTTATCCAGGAATAACAATTTTACAGAATTTAAAGTTGATTACAAATAAGTTTGGGCGCATTAACTTCCAGTGGCGGCTATGTGGTGAGAAGTTGCACATCCGGTGGCTCCCGCCAGGGCACTTTGTTTTTGGCCCTTTTCGCACAGTTCTTTGGGCGGTGTTTGGGGAGAAACTTGAGTAGTTCAATGGGATAAGGTTCTCAAAAGTAATGTCCAAAAAACATAAGACAAGGCAGCAGATGGACAAAAAGATTCTTCATCGACTCAGAAGCCCCTCGAGCCTCATTGGAGGGAAAATTAAGGTAGCCCCTGCTGTGACTCTGGCCACTTTGAGGATGGCAGGAGATGCTGGCAAACTTCTTGGTGAACGATTCAAGAAGCAACAGCAAGCAATCTTTGATGACCTTGATAAGGCAAGATAAGGAGCCCGAGGCCTCATTCATTTGGCCTTGGACAAGACAGATTACAAGGTAAAGGAGCAAGGCGCGGTGAAAATGAAAATCGCTTATCGTCACCTGCAGGCTTCAATGAAGTTACTGTGAAAAGCCCCTAGTCGCCACATTCTGGCACCTGTCCGTGGAGGCTGGTACGGGAATCAAACCGTGCTGCTGGCCTGCTTGGTCTGCTTTAAAAGCTAGCGATTTAGCCCAGTGAGCTAAACCAGCCCCTTGATACAAGGGGTGAAGGTGGCAGTCTCGAAGCAGAGTGACTGGATTGTTTCCTTGGAGGTGGCAATGGTAGTGCAGGCTAACGGTCAAAAAGCGTTGAAGCCCAAGTTGACGATCTGGAAAACCGCTACAAGCTGCAACAATTGAGAATCATGGGACTACCAGAGCGTCTGGAGGGCCTCTGGTTTGGGAAGGTAGTGGAGGAGGGGGGATTGCCATCCCTTCCCGAATTGGACCAGGCCCATCGGTCGCTTAGTCAGAAGCCCCGATCTGGGAAACCACCATGGGCGATCATCGTCAGGTTCCACAGTTACCAAGAGAAGGAACGGTTCCTGAGGTTGGTGAAGGACCATCAGGACCATAGATGGGCCAGCCGTCAGGTTATATCAATACATGGGAGCAGAACTGGTTAGAAGGCATGTGGCCAAGGCCATGTAGTACATGCATATCCGGTTGGTATATCCTGCACCCCTTTGAGTGACTTATAAGGAAAAATACTATTATTTCGGGGCACCGGAGGATACAGATGTGTTTGTAAAGAAACATAGACTGGGGAAAAATAATTGTTCATTGTTAGGTACGTTTGTCTTTGTATTGATTATTAGGTCTTTGTAGTGTGTGGGAGGGCATGTGATTATGGGAATTTGCTGGGGTTTTTCTGGGCAAATTTGGAGTTTGTATTCTTGTGTTTTTTTGTGGGATGGGTGTATGTTTATTTCCCCTCTCTCTTTTTGTATTAAAGTTGAAGGTTGGTGGGGCTGGTAGTTGGTATGATTACTTTTCTTTTTTTTGAATAAATTTAGAGTACCCAATTATTATTTTTTCCCAATTAAGGGACAAATTAACGTGGCCAATCCACCTAACCTGCACATCTTTGCGTTGTGGGGGTGAAATCCACACAGACACGGGGAGAATATGCAAACTCCACACGGACATGATCCAGGGTTGGGATTGAACCCGGGTCCTCAGCGCCGTAGGCAGCAGTGCTAACCACCGCGCCACCCCGTATGATTATTTTTCTGTTTTTACTCTGAGCGTGGGTTACCTTGCCAGTTGTAAAGTTTGTTAATGTGAGCAAAGGAGTGGGGGTATCTGCAGCTCATTGCTTTAGGGTATTTTAAAGTAATGAGTTTAGGATTTTGTTCTTGTTTTGTTTGGGATTGGGTGTAGGAGTGGGAGTGGATAGGGGTCTTTGTTCTCCTTTCTGTTGTTTGTTTAATGGGGTGTGGTATTGAGGTGTGATTGGGGGGTGGGGCAGAGGGGAGGGGTAGACTGCTGATGGTGACTGTTTCTTTGTCTTTGTTATGGTCTTATGGTGGGTTTGGCGGCCACCTTAGGTGGGCCTGGTATCAGCACTCACTGCTCACTGAGTTGCTGCTGGATTACCCCACAAGGTGGGAATGGCTGACTCTGGGTTGGAGTGGGTGTTGGGGGGGGGGGGGGGCACGGGTAGAAGGCCCCCTGTCCATTTGATCACTTGGAATGTAAGGGGGCTAAATGGCCCAGTAAAAAGATAGAGGGTGCTTGCACACCTGAGAAATTTGAAGGCTGATGTGGTGTTTTTTCAGGAAACCCATATGTGGATAAGGACCAAACAAGATTGAGGAAGGGCTGGGTGGGACATGTATACCATTTAGGTTTTGATGGTAGGACCTGGAGCTGCAGCGTTGATAAAAAAAAAGGGTTTTTTTTTCAACTGCTAAAATATTGACAGATCCAGGTGAAAGGTCTCTGACAGGCAAGTTGGTGGTCCTAGTTTTCTCAAATTCATTTACGGGATGTGGACATCACTGGTTAGACCGGCATTTATTGCCCATCCACCTAGTTGCCTCAGAAGGTGGTGGTGAGTTGCCTTCTTGACTGCTGGAGTCCCCAAGGTGTAGGTACTACCCACTATGCTGTTAAGGAGGGAGTTCCAGGATTTTGCCCCAGCGACAGTGAGGACGATATATTTCCAAGCCAGAGTGGTGAGTGACTTGGAGCGGAACCTCCATGTGGTGGAGTTCTCATGTATCTGCTCCTCTTGTCCTTCCAGATGGTAGTGTTGTGGGTTTGGAAGGTGCTGTCTAAGGTACCTTGACGAGTTACTGCAGTGAATCTTGTATATTGTACACACGGCTGCCACTGACTGTCGGTGATGGAGGGTTTCAACATTTGTGGAAGGGGAAGCAATCAAGCGGGCTGCTTTGTCCTGGATGGTGTCGAGCTTCTTGAGTGTTGTTGGAACTGCACTCATCCAGGCAAGTGAATGACTTGTGCCTTGTAGATAGTTGACAGGCTTCGGGGGTCAGGAGGTGAGTTACCTGCTGTAGGATACCTCACCTTTGATCTGCCTCTGTAACCACAGTATTAATATCGTTAGTCCAATTCAGTTTCTGATCAATGCTAACCCCCTGGATGTTGATTCTGGGGGACTCAGCAATGGTAATGCCATTGAATGTCAAGGGACGAATGGCTAGGGGTGCAGCATGTTCTGGAGCACAAGTCTTGGGTAATATTGCCGGAATATTGTCAGTCCCCATAGCCTTTGCAGTATCCAGTGCCTTCAGCCGTTTCTTGATATCACGAGGAGTGAATCGTATTGGCTGAAGACTGACATCTGTGATGTTGGGGACCTCTGGAGGAGACCGAGATGGATCATCCACTCGGCACTTCTGGATGAAAATTGTTGCGAATGCCTCAGCCTTGACTTTGTCGGTTAACGTGTGTGTACCAAACTGAGATGATACAGCATTTATCAACAAGGTGCTGGCTTCTATTCGGATCTGGATTCACATCAGCCAATTTTTGGGGGAGGGAACTTCAATTATTTTTTGGATCCTCGGTTGGACAGGTCGAGTCCGGAGTCTCTGAATCTATCAGGGGTAGCAAAGGCGTTATTGTTTTTAATGGAACAGATGGATATTGGGAGGGGGGGGGGGCATGAGGTAAAGGCAGACCCATGGAGCTTAATGTATCGGAAGGATAGGAGTTATCTTTTTTTCTCATGTCCATCGGGTCTACTCTCAGACTGCCTTCTTTGTGGTGGGTAGGTCTCTTTTTCCTGTGGTGAAGGGGGCTGGGTACTCGGCGATCATTATTTGGATCATGCTTTGCATTTTGTGGACGATATTGTTAAGGTTGGGCACAGCGGACAAGGGATTCTATGAGCACATATCCTCCGCTATTGGGGAGTACATTGAGTTGAAGAGGAAGTTTCACCTTCATTAGAGTAGAGATAATCTCCTACAAGGCGCATAAAGATAAATCTTGAAGGGCGGAGAGGAGAGGCTGGTGGACTCTATCCTCAAGGTGAACCGCCAGTATTCAATTTTCCCATGCCAAAGTTATTGGTGAGTAGGAAGAAATTGCAGATGGAATTTGAGCTGCTTTCGACGGACAAGGCAGTGAACCAGCCGCAAGGCTCAAGGGGGACCTTTTCCGAATGTGGTGATAAGTCCAGTCTTCTTGAAGCACACCAGCTGAGGGACTTGGGTGGTGGGTTAGTTTCCATCTCATGGAAGGTTAATGCGGCATTTGAGGGCTTTTACCACGAGCTATGTAACTCAGAGTCTCCAGAACAGAGATTGCTAATGATGCAGTTTTTGGATGGGTTGTCTTTCCCAATGGTGGAGCAGGAGATAAGGGAGGCGTTGGAGTCAATGTTGGAACCGGGGGAGGTTATGAAGTGTATTGGATTAATACAGTCAGGTAAATCTCCGGGTCTTGATGGGTTGCCCAACAAAATCTATTAAAAATGTGCGGGTCAGTTGATCCCACGGTTGTTGGACATGTTCAGTGCTTCCTTATCCTGGGGTATTGCTGGCAGGCAGCGATTTCCCTGATCTTGAAGAAGGATGGCATCCCGATCTCTTTGGAGCCGGTTCCTGACTCCATGAGGCCACGCCCCACCAGAGTGATGGTGTAAACCACACCCACTCATTTATTTTGTCAAAGTGGCTCAGAATTCCATGAGAAAACCGGTCTGTACAACTGGAGAGTTACACTTCAGTTCTCTGTCTGAGCCTGACACATTTCCAAATTTTGTAAGATTATGCCCTATGTAAAGAAATTCCTTCAAAGATCTTTCTATGATCTAATTATTTCATGGGATGTAGGCATCGCTGCCTTTGTTACCCATTCCTATCTCCCTTTGAATTGAGTTGCTTGCTAGGCTAATTTGGAGGGCAGTTAAGAATCAACTACACTGCTGTAGGTCTGGAGTCGCATATTGGTCAGACGAGGTAAGATTGGCAGATTTCCTTCCCGAAAAGATATTAGCGAACCAGATGGGTTTTTACAATAATTGATAATTGTTGTTGTGACCACCCTAACTGAAACCAGCTTTCTATTCCAGATTTATTAATTGAATTTAAATTCACCAGCTGATATGGCGGGACTTGACTGCCAACGCGCCCCCCCCCCCCCCCCCCTCCCCCCCACAAACACCAATAGGGCTGGTTTAGCACAGGGCTAAATCGCTGGCTTTGAAAGCAGACCAAGGCAGGCCAGCAGCACGGTTCACTTCCCGTACCAGCGTCCCCGAACAGGCGCCGGAATGTGGTGACTAGGGGCTTTTCACAGTAACTTCATTTGAAGCCTACTTGTGACAATAAGCGATTTTCATTTTTCAATACCCTCCTTGCCAGGACCTGCCTTACTGCCACTGTGAGCCTGGCACCAATTCCCTGGGTTATGTGCCGGCTCCAGAGAATCTCGTCAGGGCTCTTAGAAACTCCTGGGGTGGGGTTGACACCCCTACCTTTCTGGCCTGCCTCCGGAGCTACTACTGCCAGCAGTAAATTTAACCCATCTATTTCCTGACTATATGAAAATTTAAACTTCAAAGAAAATCTAGAATTTTTTTGTTTCATGTTCTCGGAATGTGGACATTTTCTGGCAAAGCCTTTATTATAATCTTTATTAGTGTCACAAGTAGGCTTACATTAACACTGCAATGAAGGTAATGTGAAAATCCCCTTGTTGCCATACTCTGGCGCCTGTTCGGGTCACAGAGGGAGAATTCAGAATGTTCAATTCACCTAACAAGCACGTCGTTTGGGATTTGTGGGAGGAAACACATGCAGACACGAGGAGAATGTGCAGACTCTGCACAGACAGTGAACCAAGCCGAGCATCGAACCTGGGACCCTGGCACTGTAAAGCAACATGCTAACCACTGTGCTACTGTGCCGCCCCCAATCCTTAGTCGCCCCGAGTAGCTCGTGGTTGGTCTTGTTCTTGAAACACTGCAGTCTATTCTTTGTAGCTTTGGCAAAGAGTCCTCCCAACTTGAAACGTTTGCTTCATTCTCTCTTCTGATGCTGCCAGGTCTGCTGAGATTATGCAGCATTTTCTATTCTTTGCAGCAGTTTAGTGCAACTGTGTAAGTCACTGCAGAGGGCAGTTCAGAGCACCTAGATTTTTAATGGTCCAGGCTGGGTGAAGATGGATGATTTTTCCCCCAATAAAAATGGTGTTGGTATCAGTGTATTTTCCATGAAATGGCCAGAGTGTTGCACAATTTGGTCATTAATACCGACTTCGTCCCAGATTTTTTAAAAGTTGAATTCAAATTCTCATACTGCCATGGTAGAATTTGAACTCATGTTCTGTAGATCCAACAGTTTCGATTAGAATGCAGCGACATAACCGTTATATTACCATACTGTCTGTGCGGGAAAAGGTTAAAGTTGAAAGTGCAAGGTTCTCTATTCAAAATCAGCTTGAGTGCACAGATCTTAATGCAACTCAACATCAATTAGCAGATCAATGCAAAGGGAATACTGCAGCTTCAGCAGAACTGCTATTGGCTAGTATTTCTTCGTATGTACACTGTGAAAATTGGTATTCAATCTTGCCGTTTAAGCTGCTTTGTTAATTGATGAGAAAGTACTGTTTGAGGGGGAAAAAATAGTAACAGAATGTCTTTCGTACAATGTATTATCTGCAAAAGAATAAAACACATGCATTTGTGTAGTTTTAATAAATTGGTTTACATCCGATGGTGCATATTTAATTTAACCGTTCTTGTCACACAGATGAAGTATATTAAACGCTCAGGGACTTTAAGTATTTTATCCAAGCTTTTTTAAAAAACTTTAATCAACATACCTGATGAATCTATTTGACCATCACTGCACTTGATCACCCATATTTTACTGCTCTATGAAAATACATCTCCAATATATAAAAGGGAACTTTCTAAAGCCAAAAGAGAAACAACGAAATGGATGCAACATGTGCCAGGACAACCTTTTACAAACGGGGCTTACAGTTAATGTGAGCAAGAAAGAATGCAACTTAAAGTGAAAATTGTGTTACTGCCAGCATTCTTAATGAAAAAGCCCACGTTCCCTGTAAAACATTATGAACTTTTGTCAGCAGGGGGTGCAATTGAACACAGCACCTTCTTTCCCACTTAACTGCACTCAGTGCTTCTGCCCATCCTCTGAAATTAAAACAAGGCTCTTTCCCACTCCTTACTATTCACTGCCTGGCAGGCAAGGTTATCCAAGAGCAGTGCTGTAATCCTTCACAGAAATATGCTTTATTGATTACTCTGGTCTATTGTTCCCTTTTTAAGTCCCCCAAGTTCAAGTTCATCCTGGTGTTACATCATGTCTGGTTTCTATTGGTTACCAGACAGACCAAGACGTGACTATCATTATCAAGAAATACTCTTCTCTCCACCCACCAGCCTTCCAGCGGCTCTGACGTAGCAGCTCTACTGCCGACACATTGAAGTATTTATTCCATCTAATTTATGGCCCTTGCTGTAAATGAGGCCACAGTCCAAAAGGCAACGCTGTTGTATATTTAATTAATTTGTCTTTCTCAAGCATATGGGAAAATTTGACAATGGCTTAATTACTGCATTTTTCTCCAAACACACACAAAAAAACCTTACTACCCAACTCCAAAAAGATGTTCACACAAAAAAATAATCTCCAGCCACGTACTGGTTTTCCTATTTTTTTTCAGCTATTGAGATTTAATGAAATGCTTCAGCTGTTTCATCGTATTTTATTATATTTTTAAAAAGTCAATGTGAAGGTTGCTTCATTTAGCTCTACAAATCAACTTGTGACATTTTTTCTCATTTACAGTCTATCCACATGCTCAGGGAGGCACTTTAAGGTTAGTTTTTAATCAATAGAACTTGCTGACTCTGTACTTTCCTGCTGTGCAGTGCAGCTCCTCTGCGTGCGTCTGGCTGTTACTTCCAGAAATGTCTTACAGTAGCAGTAATGAAATGTCATTTGATGTTTGGCTTGGGAAGATGGCATTGTGGAGGGAATTTTGCCAGTCAGAGAAGCTGGACTTTTCTTGTTGGTACAAAAGGGGCATTATTTACTACAATATTATCTAATTTATCATCATTCCTTCCTCATCCCCACATATCCCACCCCATCGCACTCACGATGATCCAGCCTTATGGGCTTGAAAGTCTCACTGGCAGTCAACATTGAAGTGGTAACAAAAATCAATGGCGACAATTGGCTACCAGGTCACGCAGGAAAGCTTCTTCTCCTTAACAATTTACAGCAGAAATGTAATTTTAGCTCCACTTACTGTGCTGTAAGTGGAGTAATGTTGTTGTATTCATGTTTTTCTTAGCCTATATGGGGCTGATCACATACAATTCTCCTTACAAGGAAACAATTTAGTATGGCTGACCTAAATATTTTTCAGTATGACTAGCATTATGTTCTTAATGCAATTATTTTAAAATATCTTTACCACATCACTAAACTACTTATAAAATGTCTACAAATCTTCATCCTTCTAGTGCTGATTGCCTTCACACATTCCAGTAACCTTTCCAAATAGTCAACATGAATATTTGCTGCCATACCCATATCCCACTAATGATGTACAATTTACCTCACCAGCAATGACAATATAGATGGACTGGGTTACCTCTTAATAACTGAAAGTTCTAACTTGATAAAACTGCAATAATTATCTTCGGGAACTGTAGCAATGACTCCATCATGACACAGCAATTGCAGAGTATGGTGACAATATGGCCAAAGTATTTATCCACTTTACAGCATGTGTACCATGGCTGTTCAAATAAAAAGTCCTAGTGGCAGTCAAAAATGGACTTTACACCAAATTACTTGGTTTTGCACCTTGAGTCTCAGCTAAAAATGGAGGTGAAAGCCTTTCAAGGCAATCCACATGCAGCAAGAAAGAGATATCCAAATATTATCACCTTCTGTGGAGGGAGGGGTTAATAGTTAGGACTAGAAAATAAAGGTCAGCATGGTTATTATTTGATATTTTATGCTATCAAATAATTGAAAGGAGAGACAGGCAAATCATAGAAATATTCAAGAACTGCTGTGATAATGGGGGACTTCAATCATTCCAATATTAAAGACAGTAACAATGTAAAGGGCCAAGATGGGAAGGAGTTCCTGAAATATGTACAAAATAACAAAGAAAAAAAACAACGCAGCACAGGAACAGGCCCTTCGGCCCTCCAAGCCTTTATGGATCACTGTGCTTCCAGTGCAATGGGAAAGGTTCTGGGGAATAAAAGTGGAACAATCAGAGCATATTTCAGCAGGAGAACATTTGAGGAACAGTGATCGTAATATAACTGAGTTTGAAGAATTATCGAAGTGAGCAATGAGCAAGCAAACATAAAAATATTGACCAGGTGGACGGCTAGTTTCAGTGTGTTAAAAAGGATCTGTCCCATGTGCATCGGAATAGAAAAATGGAAGGTAAAACAGTCACTGAATAATGGAAGGCCATCAAAGAGAAGATGGTTGGGATACAGAGTAGACACATTCCCAAAAGGGGAAAGAAATGACATTTGAAATTACAGCTCCCTAGATGATGGAAGATTTTCACCAAAAGGTGAAAAGAGATGCCAAGTGGATGCTGTGCAAATAAAAAAATGCCCATTTGAAAACCCAGACTTAGAACATGATTTTCAGACTAATTTGATGATCATCACGATTTGAATATGCCTGCAGATGCTGACCAGAAACCTTGCAGGTTTACCACTGAAGTGTGTGATAGATAATATTTTTTTTCCCTTTTTATAAATTTAGAGTACCCAATTATTTTTTTTTCCAATTAAGGGGCAATTTAGCCAAACCACCTAACCTGCACATCTTTTGGGTTATGGGGATGAAACTCACGCAGACACAGGGAGAATGTGCAAACTCCACACTGACAGTGATCCAGGGCCAGGATTCGAACCCGGGTCTTCGGTGCCGCAGTCCCAGTGCTAACCACTACGCCGCCCTGGGAGATAATATTTTAATGGAACTATTCACACTGACTTCCACTGAAGGTGTGGAGTGCTCTGTTTGGCACCTAATAGTCAGTTTCAGATTAGCTCAGGGGCAGAGAGGGAGTACAGGTTCTCGATGCCATATTGGAGGTCCTGGTGGAGGAGGCCCACAGGGAGTAAAGTTGCAACCTCAACCTCCTGTTCCTCTCTGCCTGGCCAAAGCCCTTCTCCTATTGCAGACCAAGGGGTAAACAGAGAGTATGGGAGTAGATTAGCAGCGAACAAAAAAGGGAGCTCAAACATCTGTTATAAACATATAAATAATAAATAATAAAACTGTAGTCAAAAGAAGAGCGATTAGAGGCAAAATAGGAGATCTTCTTGTGCCGGCACAGGGCATGGTTCAGATAATAAAGTAGGATTTTGCAACGGGAGAATAGAATACGGCAGGCCGCTCGGCCCATCCGGGTCGGAGAATCGCGGGCCGCCGTGAATAACGGCGACCCGCAATTCTCCAAGTGGCGTGTCGCAAAACGCGACACGCCATTTTGGGGGTGGGGGGTGGGAGAATCGCGGGGGGTGCCAGAGCGGCCCTCCCGCGATTCTCCCACGCGGCGTGGGGGCGGAGAATCGCGCCCATGGTGCCAGAGGACTGGGAGATCGGAAGCGTTGTGCCAGCTGAAAAAAAAGGTGAGGGATAAACCTGACAATTACAGGCCAGTTAGCTCATCACAATTCATGGGGAAGCTTTGAGAGAAAATAAATCAGATCAAACTACCTTGGAAAGTGTACAAAAGTTTGCATGGATTTGTTAAAGGCAAATTGTGGTTCAATAATTTGATTCAATTCTTTGATGAAGTAAGGGAGAGAGTTGATGGGATTAGTGTGGTTAATATTGTGTATGTTGACTTTCAAAATCTTTCAAAAGAATGCCATAAAATAGACTTGTTGGCAAAATTAAAGACCATGAGATGAAAGAGAGTGGCATGGGTACAAAATTGGCTAAGGGGCAGAATGGAAAAAACAGTGATGAACTGTTGTTTCTCAGGCTGGGGGAAAGTATACAGTGGTGTTCCCCAGGGGTTGGCAATGGACCACTTTTTTGATATATATTAATGGCTTGAACCTTGGTATACTGGGTATTATTTCAGCTGCTACAAAAATAGGCGGGAGAATTCTCCATTCCTGAGCCTAAGTGTTGATAACGGGGCAGGATTTATGGACTTCCACAACAGCAAAACTGACGCCGCACCTGGGCCGATTCAGCGACTGATAAGGGGCTTGCACCGGTGCCACATGGAACACAATCACAATGTGGCATCAGTACTGTCCCAGTACCACCACAAAAATAGGCAAGGATCTCAGACTAAATCTACTGGAGAGCGCCGCACAGGAGAGTCCACAGCAGGACAAAGCAGTGCTGGTATGAGCTCCAGAGCCTCTGATAAGAAGAAGCTGAAATTGGGACCAAAGCTGTATAATGATGATTTCTAGAGCTATGGCTTTGTTAATTGTTCTGATGCAAAGCTCATGAGTGTTATATGCAGGGATGTACTGGCAAATGAAAATTTAAAACCATCAAAACTTCAAAGGCATTTGAAGACAAAGCATGGCGAGTTCAAGGACAAGAATCTTGATCTTTTTCAAAGGATGCAGTGAGAACTTAAATCATCAGCTGAATTCCTTAGCAGAAATGTAACATTGAATGAGAAAGCAAGTGAGATTGTGGGAACCAAGCAGGCTCACCTGTCGCATTAAAGGTCGGCCAGCATAGATTGGCCGGCATGGGTTCGGAAGGTAGGCCAGTTAGTAAAAGTATGTCCCAGGAAACAAAGTTTGAAAGACACTAATCTAGATGGATACTTCAGAGTAGTAGTAATAATAATAATCTTTATTACTGTCACAAGTAGGCTTACATTAACATTGCAATGAAGTTACTGTCAAAATCCCCTAGTTGCCACACTCCGGTGTCTGTTCGGGTACACTGAGGGAGAATTTATAACGTCCAAATTACCTAACAGCACGTTTTTCAGGACTTGTGGGAAGAAACCGGAGCACCCGAAGGAAACCCACGCAGACACGGGGAGAACGTGCAGATTCCACGCAGACAGTGACCCAAGCTGGAAATCGAACCTGGGAACTTGGCGCTGTGAAGCAAGAGTGCTACTACGCTGCACTCAGCGACTATTGACTTTTGGATGTGACATTAAATGGAGATCTAATCAGATGGGCATAAGTAAATTCAAAAATGGCTGTGAACTGTTTTAAGACATTCTCAGACTTTGCTTCTAAGCTGGTTCAAATTCCTAATGTTTGTTGAAAATACTTAAGAATAGTGCAAGATTTCCAAAGACAGCAGTAAAAACAAAATGGGATTAACAGAGGATATAGCCACACTGTACAAGTAAAGAGAGCAAGATGCATCATACAATAAATCTAAAAGGACTTTGGACATGATGCATAATTAACAGACACCTGCAGGAATAGAATGTGTTCGTAAATGTGAAAATTATTAGTTGACGGTTTTTAAACGGGCTACAAACATGCTTTGAGTACGAAGGGCAGGACATTTGTCTAATATTTTAGCAAATGATGTATGATGCTAGTAAACTCAAATATATATGTGGATGTTATATAGTTCATGTATGTTGGCAAAGAAGGGATATTTAAAATAGCTATGCAGTTATGCCAAAAAATGAATGAAATGAAGGTACATTTTGCATGGCCCCAGATTGTCTCTATCTAAAACAATTAAGTACTTTGGGAAATTGTGCTTCTGGATGCAATTCACTAATGGCATCTTCTGGTTGGGGGGGGGGGGGGGGGGGGGGGGGAGAGAAAGAGTGGGAGAACACTCCTTTCACAGTCTGAATTTCCTTTTACATCTCTGCGCAATAGCGCACCATCTCATTAGAGAAGAGTATCTTACAGAAAAGCCATCTTAAAAACTTCTGGCTAACCTTCCTCAGTATTCAAGGTGAAATGTGAATGGAAATTTTGCAGTTTAAGATGCGGATTTAGTTCGCCTATTGCTGTTCAAAATGCAATGTAATCTCATCCGCACCAGAACTGCTGAGTAAGCATTTAATAACTGCCCGCATATGTGTGTCATTTCAAAGGTATTCAGCTCATGTAATGCAAAACAGTCACACAGAGAGTGTGGTTATAAAACACTATTTTAATGGTGCAAACTAATCCTGTATTGCCATGCTGAATAAAACAACAGTTGATATTGTTCATCATTCAAACATCAATTGGTCAGCGTGAGTTTAAAAATGCTACATAATTTGAAATGACAAGACAAGATATTAGTAATATTTTACCACTCAACTATATTCAACAATTCTGGAGTAAACATCTCAGAAATGTCAAATCATTTAAAAGTACAGGAGAGTAGCTTCCTGGAAAGTGCTTGACTCTCAATCACAAGATACGTAATTCATGTCCCAGAGATTGCTTACCACTCAAAGTATTGCATGGACAGAGCACACAGGAGGAAATCTGGCAGGGGACAATGTACACCCATAACTGAGCCCATAAATATTTTCCCCCGCAACCAATGAATCAGATCAAAGCTCTGATGCTCTGCCACCTCCTGTTGGGAACGGTGGCGGACGATTAAATAACCAACAGTAATAACAGTAATAACTAACAGTAATAAACATCCCCATCCTCAATGATGGCATACCATAGCACCTGAGTAAAAAAGACAAGGCTGAAGCATTTGCAATCATCTTCAATCTGAAGTGCTAAGTGGAAGATTCATTTCAATCTCCTCCTGAAGAGTTCTTCAGAGTAATGTCCTCGGTCCAACTATCTTCAGTTGGTTCATCAATGACCTTCCCTCCAACATGAGGTCAGAGTGTAGAATGTTCATTAATAATTGTACAATATTCAGTTTCATTTCCAACTCCTCAGATACTGGAGAGTCCGTGTTCACATATAGTAAGGTTGTGCTGATTGGTTGACAAGCTGACTGCCATTTGTCAAGGCATTAACATGGTTAAAACAATGGGGAACTACAGGCACCCCTACCATGTAATTCAAGAAAGGTGCAGGGCTTTAACATATTCCTTTATTTGTTGCAAAGAATGGGTCCCTGCATATGAACTATTATAAATTGTTGCTACTGTAGCTATTAGTACACGCAGGATTGTTCATAAGTGCTGCCCAAACGCAGAATCACATCTCACAGTAGACATTTTGTTTTGGATTTTGTAAACATGGGCTGGCCGAGTATGGTCTCTAAGGGACTTTCAGTGACAGCAAGGTGATGAGCGGTTACACATGCGGTGGTTCCCACCAGGGTACTTTGTTTTTGACTCTTTTTGCCCAGTTTATGGTCGTTTCTTTGGAGGAAATTGGTGTAGCTTCAGGGAAGAAGATTCACTCTTACGAGTAACGTTCGGTAAATATAACACAAGGCAGAAGTCAGACAAGGGATTGTCATCAGACTCAGAATTTCCTCGAGCCTCAGCAGGGGGGTGAACATGCCGGAGGCTTCTGCTATGACGTTAGGACCTCATTGGTTGACTGAGGTGTTGGTTAGTTCCTTGACCGACGAATTTAAGAAGCAGTGGCAGACGGTTGCTGAGGATCTGGAGAAGGCAATGAAGGGGCTTTGGCCCCGATTAAGGTCGCCACGGACAAGATGAATCAGCGGATAGAGGTGCAAGGGTTGGCAATACAGAATTTGGAGGTGGATTGTCTCCTTGGAGGTAGAGATGGTGTTGTTGGCTGTGGAGCGAAGAGTGTTAAGAACTGGAGAACCACCCAGACGCCAAAACTTAAGAATCGTTGGGCTGCTGGAGGGCATTGTGGACACAGACTACACACAGACTATATGTCCATGATTTTGAGAACGCTGGTGGGGGAAGTAGTCTTTCCGACCCCTCCTGTGATGGACCTGGCCCATCAGTCACTGAGGCAGAAGCTCAGATCTGGGAAGCCACCACATACGATCATAGGTTTCATCGATACCTGGATAAGGAGTGGGTCCTCAGGTGGGCAAAGGACCATCAAAGACTATTGATGGGAGGGCCATGCCATCAGAATATACCAAGATGTTGGAGTAGAGCTGGTGAAAAGGCAAGCGGCGTTTATTAAGGCCAAGGCTGCACTGTACAAGAGCAATGCGAGGTTTGGAGTGGCTCATTTTCAGGTGCCTTTCAAGGACAGAGTCTATTACTTTGATGCGCTGGAGGATGTGAATGAGTTTGTCAAGAAACATGGACTGGGGTGAACTAAAATGCTGAAGGACTAAAGAGATTATTGTTTGTTCATTGTTAAGTTCATCTGTATGTGTATTTTTTGTGGGATTTTTGTAATGTGGGAAGGCATGTGGTTGTGACAAGGCGTTTGTGATGGGCGGTTTTTCTGCGCGAAGTTGGGATTTGTGTATTCTCCTGCTGGAGTTTTTTTTTTGGGGGGGGGGGGGGGAAGAGGGGGATTCGGTGTTGATTTTCCTCTGTTGTTCTGTATTAAATGTTGGTATGGGTGCGGTACTGATTGTTGATATACTGTACAGTTGCCATTGATTACTACCCTGTGCGGGATTCAGCTTATTTGCAGTATAGCTAGTTAATGGGAGCATAGGCCCCCTGTCTAGTTGATAACTTGGAATGTGAGGGGGTTAAATAACCCAGTAAAAGGTTCCCAGATGTTTGCACACCTGAGATGTTTGAAGGCGGATGTGTTTTTTCTACAGGAGACACACTCGAGAATTAAGGAACAACCAAGTTTGCGGAAGGGATGGGTGGGGCAGGTATATCACTTGGGGGGCACTGTTTTGATTAATAAGAGGGTGGCTTTTTCTGCAGTTAATATATTAGCAGAACCAGGTGGGTGGAATGTAATCATCAGTGGGTCATTGGTGGGCACATCGGTGGTTTTGGTCAATGTGTCTGCATCAAACTGGGATGACAAGATATTCATTGATGAGGTGCTGACGTTTATCACATCAGCTACTTCTGGGGGAGGGGGCGGGATTTGTGTTTTGGATCCGAGGTTGGACAGGTTGAGTCCCAAGTCTCTAAGTCCTTCAGGGGTGGCAAAGAGTTATTGCTGATGGACAGATGGGAGGGGAGGTGGGTGGGGGCAGGGGGTGTGCAGACCTGTGCAGATTTAGGTTTCCGATGGATAAGGACTTGTATTTTTTCCCCCAAGTCCATTGGGTGTTTACTCGCAGATTGACTTCTTTGTGGTGGGTAAGTCTCTTCTCCCTCGGATGAGGGGTACTCGGCAATCGTTATATCAGATCATACTCCGCAGTTTGTGGACCTGGTGTTGGAAGCGGGCAACTCGCAGAGACTCCCATGGAGACTGGACATGGCAATGCTCTCAGGCAAGAGGTTTTGTGAGCATGTATCCTCTGCCATTGGGAGTATGTTGAATTATGCAGACCAGCCTTCCATGCTCTGGGAAGACTTGAAGTTGCTCATGAGGGGAAGATAATCTCTTTTAAAGTACATAGGGATAAATCTGGGAAGGTGTAGAGGCAAAGGCTGGTGGAGTCCATTTTCGAGGTGGACCGTCAGTACTCGACCACCCTGACATCGGAGTTATTGGTGGAAGGAAGGAAATTGCAAATGGATTTTGAGTTGTTCTCAATAGGTATGGCGGTGAGCCAACTGCAATGATTGAAGAGGACTTTTTATAAGTATGGGGAGAAGGCCAGTCATCTGTTGGTTCACCAGCTGAGACGGCAGGCTGCCGGTCCTGGGATAGAGTGCAGGTTAGGGACTCGGGTGGCGGGTTGGTTTCTGCAGGAAATTAATGATGTGGTTGAGCCCTGCTACCGTGGGTTGTATCAGTCAGAGCCTCCGAAGGAGGTTCATCGATGAAGCATTTTTGGATGAGTTGACCTTTACGGAGGTGGAGCAGGAGAGAAGGCAGGAGTTGGAGACACAGATAGGGTCGGAGGAGATCATGAACTGTATTTAGTTAATGTTAACGAGCAAAGCACTAGGTCCGAATGGGTTTCCCATTAATTTTACGAATATTTTGCTGGTCAGTTAGTCCCACTTCTGCTGGATATGTTTAACGATTCCATGCCCGCCACGCCGGTGCAGGCATCGATTTCCATGATCCTGAAGAAGGACCAGTATCCCATGGAATGTGGGTTATATCGGCCTATTTTGTTGTTAAACGCTGACTCTAAGTTGTTAGTTAAAGTGTTGGCAATATGTTTGGAGCCCTGCCTACCTGGATGGTTTTGGAGGAGCAGACTCGATTTGTTAAGGGTCGGCAGTTGTCAGCCAATATTAGGAAATAGTTAAACTTTGTGTTTCCTGAGCCAGAAGAGATTGTTTTGATGGATGCGGAGAAGGTGTTTAATAGGGTTGAGTGGGGTATCACTTTGAGATCATGGGGTGGTTTGGCTTCAGTCCAGAAGTCATTTCATGGATTGGGATTTTGCACAGAGCCCCCAGCATGAGTGTACATACCAATGCCCTGAACTCAGGTTATTTCCAACTGAACAGGGGTACAAGGCAGGGATGTTTATTGTCTCTGCTTTTGTTTGTCATATCGATCAAGCCACTGGCCATTGCGTTGAGGTCATCTATGGGGATGATTTGTTACTATATATCACGGTCCCACACTCCAATGTGGGGGATATAATGGAGCTGCTCAGGAAGTTTGGCTCCTTTTCGGGGAGCTGATCTGGGGTAGCTTCCCTTTCTTCCAGCTGGGATTCCGGGTGGTCCATGACTGGGCCTCACTCCATAAACAACTTTTCTAATCTAGTTAATGGGGTGAAGGCTGATTTGAAAAAATGGGATGACCTCCCTCGGACCTTAGCGAGAAGGGTACAGATGGTGAAGATGAATATTCTCCTGAGGTTTATGTTTTTGTTCCGGTGCGCCCAGTTTTTCTTCCCAAGGCTTTCTTTTGCACGGTTAATAAAGTGATATTTGCTTTTCTTTAGGCTAGTAAGACTCCGCGGATTCATAGGACCTTTCTGCAAAGGGATAGGCAGATGGGACGGGATGGGGGGTTGGCACTGCTTAATCTGTTATGCTATTACTGGGCGGCAAATATTGATAAAGTGCATGGATGGGTCAAGGATCCAGACTTCATATGGGGTTGGATGGAGTGTGGGATTTGACCCACACTGTCAGGGTCACATTTCTTGTCCATCCCAAGCTGTCTTTGAAATTGGCTATTTTCCTGTTCTTGTGTTATATCAATGTGTACGCAGTTGTGGCTTCATCATATTTTCACCAACAGCAAGTGCCCATTGTCAGAGGCACTTCTGTAGTACAATAGACGGAATAGTGTAGATACTCCAAATTCACAGAACACCATGCTGTTGGCATGATGCTGAATTTCTGAGTTGCCAGTTAACATTGTTGGCTTGTATGGGTCTTCCTGAACTGGAAGAGCCACACAGAGCAACAATTGTACGTGTTCTCTGGAAGCAGCTCTGCAATATTAATACACTATTAGAAGGAATGGTTTAAGCCTTAGGGGACTTATACTAGTCTGGATGTTTCCTAATGATGTGCGAACTGTGGGAAGGCAACACAGAAGTAACAGAGGAAGGAGGAGCTGATGAACGGTTGTCACTTTGCTGCCTCAGGAACTTGAATAACAGAAAATTAACACATCCGTACAAATAGTTTGATGGTTCTCCCAGGAGTCCTGTAAATGCCTCAACCAGTGTTTGAAAGCTAAATAAAATGCCAAAGAAATACATTTGATGGTAGGGAATTTCACAGAATCGGGCTTTGCCACAACAGGGTTTCAATGTATTGCTGGAAGATCTGCAAAAGCCTCAATTTTCTACTTTTTATCAATTTTGGTACTGGCAATACATGTTTAATGTTTCAACACTGAACAGTAAATTCAGATTTCCTTCAGCTGTATGTTGAAAACTTGCGACCTCTACCAACTAGAAGGACACGGGTGCAGATGCATGGGAACACCACCACCTGCAAGTTCCTCTCCAAGCATGCAATACCTTGACTTGAAACTACATCACCGTTCCTTCACTTCACCAGGTCAAAGTCCTGGAACTTCCTCCCGAACAGCATGGCAGTATGGTGGTTAGCACAATTGCTTCACAGCTCCAGGGTCCTAGGTTCGATTCCCGGCTTGGTTCACTGTCTGTGCGGAGTCTACACGTTCTCCCAGTGTGTGCGTGGGTTTCCTCCGGGTGCTCCGGTTTCCTCCCACAGTCCAAAGATGTGCAGGTTAGGTGGATTGGCCATGCTAAATTGTCCTTAGTGTCCAAAATTGCCCTTAGTGTTGGGTGGGGTTACTGGGTTATGGAGATAGAGTGGAGATAGAGTGGAGATGTGGGCTTGGGTAGGGTGCTCTTTCAAAGAGCCGATGCAGACTCGATGGACCGAATGGCCTCCTTCTGCACTGTAAATTCTATGAACAGCACTCTGGGTATACCTACACCACGTGGATTGCAGCAGTTCTAAAAGGCAGCTCAGACCACGTTTTCGAGGGCATTATGCTAACCAACCAGGATACCCACATGCCATAAATAAATAAATAGAAATTAGGCTTTCATGCCCATGCAACTAAATCCATTCTTCAGTGTTGCCAGACAAAAGGATAGATCGGACTAACAGGTAACAAATGTCTAAGTCGCACACTACTTAAAACAGATAAGTAGTTTTCCAATAACTATGGGCATGATTTAACTAAAAGGGAACCAAGGATTCACTTCTCTCATTTTGTTTACAAAACATACTATCAATTATTATATTTCCTATATATATGTACTTGATTGTTTAATCTTTTTAAATTTCAGAATACACAGTAAGAAAGTAAGCAAAATATACCTGACATTGCACAACATAAAGAGGAAGCTTTTGGATTTATTAGCATGCGGGAAACTGTGCCTCTGAAGTATATTGGGCGCGATTCTCCGCACCCGCGGAAAATCGCGAACTTGGCCGTGAAAACGGCCAACTTTTGCGACACTGCCCATTTCCCGAGGTATTCACGTCCGGGAAATGGGCTAGGATCGGGGCCGCGTCAATCACGTGCGCGATGACGCCGGAATGCGGCGACGCTACGAACACGCCCACGTGACGCCGCCCGACACTGTAAAAGGGCGCGGGCGAGCACAGAAACTAGGCCAGGATGTCGGAGCTCAGGAGAGCATCCCCGCGATTCGTTGAGGCTGACGTGGAGATGCTGCTCGAATCAATCGAGCAGAGGAGGGGCATCATCTGCCCGCGTGGAGGGCATCGCCACCCTGCCAGCGCGGTGCGCCAGGCCTGGCGTGAGGTGGCTGCTGCCGTTAGTGCTGTGGGGCAGACCCCTCGCTCTGCAGACCAATGTCGGAAGAAGATGCACGACCTCACCAGGGCTGCCAGGGTAAGTGCCAAGAGGGTGCGCCCGGGTGACAACCATCCCTCCCCCCTTAACTTGATCACCCACCTCCGCCCCCCCCCCCGGCACGGGGGGTGGAGGGGGATTGGGGCAGAGTGAGTTGAGGGTGGTTCGGTGGTTCACAAAGTAGTCACAGACCCAGCGCTCTGGCCCCCGTGGAGAGATGCAATGGTCTTATTACAACTTGACCCCCAAACTGTGCCAGTATCCGAACGGCCTGCTGATACCTGCCGTACTGTAATGATATACCTATGCCCCCTCCCCCAACAGGACAAGACCGCTCACAACACCCGTGAGCGGAACAAGACTGGAGGGGGTTCGCCCATCCTGCGCCCCCTCACCACGTTTGAGCAGAGGGCACTGGACCTTGTTGGGGGATCTGCCACCCGGGAGATCGCGCAATGCGAGGTTGGCGGAGCTGCAATAAGTGAGACAACCCTGCATGACAAACAACCCCCCCCCTCCCCCATCCTCTGTCCCTTCACACTCTGCCCACTAGAACACCTCCCCCATCCTCTATCCCTTCACACCCTGCCCACTTGGACACCTCCCCCATCCTCTGTCCCTTCACATACCCTGCCCACTGGGTCACCTCCCCCATCCTCTGTCCCTTCACACCCTGCCCACTTGGACACCTCCCCCATCCTCTGTCCCTTCACACATCCTGCCCACTGGGACACCTCCCCCATCCTCTGTCCCTTCACACACCCTGCCCACTGGGATACCTCCCCCATCCTCTGTCCCTTCACACACCCTGCCCACTTGGATACCTCCCCCATCCTCTGTCCCTTCACACCCTGCCCACTGGGGACGTCCAGTGCCCGGCCGAGCTAATCTAAATAACCCATTTCATTCTCTTCCCTTGGACGTGATGCCGAATGACCAGGGCCGTCTGCCTCCAGGCAGACACAGGCATCTGCCCCCACCTCACCCAGGGCCGCACAAGAGAGGGTGCCCGATCAGCGGGGAGTCCCATCCTCCCCAACCAAATCTGTGGAGCAGGACGCCCAGAGGGCGGCGACAGAGCAAGAGAGAGAAATGGCCCGCGAACGCCCTGCGGCCTCTCAGCGGGCCGATGACATGGAGGAGGTGTCAACCCAAGACGACCTCGAGCTTGCGGCACAGCTATCTCCCACACCATCCACCATCCCAGAGACACTCACCCCGGCTGGCCTATTTAGTGATGAGGCTCCCGGGTCACAGTCTGGATCGCACATCACAGCTGAGCAGGTACAGCAGGTGGAGGTCGGAGCAGCCGAGAATCCGGACTAACGGAGGCCAAACCAGGCCCAGCATGCAGCTAGCTCCCAGACGTTTTCCGAGTTCCTGGCCTTTCTGAACCCACCCGCACAGCCGATGCATCAAGAAACCCAGGGAAACAATGACGGGATGAGGGCTGTCTTCCAGACGCTGCAGACGCTGTTAGAGTCGAACCGCGTCCACGAGCAGGGAGTGGTGCCGCTCATGTCAGCAACCCAGGCCGACACCGCACGGGTGGCATCTGCGGTGGAGGCAATGGGTCAGGTTATGCAAGGCGTTGGGCTTAATGTGCACGCGTCATCCTCGGCCCTGGACAGGGTTGCCCTCTCACAGGCAGCAATGCGCCAGAGCCAACACGACATTGCCGGCTTGCCTTGGCCGAGTCTCAGCAGGTTATGGCCCAGTCGCAGCACGCCATGGCACAATCACACCGTGTGATTGTTCCACAGCCACAGGAATCGTGATGGTGACCGAGTGTCGCTGGGGTTGACGAGCGATGAAACTTCGGTGCCGGGTGTGCAGTCCCTTCCCCCCCACCCCCTCCCACAGCTAGCCCACGCGGGCACGTGATGGAGTGTCCGTGATGATCTCAGCGGCCACCAAGGTGGATGGTTCAGCTATTGCCATGGGTCAGACTCTCTAACGATTCTGAGCTCACAGCTCTTCGCAGAGCGGCCTGTCATCATTCCACATGGCACTGATCACGCCCGCTGACACAGCCATCAATGTTGTGCCATACCATCTGGACCCAGTGGTAAGGGTGATGTCGAAGTGGAGCAGTGTATACTGAGAGGGGGTGGGGTTGTGGTGGTGGCAGTTATGTGTTGACCCTCTGCACGACTAGCGATGCAGGTGGTGGTTTGGTGTTCAGCGGGGACGTCGCATACGATGCGTGAACCATGCTGCCACCAAGGCGTCGCGTGCCCGCCGTCCTCGCCGGGTCCGTCGTGCCGCCTCCTGGACATCACCAGCACCAGGGTTGTGTCTGCGTGCTGCGCCCGCCACTCCGCCAGCCTCCTCCTCTTCCTCCCTCTCCTCCTCCTCCTCTGTGTTGGCACCACTGCCACTTGCTTCTCCCTCTGCCTCCTGCAGCAGGTCATCTCCCCTCTGCATCGCGATGTTGTGCAGCGCACAGCAGACCACAACAATGCGAGCGACCCTGTCGGGTTGGTACTGCAGGGCCCCTCCGGAGCGGTCCAGGCACCTGAATCTCATCTTCAGGAGGCCAAGGCAGCGCTCCACCACACCCCTGGTTGCTGCATGGGCATCGTCGTTGTAGAGGGTTTCCGCATTGGTCTGAGGCCTCCGTATAGGCGTCATCAGCCAAGACCTCAGCGGATAACCCCTGTGGCCTAGCAACCAGCCCCTCAGCCGGGGGGGACGTCCCTCAAACATCGCAGGGATGAACAACTGCGCCAGTATGTAGGAGTCATGTACACTCCCTGGGAACCTTGCACAGACGTTCATGATCCTCATGTGGGGGTCGCATACCACCTGGATATTCATGGAGTATGTCCCCTTCCTGTTTGTGAACACGTCCCTGTCCCCTGCAGGCGGGCGCATGGAGACGTGAACACAATCGATTGCCTCCTTGCACCATCGGTATCTCGGCCACGCTGGCAAATCCACGAGCTCGTGAGTCTTGAGTTGCTCAGTCCTCGGGAAAGATGATGTAGCGGTCGGCGATGGCATAGAGGGCGTCGGTCACATCCCGGAGACACCTGTGCACCGATGACTGGGAGATCCCGGAGAGGTCCCCGCTCGGAGACTGGAAGGAGCCGGTTGCATTGAAGTTAAGAGCGACCGTCACCTTGATGGCAACCGGGATCGCGTGTCCTCCCCCCGTTCCACGTGGGGCGAGGTGCACCACGAGGTGACAGATATGTATCACCGTCCGCCTACTCAGCCGGAGTCTCCTCCTGCAGGTGATGTCCGTCATTGTTAAGAAAGAAAGAGATCCGGGCACGGTACACCCTCGCCCGTCGCCTCTGGCACCGTGGCTGCACCCTCACTCTCTCCTCTTCCCCCCCCCCCCCCGCTCCTCCTCCCCCCCCCTCCTCCTCCTCCTCCCCCCCATGCTGCTCGACGACTGGCAATTCCTCGGCTCTTCCCTCTGCTGCTGCAGCTGGCCCTGCATCCACTGCGGGTTGTGGCTGTGGATGCTGCTGCATCTCCAAATGCAGTGCAGCGGCCCCAACCACTGCGCAGAACATAGCCGTTCTGTTCACAGACATTGTGCTAACCTACAGAAGGATGGTGGGGGGCAGAGAAACGGGACATGTTAGACGGAGGTTAGTCAACACCTCGGCAGCCGCCTGCCACGGGATACCTGTGTGTCCCGGTGGCCTGGTCGCGCTGCTGACACGCGGGCAGCCTAACCCCTGGTCACTTTCTGCATCCAACGGGCAGTTAACTACCTCCTCTTCACCGGTGCGTCAGTGGCCTGTGGCCGTAAGCCACAGGGGAACCAGCGGCCATGTCCTCGTGACCGGCACGCCATGGCATGGTGGCAGACATTTTGTAACGGGGTTGGACGGGTCACTCACTCACTCTCTCCCTACCCCCTCCCACTCCCCAGTCTCCCCCACTCCCTCCCTCAGTCTCCCCCACTCCCTCCCTGTCTCCCCCACCTCCCTCCCACTCCCTCCCTCAGTCTCCCCCACTCCCCCCCTCAGTCTCCCCCCCTCAGTCCTCCCCCCCCTCAGTCCTCCCCCCCTCAGTCTCCCCCACTCAGTCTCCCCCACTCAGTCTCCCCCACTCAGTCTCCCCCACTCAGTCTCCCCCACTCAGTCTCCCCCACTCAGTCTCCCCCACTCAGTCTCCCCCACTCAGTCTCCCCCACTCAGTCTCCCCCACTCAGTCTCCCCCACTCAGTCTCCCCCACTCAGTCTCCCCCACTCAGTCTCCCCCCACTCAGTCTCCCCCACTCAGTCTCCCCCACTCAGTCTCCCCCACTCAGTCTCCCCCACTCAGTCTCCCCCACTCAGTCTCCCCCACTCAGTCTCCCCCACTCAGTCTCCCCCACTCAGTCTCCCCCACTCAGTCTCCCCCCACTCAGTCTCCCCCCACTCAGTCTCCCCCCACTCAGTCTCCCCCCACTCAGTCTCCCCCCCACTCAGTCTCCCCCCACTCAGTCTCCCCCCACTCAGTCTCCCCCCACTCAGTCTCCCCCCACTCAGTCTCCCCCCACTCAGTCTCCCCCCACTCAGTCTCCCCCCACTCAGTCTCCCCCCACTCAGTCTCCCCCCACTCAGTCTCCCCCCACTCAGTCTCCCCCCACTCAGTCTCCCCCCACTCAGTCTCCCCCCACTCAGTCTCCCCCCACTCAGTCTCCCCCACTCAGTCTCCCCCACTCAGTCTCCCCCCACTCAGTCTCCCCCACTCAGTCTCCCCCACTCAGTCTCCCCCTCTGGACCACCCTCCCGTTCTCGGGGATGCCTTCCCCGTTGTGGCCAGACTCCAGCAGTGCGCTGAGCAGTGCACTCACCTAATCGAAGCTCTCGTCAGCCAGCACGACTGGTTGACGAACTTGAAAAGCAGGTGTGTTGGCTGGCGTGAAAACAGTGCGTGATGACGTCGGGAGTTCAGCCCATCGGGGCAGGAGAATAGCGGGGGGCCAATAAGTAGCGATTCTGGTCGTGTCGGGGGCGCGTTCGAGGCCTTTGCCGGGAATCCTGACGTGTAGTTTGTGCGGGGTTCGGAGAATAGCGGGAGGGCGTCGGACCTGCGTCGCCGTGAAAATTTGCGCTCCCGCTATTCTCCGAACCAGCGTGAGTGCGGAGAATCGCGCCCATTGTCTGCCTAATTAAAACTGAAACAATTACTTTCCAGTTATCTCATGGAAATGAGTCACTCTTCCCCCAGAATGGGTAAGGGGGTCATTGGCTTGAAAAAGATAGAATGGTGGGTGGTGAAAACTGAATTAATCCCCTGTTGCAGGCTCAATAATCAATACCTCAGCTAGCCAGCTCCACTAAGGTGCTATTGGAAACTAAATCAGCAAATCTGGCTTATTAGTGAGCAATCTGTGACGGATGGAGTTCAGCATGAGGAAGTGCAATCTCATCCACTTTGGACCCAAGAAATTTTTAAATGGTGAGAAGGAGCAGAAATTTAGGGGTCCATGTACAGAAATCACACAAAACTTGTCGCTGTTGGCATCCTTCCATGAAAGATAAACAGCAAACAATCCATTTCAGAGTAAGTGTCCTCATGTGGTGCACCTTTGCCAATGGCTTATGAGGGAGGCCAATCCTTGAAAGGCCGCTTCGACCAAAAGGGCTACACATAAAGCTATGAAGTGATGCTATGGGTTGCTGTTACACTATTGGTGTCTGTTGCCTAGCTGCTGTAACCACTGGTCTTCTAGAATCTCCCAGATGTAATAATTGAGTTTAGGGCCTTTACGTCACACATGCAAGCCTCCTTGAAGCAGAATTTTGGGCCTCCTACTGGTAATCTTACCCTGGCTACCTCACCGTAAGAATGCCCTCGGGTAAACAATTGTCTTACATCCTACGTGCCTTAGCCAATGAATGAAATGAAAATCGCTATTGTCACAAGTAGGCTTCAAATGAAGTTACTGTGAAAGGCCCCTAATCGCCACATTCCGGCGCCTGTTCGGGGAGGCAGTGGTGGGAATTGAATCGTGCTGCTGGCCTGCCTTGGTCTGCTTTCAAAGCCAGCAAATTAGCCCTGTGCTAAACAGCCCCAGCCACCTCAGTTTGATGAGTGCCAACAAATAGATATGGAGAAATACAGCACAGAATAGGCCCTTCAGCCCACGATGTTGCGCCGAACTTTTGTCCTAGGTTAATCATAGAATTTTGGACAATTTTTCATGGCCAATCCACCCAACCTGCACATCTTTGGACTGTGGGAGGAAACCGGAGTACCCGGAGGAAACCCACGCAGTCACGGGGAGGATGTGCAGACTCCACACAGACAGTGACCCAAGTCGAAATCGAACTTGGGACCCTGGAGCTGTGAAGCAATTGTGCTATCCACAATGCTACCGTGCTGCCCTTAAAAAGTTAACCTACACTCCATTATTCTACCTTAATCCATGTACCTATCCAATAGCCGCTTGAAGGTCCCTAACTTTTCCGACTCAACTACTTCCACAGGCAGTGCATTCCATGCCCCCACTACTCTCTGGGTAAAGAACCTACCTCTGACATCCCCTCTATATCTTCCACCATTTATCTTAAATTTATGTCCCCTTGTAATGGTGTCTTCCACCCGGGGAAAAAGTCTCTGACTGTCTACTCTATCTATTCCCCTAATCATCTTATAAACCTCTATCAAGTCGCCCCTCATCCTTCTCCGTTCTAATGAGAAAAGGCCTAGCACCCTCAACCTTTCCTCGTATGACCTACTCTCCATTCCAGGCAACATCCTGGTAAATCTCCTTTGCACCTTTTCCAAAGCTTCCACATCCTTCCTAAAATGAGGTGACCAGAACTGCACACAGTACTCTCACAGTGGCAACTTTCAAAGATCTATGAACATAGACCCCAAGATCTCTCTGCTCCTCCACATTGCCCCAAGATCTCTCTGCTCCTCCACATTGCCAAGAACCCTACCATTAACCCTGTATTCCGCATTCATATTTGTCCTTCCAAAATGGACAACCTCACACTTGTCAGGGTTAAACTCCATCTGCCACTTCTCAGCCCAGCTCTGCATTCTATCTATGTCTCTTTGAAGCCGACAACAGCCCTCCTCACTATCCACAACTCCACCAATCTTCGTATCATCTGCAAATTTACTGACCCACCCTTCAACTCCCTCATCCAAGTCGTTAATGAAAATCACAAACAGCAGAGGACCCAGAACTGATCTCTGTGGTATGCCACTGGTAACTGGGCTCCAGGCTGAATATTTGCCATCCACCACCACTCTCTGACTCCTATCGGTTAGCCAGTTTGTTATCCAACTGGCCAAATTTCCCACTATCCCATGCCTTCTTACTTTCTGCATAAGCGTACCATGGGGAACCTTATCAAATGCCTTACTAAAATCCATGTACACTACATCCACTGCTTTACCTTCATCCACATGCTTGGTCATCTCCTCAAAGAAATCTGGAGACTCTGCCTTTGAGAGGGCTGCCACATTTGTGCTTTTGTCCTACCAGGATATATCTATAATGCACCACAGACAGATCAGAATTTGTGAGCTTCTTTTCTTGACAGCAGTTAAGTCATCCATGTTTCATAGCCATACAGCAAGGTGCTGAGAACAGAAGCCTTATAAACCATCAGCTTGATCCCGAGGTCAGCTTAGTGTTATCCTACGTACATTATATTAACCGATCCAATGCACATATCATGCTCTGCATCAAGGGCGGCATGGTAGCACAGTGGTTAGCACAGTTGCTTCACAACGCCAGCAACCCGGGTTCGATTCCCGGCTTGGGTCACTGTCTGTGCGGAGTCTGCATGTTCTCCCCGTGTCTGCATGGATTTCCTCCGGGTGCTCCGGTTTCCTCCCACAAGTCCCAAAAGACTTGCTTGTTAGATAAATTGGATGTTATGAATTCTCTTTCAGTCTATGCGAACAGATGCCGGAGTGTGGCGACGAGGAGATTTTCACTGTAGCTTCATTGCAGTGTTAATGTAAGCCTACTTGTGACACTAATAAAGACTATTATTATCTGTCACTGCGGACCTGAGGCACAGATTTTGCTGACAACTTCTAGCGGGGTGTTATTTAGTGTGATCAGACATCGAGGTGCAACACCTTGTCCGATGACTATGGTTTTCTTGATCTCTACAATCAGTGATGGCAAGTTACAGACAGGCCATGAGTTTTTGTTGTTGAGTTTGTGTGTGGGTGACAAGAGCAGCAGTGTGAAGGAGATCAGGACCCAATATGTAGTTGTCTTTGCTTTCAGTCCTGTTAGTTTGTAGAGCTTGCTGTCAGACTTAGGATGTGTTCTACTGGCCACGTCTTGCCAGAATTGGAGCGGGACGCAGCCGGTAAATGGCGGGAGAGGCCTTCCCTGGGATTACCAATGGCCGTAATGCCGCGCAAAATCTAATCAGTCTCGCACGGTTAAGTGGGTTTAAGAACCCACTTAACCATGCTGATATTGGATCTAACCGGCTGCTGGCATCTATTGGCCTCCCCAAGGAGACCTCAACGCGGAGCCGTTTAGTACTGGTCCACACAAACATGCAGAGGCCTAGCAGCACCTTGGGGAGGGGGGGGGGGGTCTCCCAGGCCATTGGAGGCCCCTGGGTGGTCAGGGAGAGAGAGTGTGGCACCCTGGCTCTCCCCTGGCACTGCCACCCTGACAGTGCCAGGCTGGCAGCACTGGCAGGGTGACAATGCCAGACTGCCCAGGTGCCACTGCCAAGTGTTGGAGCCCAAGGGGTGCCATTCCCATGAAAGAAAGGGAGGGGTGCATGTAGGGTAGGGAGGGTGAAGGGTCAGTGGGAAGGGTCCTCTGGAAGATTATGGAGTGAAGAGTGAGTGTCAGGAAAGGGAGGGGAGCATAAAGGGGCATGGGAAGGCATAAAATGGGGGCCCCTCAGTGACCATATATTGGAGTGTTCTTACTTGAGGGGGTGTGGTGGTGACATTGCACGTGGGTGTGGGGGACATTCAAGCTCACTCAGAGATCAGGGGCACCCTTTCATAATGGTGGCCTGATCTCTGAGGAGCTGGTCTGGCAAACGAGTACAGCTCCCCAGTGATGTAAAAAATTCGGAGTGTTGGCTAGACTGGAGTGAAACTTCCCAGGGCCCCGGGAAATGATTAAATATGGTTAGATAGCAGTGGGGAACTAAGCTGGGGAGAAACTCCCAGCCAAACCCACCTGAAGTAACACCCGTCACAAAGTAGTGTCCAGCCCTGCGGGATAACCATTTACGTCTGTTGGTGAGTACTTCACCATCTGTAGACTTCTGTGGGGCAACTTTGGTAATGGTGTTGCTTCCTTAGTGTGAACATCTTCATGCTGAACTCTAACCCTGTGCGACAGTAACTGTCTGTTACAGTTAGCTTCATTGATCTAATCTTGATGTTGGGGGATGGGGAGGGTTAAATTGTTTCTGCTGTAAAATACAAATCCAATCGCTAATCTGATTTCAGCAAGGGATAGTAGGTTCAAAGGCCAAGTCAGCCTGACCTCATTAGAAGTGGATGGTGTTTACCAGAATTAAAATTTTACGTTAGGTAGAGTTTCAGAGTTACTGCTGAGGTCTACAGTCCTCATTCAAGCTGTCGCAAGATTCATGGATGCTGCCCATAACCTCGTAGGAAACACAAAATGCTTCACTTCTTATGTGAGCTGCATTGTGGCTATGCCTGAAAGTTTGCTTCCCCATAAATCTGAGCGATAACTGGAGAATTTGGAGATTGTTGCACAGGTGTGGCTTCACGATGACCTGGAATTCCTTGGAGCTGTCACCACTGTGTTGCCAGTAGCCCACTGGAGATATGGCAGAACCGGAACAGCGTTGAGAAACATCCTGGCTAATAATTACCTTGTTTCTAACTTGGCGCTTGGTGTAGAACAAGGATGGCACAGCCAACTGTCCATCTAACCAAATGTTTCCTCAGGTGCGACATCACCCTGTTGAACATGGAGGGCTGGCTTTAATGGCGACAATGTTTTTTTTAATAAATTGAGTGTACCTAATAATTTTTTCCAATTAAGGGGCAATTTAGCGTGGCCAATCTGCCTATCCTGCACATCTTTGGTTAGTGGGGGTGAAACCCATGCAGGCACGGGGAGAACATACAAACTCCACACGGACAGTGACTCAGGGCCAGGATTCCAACCCAGATCCTCAGTGGCGTAGGCAGCAATGCTAACCACTGCTGCCCCCGCGACAATGTTGACCTGTTCACTAACTAGAAAGCCAGTGGCAATCTTACTGCTTTATCAGAATTCCCGGCAGGATTGAATGCCAATCAGACTGCCCTTGGCATCAAGGCAGCATTTGACCGAGTATAGCATCAACCAGCCCTAGCTAAATTGGAGTCAATGAGAATCAGGGAGAAAACTCTCCGCTGGTTGGAGTCATAACTGGCACAAAGGAAGATGATTGTGGTGGTTGACGGTCAATCATCTCAGCTCCATGTCATCACTGCAGGTGTTCCTCAAGGTAGTGTCCTAGACCCAACCATCTTCAGCTGCTTCATCAATGACCTGCCTTCCATCATAAGGTCAGAGGTGGGGATGTTTGCGGATGGCTGAACAATGTTCAGCACCGTACGCAACTCCTCAGATAATGAAGCAGTCCATGGCCAAATGCAGAGAGACCTGGACAATATCCAGGCTTTGGCTGACAAGTGGCAAGTTACATTGGTGCCAACAAGTGCCAGGCAATGACCATCTCCTACAAGGTAGTATCTAACCACCGCCCCTTTACATTCAATGGCATTACCATTGCTGAATCCCCCAGAATCAACATCCTGGGAGTTACCATTGATCAGAAACTGAACTGGACTAGCCACATTAATACTGTGGCTGCCAGAGCAGGTCAAAGGTGAGGAATCCTATGGTCTCCTGACCCCCCAAAAAGCCTGTCCACCATCTACAAGGCACAAGTCAGCAGTGTAATGGAATGCTTTCCACTTGCCTGGATGAGTGCAGCTCCAACAGTGCTCAAGAAGCTCAACAGCATCCAGGACAAAGCTGCCCACTTGATTGCTCCTCCTTCCACAATCAAACCCCCCACCACTGATGAACAGTAGCGCCATGTGTACCATCCACAAGATGCACTACAGTAACTCACCAAGATTCCTTAGACAGCACCTTCCAAACACGACCACTACCATCTAGAAGAACAAGAGCAGCAGATACCTGGGAACTCTACCACCCGGAGGTTTCCCTCCAAGTCACTCACCACCCTGACTTGGAAATATATAGTCCTTCCTTCACTGTCGCTGGGGAAAAATCCTTGCACTCCCTCCCGAACATCACAGTGGGTGTACCTACACCTCAAGGACTGCAGCGATTCAAGGAGGCAACTCATCATCACCTTCTGAAGGACTACTGGGGATGGGCAATAAATGCTGGCCTAACCAGCGACGCCACATCCCATAAATGAATTTTAAAAGGCAGCAAACCGCCTGCCATTTGTGCCTTTAAAGGTGGAGAGCCCACACTCAAGAGCTGTCGGTCAATCAGAGGGCTGGCAGCTCTTCATTCCCAGGGATTGGTTGCAGTGCTGGTACTGCAGCATGCCCTAGAGTAACCACTATGATGCAGGCCCAAGAACATAGGTGAGTGGGTTGGGTTCACCTGGACCAGTCACGCAGGCCATGGTGAGGATGTGGATGGTGGAGTCAGTGCTGGTAGGGGAAATGGTTTTTCAGTGAGAGTGGCCCTCTGTGGGCTATAGGGTGTCCGATTAATAGAGTTCTTGAGGCCACAGGGAAGCTACTAGGCTGCCACACATGCCATATAGCCCCTCTGTGACTCATCCATTAATTGGCCACTTAAGAACCTCAATTGGCTTCCAGGGGTGGAGGGAAGCCATCGTCAACCTTCCCTGTCCCTGACTTAATCAGGGGAGCTGGGATAGAGATGGAAACTTCCCTCCTGATTCTACAGCCCCACCCCGCTTCTCACCGCTCTCTGGGAAGGGAGCGGGTAATGGTGGAATTAAATTCTGTCCTTAGGATTAGAATTTATATGTCAATTTTAGAACACAGTTGGTCTCCTGCGCCATCATTCAGCTCTTTCCAAGAAATAAACTGGCTTACAGGAAGTTAGTCAAGTGCATGCCACTCAACTGCTTCAGCATGCAAATGTGAAATTCATTCACCATTTTACAATAGCACAAGTAGCCAGCATCACTGGGAGCTCCATATTTATACTTGTACTTTAAATGATGCAGATTCTCTACATGAACGATCAATATAATAGTGCTATTAATTACAATGGAGTTTATTTTCTGTAGATTGAAATGAATATTATCGCTGGTTGGTACCGATAAAGAAATCAGCAAAACAATTATTTGGGACTGAGACAAGGAGGACAAAGGTTTGTTGTCTTCCAGATTACCCTGCAGCCTTTCACACATCCTCCTTCCTCCTCCAGGTGTCCATCAGGAGTCTCTTTGCAAAGTGAAGTTTGGAAACGTATAGTGCACCACCACAATCCTTAAAGTTCTCAGTGGACTGTATTTCAGCGAATGCTTGATCAATACAGGGACCCAACTGTCAACTTGATGATGATTCTGGTGGCAGGAGTGAATCTATTGAAGTGGTGCTCAGTTGGTACCCTATAAAAGGTCACAGATATGGTTAACAATATCTGTAGAAGGGATCCTTAGTTTCCTAGGATCCATCCATACATGTATTCCTCGTACAATGAGTGGTGGGCTGATGAACAGCCACCCTAAATGTGGCAGCTGCCAGAAAAATGAGCATAATATTCAAACGAGGAGTAACCTTTTTCACAAAGATATCTGATGGGATTATCAAAAGCCCATGTATGGCCATGTGAGTGCAACTGAATGATTCTCTGGATTTTGGGGAATGGTGCTGCAACAAAGCTTTCATTACTGTGCTTCCACATGTCTACGTAGAAGCAAAGACAGCTGTAGAAAACAATGCACCTCAAAACTTGCTTCATACATTTGTGCACAATTAATTGGACAATAATGCCCTTGGAGACAGCCTGCAACAAAAGTGACAGAAATTTAAGGTGGTAGTGGTCTTTACAGCTATTAGCATTGTAATGCCTGTGGGTACAGGTGGTCTCTATGGTGGTGCCAGCAGGTGATATAAATTATAGCTCTGTGATGGGTTTCTATGTGAAGTATATCCTATACAAACATTATTCATGACTCATTTGCAGATAGGAGCACCTAAGTTGGCATATGCTGGTGTTTGCATGCACATGACTGGGGTTATAATGCCTCTTGGGCAGTACGATGAATCCTGCCTCCTCTACGAAACAGAGATAGAGAACTATTTAGAAAAATTGATTTCATTGCTTCCTTTGAACATGTATAAGGAAACAAAATCATGGAACTGAAGCAGGATTCATCAGGAAAAAAAGGACTTTGAATGTTAGAGAAAAAGCAAAAGTTAAGAGTATTTCATTATTTGACTTCTGCATTCTCATGAGGGCATTTGTTTTGAATTTTTAAATATCTGCCTATATTTTAACAGGTGCTACTTGTTGCTGCTTTCATCTCTGACAGGAAAATTATCACTGACATTCCATGGAGGTAGGATATGATCTGCTGTCCACCTGCCTCATTTCTGCTCCTGTCAATCTCAAAAACTCCTTAAATTAGGAAAGAAAGAAAGACCTGCATTTGTCTAGTGCTCAAGATTGCTAGATGTCTGACAGTGCTTTACAGCCAATGAAGAACATTTGGAGTGTAGTCACTGTTGTAATGTAAGAAACGCAGCAGCCAACGCAGCATAAGGATAAGATAATCTGTTTCTTTGAGATTGATTGAAAGCTAAATATTGGGTAGAATACCTTGGCTAACTCCCCTCCTCTTCTTCAAAATAACGACATGGGATCCTTTACATCTGCCCGAACACACAGATGGGTCCCGCTTTAATGTCTCACCTGGAGTAAGGTACCTCCAACACTGGAGCATCAGTCTTGACTTTTGTGTTCACATCTTAGAGTGGATCTTGAAGCTGGAACTTGTGACTCAGAGGGCAGAGTATTACCAACTGAGTCATGGCTGAAAAAGTCAACAACCAGCCCATGCGAAGAGGCTCTCAGTTTCTGCTGCTATCTTGCAGAAACTCCAGTGGAACCTGATGCATTCCTTCTTAGTCCAGCTAGAAAGCATAGTCACGTTTCCTCCATTGATGCCATTGGTGACTTCCCCCAAATGAACATAACAATCATAGAATCCCTACAATGCAGAAGGAGGCCATTCGGCCCATTGAGTCTGCACAGACCCTCTGAAAGAGCATCCTACCGAGACTAATTCTCCCACCTAACCTGTACATCCCTGGACACATTGGGGTAATTTAGGTCATGGTAAATCCACCTAACCTGCACATTTTTGGACTGTGGAAGGAAACCGGAGACAATGGGAGAAAGTGCAAAGTCCACACAAACAGTGAACCAAGCCCGGAATTGAACCCGGATCAATGGTGCTGTGATGCAGCAGTGCTAATCACTGTGCCACTGAGTTCCCCCTAGGGAATCAAGAATTTAACTCAGTATATTTTTGGTCCTCTGTCAACGTATCTGTAAATCAATGATGGTAGAATACCAGTGCCAGAATGCTGGAAATCCCACTGCACAAGTATGTTTTCTATGCATCCCACTATTTAGTCATTTTTAAGAGCATCCATTGCTGGACCCAAAGTGATCCCATATTTTGCTCATTTCATATTTTTGCAACTATATTAAAAATGCTAAAATATGGATCCGCTCTGGTATTGAACTTGGCTTGGAGCTCTTTTGTAGGAATATCACTCAAAGCCACTGTGCTGTCCTCAAGATATTTTTCTTATTTTGCAGACACTGCAGATTACTCCAAATATCCTTCCAATAATAAACTTTAAAGGCTATTACACATAGATCAACAAATTGCCCAATTTTAAAGATTTAACATGAGTTTAAAAATACTATAACAAGCCAATGACTTTTAAAACATGGTTGTTAATTCAAATGCAGCCAGAAGTGCTGATTCTTTCAGAGGCTAGTGCTCCAAGTTGCAAAAATAGTTTGCGGACAAAATATCTCCCATCATGGAACAGGCACAGGAACAAAATATTTAATGAGAAGCAAAGAAAAAGCTTCTTAGAGAGTGTTAACTCTGCCATTTCGCTATCTCAAAGAGCATTTTATGCTTGAGTAATAGCTTCCTCTCATTATGCCTTTCTTTTGCTCATGAAAAAACATCAAAGAGCGCTGCTGGCCTACCTGCTCTACCAGAGGGGTTTTCAGGATATTGCGGTGCAAATTCTAAAGAGCCCAAGTGTCAGCTGCGAAAGACCCCTGCCGACAGGCCAGTTCAACACAAATATTTCACCAGTCATTACATTTCGGAAATCTCTTGACAAAAGACAGCTCATTTCCTGCTTTCTTTCCCCCTCCTTTTTTCTTCTTCTTGGAAATAAAGGGTTGTGGTCTTGTTGGAAAATAATTACAATAAACGCATTCACGGCATTAGGATTATAAGGAAAATGTCCGGTTCCTGTTAATCAAAAAGAACAGGAAACGTACTACCACGATAGAAAATATAGTAACATGATTAACAGGCATAGCAAGACATTGCTTTTAGTTTTTAGGAAATATGGTCAGCATTAGGTGAGCAATTAGATCCAGGAAGAGCAGCTTGCCCTTATTAATTGCTTATTCTTTTGACATAAATAGTAAGCAATGATAACATTCATGGGGAATCACTTAGCTACCATGTCCGTGTAAAATATTAGCGCTTCGCTTATAGTATATATATTAAACTGTAATTCTACTGCCATATACAGCAATATCATTGTAGATACAATTATAACTTTAATTTTGTTTAGTCTCACAAAAGGTAAATGTAGATATTATTGCAGTCACTTACTAACATGCAGTTTCTAAAGCTAAGTTCAGAAATATCTGATCATTTATCTATGTTCACAGCTTAGTCTTGGTCTAAAACATAGCTCATTTTGTCACATTTCTACTTTGGCTGGCTGATGGCAATGCCATTTCCATCAGAGGTGAAGGTTTTACGAGGACAGTCTGACTACACTTGGGCACAAAACTGATTATTTTGCGGAACACTGGCATAGTCTTTCTACCCTCACACCACCCGCTCTCCCTTTACTTAGGAGTGCAGCACTGTAACAAGTTCAAGTTCATGCTACTGGAATATACTCTTGAGCAGCTTGCAGCGAGAATTAATTGTCACGTGATTCATCTGAACCACTGCTTTGTTCCACAGCAAGGTTGTTTCCAGGTCCACTGAAAGGAATTTTCTTCCAGTTTCTAAAAAAAACTATCCATAAACAAGATGAAAGGTGCGATCTTAGTGGCTAGCTATTAACTCATTTGTTTCCGTATTTTCTGTGACTTGCCTTCAGGAATGTTTTCTTTGTAAATAACATTTAAGTCTGTGTAAATCTTGAATTTAAAAATGTATAGTTCCTGAACTATTCCTTTAAATATGCAATGGTTATATATTGTATAGGACTTTAATTAATTGCAGTAATGACATTACTAAACAAATAAATACTTGATCAGTTTTCACTTACTACCAGTCAATTAATTTGAAGGATGAGAAGGAATCATTGGGACACATCTTGAAGCATTCCCACTATCCCTCAAGTCAGCAGGACTGGAGTGCAGGGAGCTTAGTGCTCACTGAAGTTGCACTGGACTGACCTTATGGTATTTCTCAAAGTTAACCATCTTTACCAACGCTTGGTATTGCCCCTGGTCTATATTATGCCTAAAGCTGAGTGCTCACTAAAGGGCAGCACTGATGGAAAACTGCACATTCATCAGCCTTAAAAAAGTGTCACATTTAAAATTAAAGCAAGGCAACTATTTGGGTAAATAAATGATTTTAACCTTTCCAAAGGCTGTTCCAAAGTTTTACATTTTTTTCAATTACAGTCAGCTTTTTCGTGAATTAGCAGAGTTCCATATAAACGTTGCCGATTATTTAAAGGGGAAGAAGAACCTCAAAAAAAATTATGAAAAATTGTTCAGAAATTTGCAAGCAAATTAAAAATTAAAGCCTGTACAAAAAAAATGTTCGCGAAAAGCTAAAATCTGTCTGACCCTTTAAAATCATTGATGCTACTAAATTTCCACTACACCTACTTAAGATGTGCAAAGGGAGCATGCAGTAAAATTCAGTCTAAAGTGAATAGGAAAATGATGCCAGTTGCAAACCTGTGGGCAGAATTTGTTGCGGGCTTTTGAATCCCAGTCAGGCTCAAATGGGGGTCAGAATCCTGCACTGAGTGGGAAACATTCACTCATCTGTCACATTCCTGTACCAGCCAATTTATGCTCGGAGAGCGGGCTTGCCATTCAACACAATATCCTCCAGCTTAAAAGTAGCAGCAGGATGCCATGGCAGGTAAATGGCGGAGACGGAACCCTCTCTCTAACTTCTTCAAATTTTAAATAAAAGATCTTTGCAGCTAAGCCACCCTGTGGCAGGGTTGGAGGAGGGAGAGCCACTTCAGGTCTCGCTTGGCCTATTGCTGTTGCTGACTTCACAAAGATAAGGAGGGCCTCTAAACCTGCCTAGACCACTGACCCCTCAGTCTGCCATCAGGAACTCTCTTCCAGACGGCTGCAATTTATCCCATCACAGGCAGGAACCTGAAGGCTGCCTGGAATATCCAAGTTGGCTTCTGATAACTTCCACCCCCCTAAAACTGCCCCCCATCTGGGAAAATGGCCAGGCGGCGGGATGAAGCCTCTGTTCCCACTCTTAGTGCAAGCTAAAAATTCAATCCCATATTTAAATTAATGTATGGTTCATTTCTAATGGGATATCGTAAGAGAATTGAAAAGGTCTGGAAAATTATTTTTGCTATGAGTACCTAATCCTGCACTATCATCTGTGAGAACTGTGGTTGATTATGAAAGCACAGTTGAAACGCCTCTGGAGATGATGTTGCTGTCTGCATGGCTAAAAATTAGAATCACAGAACTGAAATCTGGTGGTACAGATATTTAATTTGTTCCTCATAATATTCAAGTTATTTTATGAATTCTAGATGTGATTGTAATGTGCTAGATTGACTAATTGGTTATTTTTTAAATGCAAGTCACTCAAGCTTTTAATCATGTTAAGATTTAAATTACTTGAGTTATGCAACATTTTGTTGCAGAAATAGTGGCCTCAGGAGGAGCAGGCCTACAGAAGCCTTGCAGAGATATCAGATGGCATCACTGGTAGTCTCAGAACAGAAAAGTCATTTTTCATTCCCTCATTTTCCCCCACTTGCCTCAATTTTAGAGTCCATAGGGACAGAAAAATAGGAGTCAGCCATTCACTCTCTCATACATGTTCCACCATTCAATTAGATCATGGCTGTTTTATCCCCTAAACTCCATCTACCTGCCTTCTTTTTGTAACCCTGATTAGTCTTGTTGACCAAAACTCTATCAGGTTCACTTTTGAGGTTTTCAAATGACTTAACCTCAGTAGAGTTTTTTTTTTAAGGGAATGGGGAAGAGGCACCACTCCAGATGGTTTAACTCTAATTTTACGGCTATTCCTGCTTGATGAGCGGCATGGTAGCGCAGTGGTTAGCACTGCTGCCTCACAGCTCCAGGGACCCGGGTTCAATTCCGGCCTCCAGTGACTGCCTGTGTAGAGTTTGCACTTTCTCACAGTGTCTGCATCGCTTTCCTCCGGGTGCTCCAATTTCCTCCTACAGTCCAAAGATGTGCACGTTAAGTGGATTGGCCATGATCAATTGCCTCTTGGTGTCCAAAAAGGTTAGATGGGGTTACTGGATACTTGGGCTTAAGTAGGGTGCTCTTTCCAAGGGCCAGTGCAGACCCGATGGACTGAATGGCCTCCTTCTGCACGATAGGGATTCTATGATCTGAGCTTCCCCACCAATAGATACTGTTTTTCTTCATCTACTCTATCAAATTAATCAATCATCTGAAATACCTCAATAAGATTATGTCATAATCTTCAATACTCAAGGGAACACAAACCTAGTCCTGCTAAGAAGAATTATAAATGCAGAGTACATCAATAACCAAGCCAAGAAGCAGCAGAAGCAACAATGCTCTTTTAGGATGATAGACAAAGTGGAAAATTAAAGAGAAATTGTCAGCCATTTTTAGTCCAAGTTAGTATACATTAAGGATTTTTTTTAAATTACAGAGACGAGCAGGTCCATAGTGTCAAAGGTCTGAGCTATTAAGAAAGATCAATGCCATATGGGCTATTCTGACAGGCAACCACATGGAATTATAGAGCTAGCAGATCTAGAACATTACTTTCAAATAGAAGAAACGCATTTACACCTAATTGTGCATGGTCAGTTCATTAACATAACCTCAGGCATAGATTTGGATGGAAGCAAGGAGCAGGCTGGTGACGGAAGGGCAAGACCACATATGATGAGATTGAATAAGATGGAAACAATAGAAGCAGCACAGCTTTGGGGCAGCACGGTAGCATAGTGGTTATCACAATTGCTTCACAGCTCCAGGGTCCAAGGTTCGATTCCCGGCTTGGGTCACTGTCTGTGCGGAGTCTGCACGTTCTTCCCGTGTCTGCCTGGGTTTCGTCCGGGTGCTCCGGTTTCCTCCCAGAGTCCAAAGATGTGCAGGTTAGGTGGACTGGCCATGCTAAATTGCCCTTAGTGTCCAAAATAGCCCTTAGTGTTGGGGGGGTTTATTGGGTTATGGGGATAGGGTGGAGGTGTGGGCTTGGGTAAGGTATTCTTTCCAATTGGCCGAATGGCCTGCTTCTGCACTGTATATTGTATGAAGAGGAGTTCTATGAAAGCACCATTGGATGACATTAATATTGAAAGACCTCACCCTGTACCCTACCTTTCGCAGTCTTTACTAAATCAAAGGGACAACAAGGAAAGAGAAGGAAACATGCGGAAATGGGTGTATTCAGGAGCCAAGCTCCTGACCTCCTGGTGTTAGAAGTAGAGGCGATACTGTGTGAGATGGCTTCGAGTAGATGGAACCATGTTTTTAAACACAGCTGATCATTTGTCCAGCTGCATTTACTGTCCCACTGCATAACTAGTAGCTGAATGTGTCCTTGCGATAAATGGAAGAGTTTTGCGTTGGTTCTCCTGTGACTCAGAAACTGACAGGGCTTTATCCTCACAATCATTGGCAGATTCCTGTACTTCATTCTGAAAAGCGGTGGCAGGCTCCTGTGGCTCACCATCACTGGCAGGCTCCTGTGGCTCACCATCACTGGCAGGTTCCAATGGCTCACCATCACTGGCAGGTTCCAATGGCTCACCATCACTGGCAGGTTCCAATAGCTCACCATCACTGGCAGGTTCCAATGGCTCACCATCACTGGCAGGTTCCAATAGCTCACCATCACTGGCAGGTTCCAATAGCTCACCATCACTGGCAGGTTCCAATAGCTCACCATCACTGGCAGGTTCCAATGGCTCACCATCACTGGCAGGCTCCTGTGGCTCACCATCACTGGCAGGTTCCAATGGCTCACCATCACTGGCAGGTTCCAATGGCTCACCATCACTGGCAGGTTCCACTGGCTCACCATCACTGGCAGGTTCCAATGGCTCACCATCACTGGCAGGCTCCTGTTGCTCACCATCACTGGCAGGTTCCAATGGCTCACCATCACTGGCAGGTTCCAATGGCTCACCATCACTGGCAGGTTCCAAGGGCTCACCATCATTGGCAGGTTCCAATGGCTCACCATCACTGGCAGGTTCCAATAGCTCACCATCACTGGCAGGTTCCAATGGCTCACCATCACTGGCAGGTTCCAATGGCTCACCATCACTGGCAGGCTCCTGTAGCTCACCATCACTGGCAGGCTCCTGTGGCTCACCATCACTGGCAGGCTCCTGTGGCCCCATCACTGGCAGGTTCCAATGGCTCACCATCACTGGCAGGTTGCAATGGCTCACCATCACTGGCAGGTTCCAATGGCTCACCATCACTGGCAGGTTCCAATGGCTCACCATCACTGGCAGGCTCCTGTGGCTCACCATCACTGGCAGGTTCCAATGGCTCACCATCACTGGCAGGTTCCAATGGCTCACCATCATTGGCAGGTTCCAATGGCTCACCATCACTGGCAGGTTCCAATGGCTCACCATCACTGGCAGGCTCCTGTAGCTCACCATCATTGGCAGGTTCCAATGGCTCACCGTCACTGGCAGGTTCCAATAGCTCACCATCACTGGCAGGTTCCAATGGCTCACCATCACTGGCAGGTTCCAATGGCTCACCATCACTGGCAGGTTCCAATGGCTCACCATCACTGGCAGGCTCCTGTAGCTCACTGTCACTGGCAGGTTCCAATGGCTCACCATCACTGGCAGGTTCCAATGGCTCACCATCACTGGCAGGTTCCACTGGCTCACCATCACTGGCAGGTTTCAGTAGCTCACCATCACTGGCAGGTTCCAATAGCTCACCATCACTGGCAGTTTCCAGCAGCGTCCAATAGTTTACCATCACTGCCTTTTTCTAATAGCTCACCATCACTGTCAATTTCCAATAGCTCACCGTCATTGCCAGTTTCCAATAGCTCACTGTCACTTACCAATTGCTCACAATCTCTTGCCAGTTATGCCTGCGCCTGCAGAATCTGTTGATGATATCTTGATGGGTTTTATGTAACCAGGAAGTGCTGGCTATCTGTCACGTGTCCTGCTTTCTCCCATGCAATGCCACTTAGAGTAGTCAACATTACTATTAGTTATTGATCTTAGTGGTGTCATTGGGACTACTGTCCAAACCGAGCGTCTGTCAAAGCAAGATGCCAGCAAGTGTGTAGGCAACATCTTTCATGCATCACTCTACAGGTCTTTGCGCTGTGACATAAAACAAAATATATTAGATAGAGCTTTCTGTCCAGGAGTCTCATTGGTGCCAGTTACTGTGTTGGAGGAAAAAAGTAAATAATTTATAACTAGCCCAAAGATTTAGGACAATCCAAGTGCCAAGAGTGGAAAACAGAGCGTTAACAAACTGCTGAAATACACGACAGTATCATTTCCATTACCTCCACTATTACCTATTTCCTCCTAGGAATCCAAGTCACCCATTTGAAACAAATATGATTAATGTCTGACATCCAGACAGCACACCAGGATGAACATGCACTCAAAACAATAACTAAAAGAAGTGTCCACTTATTGGAGGTGACTGATTCCATAATTGCAGTTCCCTCCTGTTGGAGAACATGCCAGCTGCATTTTGGGTAAGAGTTTAGCAGGGCATGATATCTGCTTTTGGCTGCCCATTTTGCTACACTTCAGTGGGTGACTAGAAGTTGGAAAATCTAAGTTAGTCTCTAAATCAGGAAATAATACACCACTAAAACATAATGATATAAAACATTTTGGGGTAGAAATCTGTTTTGAACGGGGAAGCAAAAGGAGCAGTCAATGGAATTAAATGTTGGCCAATCTGATGTCACTCATTTAGGAACTATTGGATTATGGCCAAAATCTTTGCATTCTTTGGGTTTATTACTTAGAGTGCATTTAATGGATAAATTATTATGTCCATTACTCTGGTGTAAGAGCACCACAAGTGACAAAAAGAAAATCTGTAATACTTTGTGCAGTATCTTATATCATGAAGTAATATGAAAAATAACAATGATATTCTTGATTGGTGTAAACCACAAGTAGGCTTGATGAACATGTAAATCCAGGCTTTATAAATGAACCACAAGTAATTTGATGAAATTCAAGATGGCATAAAACAAAACAAACCCTGGCTAAGCTAATCCTTTTCAGTGCGATATGCTCAGAGTTAAAATACTGAGAAATGGTAATTGCATTTTCTAGCATAGCTAGACATAGCACAGCTTAACATAAAATAGAAGCAGCGCATTGAAACCTGTCCGCAGGTCTTCGAAATCAAGGATGGATTTCAATTCAAAACACCTAGGAAAGAAAATCTGCCAGGGTTGTCTCGTCACACTGCTTATTGCATGAACTGCAAATCCATTTATCGATATGCTGAATACTTTGCTGTCATTTGTGCCAAAATGTGATCTGATTGCAGTCTGAAGAAAGAAGCAGAGGGGGAAAAAATGCTGCAAGTTGGTCAATGCCCCCCCACCTCCCATCACCGCCAAGAAATCAAACACTGCATTTCTGTAAAACCATGCAATTCTGCAAAGCTCTGAACTGGGGTTAATTAATAATGCACAACCACCTGATTAACTGAAGTGCTCTTTCCTGTGTAAACATTTAAAGATGCATAAGGCAGAAAAAGTAGATGTCATATTTTATTTTTGATGCAGTGCACTCTCGCCTTCCATTCCTCCTCCTTCAACAATTACTTACTATGCTGACAAAGTCAATAAATTGATCTTCCTCCTGATGTGCTATACAGCAAGCTAATCCAATACTGTGCTATGTGCAGTAAAAATAATCAGGGAAGATGGATGGAAGAGACAGCAGTAATATATGTACATCTCTGCAATCTTCTGGCACCAATCTATTGATAGTCAAGTGTTTTTAAAAGCAAGTCAGATTCTTCACCAATATCCTAACACCAAATGCTCACAAAGGGCGTTTTGTTCCAGTGATGCTAGGCAAACAAACAGTTAGCTAGTTTATAGTAGAATTGCTTCCAGTGGAAACAGGTACATTTGGTTAGGCTCTGGTGCTGTAGGTTTTGGTCCACTTACACTGCAGGACCAATTACAGATTACCAGCAGCAACAAGTAACCAACTGTGCATGTGGAAGGTTACAGTTACAGCTAAATGATTAAGCTCCAGACATTCTGGAGATATTGTGTGAAGACCAATATTGCAGCAGCAACTAGGAAGAATAATTGCAGAATGGTCGGATTGTGCTTTTGATGGCAACATGGATATAGATAAAAGACCAATATCCATCTATTTTGACTTCCATTGTCCTGATTGTCACATGATACAATAATAATTAAGTTCTTGACTAACCACTGAGTAGAAGATCCATTTCAGCTGCTTCTGGTGGTTTCCAGCATCACAGATGCCAGACTTCAGCCAATTCCATTCACTACATGCAATATCAAGAAACAACTACACGTGATATCAACAGTGGATACAGCAAAGGCTTTGGGCCCTGACAATATTCCAGCAATAGTATTGAAGACTTGCGCTCCAGAACTTGCCACGCCCCCAATCAAGTTTTTCCAGTGTAATATCCAGGCTTTGATTGGGGCCTCACGGTAGCATGGTGGTTAGCATCAATGCTTCACAGCTCCAGGGTCCCAGGTTCGATTCCCGGCTGGGTCACTGTCTGTGTGGAGTCTGCACGTCCTCCCCGTGTGTGCGTGGGTTTCCTCCGGGTGCTCCGGTTTCCTCCCACAGTCCAAAGATGTGTGGGTTAGGTGGATTGGCCATGATAAATTGCCCGTAGTGTAAGGTTAAGGGGGGGTTGTTGGGTTACGGGTATAGGGTGGATACGTGGGTTTGAGTAGGGTGATCATTGCTCGGCACAACATCGAGGGCCGAAGGGCCTGTTCTGTGCTGTACTGTTCTATGTTCTAAGTAGCAAGTAACATTCGTGCCACACAATTGACAGGTAATGACCATTTCCAACAGAAATTAATCTAACCATCATCCCCTTGACAATGAAAGGTACTACCATCACTGACCACCCCTCCTCCCCCTAGTCAACGGTGCCCACATCCCATAAATGAATAATTGTTGGTCCCTGACAGTCAGGAAGTGCATAGGTGGGTAGTCGGTGGGTATCTTGCTCAGGGTTCTGAGGTGGGTTAAGAGTGGATGAATGCATTGGGCAATGATGACACAAGGTTTGACTTCTGCTCTTCCTGGTCCAGAAGGAAACCAGCAGTGTTTTTTTTTAAACATATCGTATTTACTTTACACATTACTTGTTTTAAAGCATGGAGTAATAGTATTACAGAGCTAAAGTTATCTTTTTTTTTTAAGCTCAGAATCACATTCCTGCAAAATTTGAGGCCAAATAAAATTCATTATTAGAGCCAACAGCAAATTACATTTTAGGAGTAGCCTTTTCATTTACCCTGAATCTTTTGTAACTTGGCAGTTTATTAATGACTCCTCATGCAACTTTTCAGAGACTCTAGAGAATGGTCTGAACACAAACACTTTATGCCTAAAAGCACAGTTATCATCACAGGAAGTGAATGGGAACTAAACCCATCTACAGATCTAATTTGATCTTCTTGGACTTGTTTTCAAGAGGATTTCCTACACAAAACCCACTAAACTATTTTGTTGTCAACCATTGGCGGCATGGTGGCACAGTGGTTAGCACTGCTGACCCGGGTTCAATTCCGGCCTCAGGTGACTGCCTGTGTAGAATTTGCACTTTCTCCTCATGTCTGCGTAGGTTTCCTCCGGTGCTCCGGTTTCCTCCCACAAAGATGTGCAGGTTAGGTGGATTGGCAGTGATAAATTGCCCCTTAGTGTCCAAAAGGTTAGGTGGGGTTATTGGGTTACCGGGATAGGGTGGAGGCGTGGGATTAAGTTGAGTTATCTTTCCAGGGGCTGGTGCAGACTTGATGGGCCAAATGGCCTCCTTCTGCACTGTAAATTCTATGTTTGAATGATTTCACATAGAACTACAGACATGATGAGCATCGGAGCCTAGATCTGAACTTATGGTGCGAGTCATGTGAGCATGCTAAGTGGGTCAAACAAACTATGTACCCATCACCTCTCCAGTGTGAAGTTTGGAAAACATTAACTTGTGGGCCTCATCTGTATGCTGGCTGTCAGTCTCTCAATCAAAGGAAGCCCTGAAGATCACCACTGGATATACCATGACAGTCAGCAAGTGCATAGCAGGGGGATGCTGTCAGGACATATTTGGCAGGGTGGGCGATTGTAAGGGCAGGGGAAGGAAAGCCTGAAGGCAGGGAAGACTGAAGATTTCACACTCTGTCCTTCGTGGCCCAGATCGAAGTCAAAAAAAATTTCTTTTTAAACATACCTTTCTTTTGTAGGCCTCTTCTGGTTAGTCTATTAAGGAAGCCATCAGTTAAAATTGCAGTCAGCTCTGAAGACACCAGTGGAGCCTGAACATGTAGGGGCAGGTTTAAAAATTGACCTCTGGTGAGCAACCCATATTCAATATTTCATAGAATCAGAGAATCCCTACAGTACAGAAGGAGGCCATTCGGGCCATCAAGTCTGAACCGACCTTCCACCCAAGCTCACTCCCTTGGCCTATCCCAATAACCTCTTAACCTAACCTTTGCATCTTTATTGGACACTAAGAGGCAATTTAGCACAACCAATCCACCTAACCTGCACATCTTTGGACTGTGGGAGGAAACCAGAGCACCTGGAGGAAATCCATGCAGACACGGGGAGAATGTGCAAACTCCACAGAGACAGCGACCCAGGGCCGGAATTGCGCCGGGTCCCTGTGAGGCAACAGTGCTAACAGTGGCACTCTACATGAAGCATAAGTGGAACTATCCAGTTATATTGATGTCCTTATTGAGTTCATTAAATTAAATTGCTAGCAGCAAGCACAACAGGCTAGATACATCATATTTATGAGAAAGGGAAGTTTGTTCGTGAAGGAAGAGGAAGGGTAAGTTGTGTCCCATCACCGGACAGGATTGAACCAGCTCCTGAATCAGCACTTGTGTAAAATCAACCTCCGTGATGGGCCTTGTTTACTTTGGCACTCACTCCGGATACATAAATCTGTATGAATATATTGCAATCCAGAGGTAGATCTTCAGTTTAATTTGACATCTGAAAGGCAGCAACACCTAGTCATAAAATATCGTGAGTGTCTCTAGTTTTTGCATCCTTGGTTGGTTAGTTAGTTGAAAATGTTCTACACATATTCAGCTGCCTTAAAGTTGTAACTTGTCAAGTGTAGGTTACTTTCAGTCAGTTATTTAGCTATTCAGTGATCTGCGCACTTCTGTAAATTGTTTTCAATTATTTGGAAATAACTTAAAAATCAGCAAGCTCTTACCATATAAATGCAGGCATTTAAATATAAGCAAAAGTGCCCACAGATGTTAGAAAGGTCTTGATAGGACTTAAAGAAAAAATGCTTCAACTGTCCAGCGAAACATAGAGCACTAGGTCGCTGCTTGCATTTTCTTGTTCAGGTAGCAGTAACTGTCGATCAACAGCTTAAAGAACCAGGCAGGTCCTTGGCCTATATGGAATTTATTGCTTACAAAAAATGCAGTTGACATGAAGCTTTTGCGACAGGGTCTCTATCGATGGATACTTCAGGTTTTGATTTAGAACACAGTTTATACAGACCTTCCGATACAAATTCTGTAGCTTTAGTTATTCTATCTTTCAACAAGCTGTGTACTTTCTGTGACCCTTCCTTTCTCAATCCAAGAGGATTCAATGGTATGCTGTTTAACCTGTACTATCTGAATAGCTGTAAACTAGAGCTGTTAATAAATAGTGATAGCAAGCAAATGGACTATGCTACAGACAAGTCATTAGAAAACTGTATAAAGCCATTGCGTTAGCAGCAATAAATTTTCATGTATCATGGTGTATGTCTTCACTTGCAACATTGTCAGGTTGATTGGTTCCTTTGTTAGTTTAAGGAGCAATATATTGTCTCGCTAAAATTAACAAAGTTCAAAACCTTAATTAGACTTACTTTGTGCTGTACAAGGAACTTCACTTTGCACTACTTTGTGACTAAATGCTTACAAACTTAACGCTTGCAGATTCAGATTATGAGATTCTAAAACATTCAATGAATAACAAAATGACTAATTCTTTACATTAGAATGTGTAAATTTGAGCAAACGTAATTTTTTTTAATGCTAGCATTTTGTTAGCAAACTGGACAATGCAGAAAAATGCAACTAGCTGTGGGGAAAACACTAAATGGTAAAAAAAAATAACGTTTTGGTTGTTGAGTTTTTATTTTTCGCCCTTAAACTTAATAATTTAGCCACGTAGGTTCACCTATCTTGCTGCTGTAGAGTCTTTCCCAGCTAAACAAATGCAGTTAAACTCTTATCGCCTGCAGCACTTCTATGGTGAGGTTGGAATTAGTTAATGATTTTTGTCTCTCACATTTGCATCTTCTTCTCCTCCCTCCTGCAGATCTTTCAAAATCACAAATTTACCATGCATTCACAGACGAAATCGATCTCTCCCCAGCCAGTCTGAGTGCATCAATACCGCTATTGCGTGCCTCACAGATAGAACTTGCTACCTTAAGGATTAGGAGATCTTTGAATAAATATTTGATTAAGAGATTAGAATGCGGGCACACAAAAACAAGAAGTTTTTAAAGCCAGGAACAATTGAGGCTACCTGCGTGAGCCATCTTTTTTTTAAACCACAAGAAGGTTCGATTGCCCATTTATAATGTCATTTGTAAACCACAGAGCTTGCACTTGCTGGGGCACTCCAGTCTGCAATTGATGGTATTGAAACTCCACATACTGTCTCATCATCAATCACAGTTATGTGCAGAATCAGTTTATAGTGGATACAGGGATAATCCTGAATTTCTTGCACTTATCAATCTTACAGATTGTAAAAATTACATTTTTGTGCAGATTAAGTTCCTAATACATCAGCATTGTTTTCTGTGAAACCTGTCCTTTTATTCTGTAATCCGTACAGCTCTCTGAATGGAAAAAAATGCATTAATGGATCCTAAGGCATTTACAGACTTTGCTATACAAGGAACATGAGACTGGACTCAGACATAGTGCCAGTTTATAGCTTTTCACAGCAACTCTCATAATATACAAGTATTTCCAACAGCCTCCCTTGCTCACTGTTACATTTTTTTAAAAATCTGGTAAATAAAATGGATGCTGATTTTTTCAGAGAAGCTATGGTGTGTTATGTACTTTAGTTTTACTTTATTTGTGACTAGTATTAATTTATAGATTTTTTTTCTCTCATCTACCAATTTGAAAATACATCAACAGTTCAAATATATAAATACAAAAGTATATTTCAAGTATATATTGAAATTTAGATTCAAACAATTATTAAATGAAGTAATACTACTTTTCCAAGTTATGCAGAATGAAATTCTGTGGCATATAAGACTTTTAAAACAGCTGACACAAGCAGCTTTTTATGTTGTAAGCTAGAATTTATGTAACACTTACATTGTCTTTTCCAAAACAGCACTAAATAGTGAATGTAGACAGAAAAGTAAAATTAGCAGGCTGATGCTCTTCATTGGTTTTCAGAAGATAAAGAGGGTGACAACATCTCACTTTATGATTACTTGAAATACTATCAATTGCCAGGTATCATAAAAGGTTGCATGGATTTTACTTTCAGCTAACATGCAGACTTCCTGTATCTTTCAATAAAAAGTTGTATTCATTTTACGGCTGGAGTGTAAAGACATTTCTCAAAGATCCCCACGGGTGATTACAATATGCTGTCTGAAAGCAGCAAACTAATGAAGTTGACTGCACAGAGGTACAAGACCACAAAAAGCTACACTGAATACGGTAAGGTTCAAAGCTGCCCACCTGTGGCTGTTGAGGGATATTTACAAAGCTGGGATCCCGTGGTCCAACACTCACGAATCGGTTTGCAGGGGAGGTGCTGGGTGTCGAGTAGGCTGTGAAGGGAAGGGATACATGCGTTCAGGAAGCAGCAGTGGGTTGCACACAAACAACAAACATCTTAAGCCTTACTGAAAGGCAGCAGGGTCTATAGAAGCACTCACCGAAACATACTGGTACTCATTTTACAATGTGATTATGTTTTGAAGCTTGAAAAACTCCAGCTTCCAGTTAAAAAAGGACACATATACAGACAACGCAATGATCTTTTTTGTTGGGTGAGAATCACAGTGCTACAACAACCATACATTGTAAAACAGTAGCTAAACTTAATTTCATTGGGAATATATTAATATTGAAGCATGAATGTAAAGGGTCACAGAAAGTGCTACTGGTTAATATCCGTTACCTGTGATGCATGAGTCTGAGGAATAAGGAAGCAATATGAGTAAGTGAGATAAAACATAAATAGTAGAATTCAAATGCAAATATAGTTTAAGATGTACAGTGAGGGCAATGTTTTAGGATAGAAAATAATTAAACATTAGCTAATGCTACATATTGAACATTAAACTAGAACCTGTAGCAATAAAAACAACTTGTCCCCAGTTCTAAAAAAATTAAGAAGTGCTTCTGTGCTATTTCCCTCAATGATTCATGTGAATAATGGAAGCTAAATAAAGGGAAACAGGGCTGAAAAATAAAAGTAATTTTACAGGAGTTTGACCTTGCCTTGATTTGGTCTTGGATAACAGATACATGGCATTTAAAGAAGCTCAATTGGAAATTGTCAACTGAAAGGACTACAAATATTGGGATAAAAACTGTCCTGATCACCAAATGCAGCAAATCATAAATAGGTTTGCGAAAATTTCCTTTGGGTATGTCTCATAAATCAAAAATAGACTGTAAAAGAATGTTACGAATCATTCTAAATATTATGTTGCTACAGGTAACAGCCAGAATTCTTCTCACAAATTCTTCCTCCAAAAAGTTACCAAATACAACTTTGAATAAAGTGGAGCATAACATAACAGGGCAGCACGGTAACACAGTGGGTAGCACCTGCTTCACAGCTCCAGGGTCCCAGGTTCGATTCCCAGCTTGGGTCACTGGCTGTGCGGAGTCTGCACGTTCGCCCCGTGTCCGCATGGGTTTCCCCTGGGTGCTCCGGTTTCCTCCCAAGTCCCGAAAGACGTGCTGTTAGGTGAATTGGATATTCTAAATTCTCCCTCTGTGTACCCGAACAGGTGCCGGAATGTGGCGACTAGGGGCTTTTCACAGTAACTTCATTGCAGTGTTAATGTAAGCCTACTTGTGACAATAAAGATTATTATAACATTCCTTCACAGTTTGCTGCATACAAGTAAGCTGAGCTCTCATTACCATCCACTGTAGTGAGAATACTGTCAAGAAGCAAATGGTCTCCCATTGTATCTGTTATCTCAGCTGACTCAAGAACAGCAGCGACAAACCAGAGTAAGTACATCAATCTTATAGTTGCAAAAAAAATAAACTATAATAAGCCTCAGCTGAAAGTAAACATGCAAAGGTAACATCTATTAACAAATAAAAATGTGGTTCCTTACTAATTGTGGGAAGGTGGAATTAATAATTTACTAGCTCTACACTGATGAATAAAAAAAAAGTTTGGAACGATTATTAAACCATATTTATTGTCTCATTTTTGTTAGCAAAACATATTATTTTTTAATTCAATTTATGCTTTCAGCAGCATACATGTAGTATAAGTTTTCTACATTATTCCATTATATTTGGTCACTACTTACTTCAGATCACATTGCTTTTATCCATATATTGCAACCTTAATGCAATTCATTAGAGAATGGCACTTCCCAATCTATGATTATATCAAGCAGACAGAATTTTCTTGTGTTTATATTTTATCACCAACAGGGTGCTTGTAGATAGTGAGATGGTTTAACACATGATTGTGCTAAGAATGATCCTCAAACAATCCAATCTGTTCTTATTCTACCCCACTCTACTGTTGATCTTAGTAAACTCATCGTCAATGTAAATAATTTACCTCAGTCAAACATCATCAGAGATCCAGTTTGTGCAGTGTGTGGACTGCTGATTATTGATGCACTGTTCCGGTGATGGTGGGGGAACATTTATGGATCAACACTTGAAAGATCTGGAGAGACCTACTGAGGGCGGGGAAGTGAGAAAATAATTCTCTACTTCCCTGACATCGGTGGGGTGAGAATTTTCAACTAGGAGCATGATTGCTCCTCTTGGCTGTAAAATATCTCAAAATAAATCCTACAAGCACTTAAATTTCCCTGGTGTGGAGATGTCGGTGTTGGACTGGGGTGAGCACAGTAAGAAGTCTTACAACACCAAATTTCTCTGAGTGACCTTTAGTAGTCCCTATGAGAAATGAATGAGGCTTACTCTGGCTATTTGTATATTAAAATTGTATCCGAGAATGTAACATAAGACTGGATATTTTGAGCAAGCAACATCTTGATTTTAATATTCTCATCCTGGTTTCCAAATCCCTCCCACTACCTTGCCCCCCATTGTCTCCGTAATCAACTCCAAACCAGCAAAGTCAAAATAGATAAGTCCCCTGGGCCAGATGGGATTTATCCTAGGATTCTCTGGGAAGCCAGGGAGGAGATTGCAGAGCCTTTGTCCTTGATCTTTATGTCGTCTTTGTCGACAGGAATAGTGCCGGAAGACTGGAGGATAGCAAATGTTGTCCCCTTGTTCAAGAAGGGGAGTAGAGACAACCCTGGTAATTATAGACCTGTGAGCCTTACTTCGGTTGTGGGTAAAATGTTGGAAAAGGTTATGAGAGATAGGGTTTATAATTATCTTGAAAAGAACAAGTTGATTAGCGATAGTCAACACGGTTTTGTGAAGGGTAGGTCATGCCTCACAAACCTTATTGAGTTTTTTGAGAAGGTGACCAAACAGGTGGATCAGGGTAAAGCTGTTGATGTGGTGTATATGGATTTCAGTAAGGCGTTTGATAAGGTTCCCCACGGTAGGCTATTGCAGAAAATAAGGAAGTATGGAATTGAAGGTGATTTAACGGTTTGGATCAGTAATTGGCTAGCTGAAAGAAGACAGAGGGTGGTGGTTGATGGCAAATGTTCATCCTGGAGTTCAGTTACTAGTGGTGTACCTCAAGGATATGTTTTGGGGCCACTGCTGTTTGTCATTTTTATAAATGACCTGGAAGAGGGTGTAGAAGGATGGGTTAGTAAATTTGCAGATGACACGAAGGTCGGTGGAGTTGTGGATAGTGCTGAAGGATGTTATAGGATACAGAGGGACATAGATAAGCTGCAGAGCTGGGCTGAGAGGTGGCAGATGGAGTTTAATGCGGAAAAGTGTGAGGTGGTTCACTTTGGAAGGAGTAACAGGAATGCAGAGTACTGGGCTAATGGCAAGATTCTTGGTAGTGTAGATGAACAGAGAGATCTCGGCATCCAGGTACATAAATCCCTGAAAGTTGCCACCCAGGTTAATAGGGCTGTTAAGAAGGCATATGGTGTGCTAGCCTTTATAAGCAGGGGATTGAGTTTCGGAACCACAAGGTCATGCTGCAGCTGTACATAACTCTGGTGCGGCCGCACCTGGAGTACTGCGTGCAGTTCTGGTCACCACATTATAGGAAGGATGTGGAAGCTTTGGAAAGGGTTCAGAGGAGATTTACTAGGATGTTGCCTGGTATGGAGGGAAGGTCTTACGAGGAAAGCCTCAGGGAATTGAGGTTGTTTTCGTTAGAGAGGAGAAGGCTGAGAGGTGACTTAATAGAGACATATAAGATAGTCAGAGGGTTAGATAGGGTGGACAGTGAGAGTCTTTTTCCTCGGATGGTGATGACCAACACGAGGGGACACAGCTTTAAATTGAGGGGTGATAGATATAGGACAGATATCAGAGGCAGTTTCTTTACTCAGAGAGTAGTAGGGGTGTGGAACGCCCTGCCTGCAACAGTAGTAGACTCGCCAACTTTAAGGGCATTTAAGTGGTCACTGGATAGACATATGGATGAAAATGGAATAGTGTAGGTCAGATAGTTTCACAGGTCGGCGCAACATCGAGGGCCGAAGGGCCCGTACTGCGCTGTAGTGTTCTATGTTCTAACCCTCTAAGATATTTGTATTTATCATTAAACATTAGCTAATGCTATATAATTAACATTAAACTAGCAATAGAAACATGGCCCCCCCAGCTCTCAAAACTTTAAAAACTGCTCCAGTGTTACTTCCTTCAATGTTTTATATGAATAATTGAAGCTAAATAATTTTACAGGATATACTTATCATGAGCATCTCCAGATTTCATTGCTCCACCACTGGCCATGCCTTCAGCTGCCTCGACCCCAATCTCTGAAATACACTCCCTATGCCACTCTGCCTCTCTACTGCACTTTCCTCCTTTCAGACACTAGATAAAACCTAGCTCTTTCAACAAGTATTTGGCTATCTGACCATAGAATCATAGAATCACAGAATTTACAGTGCAGGAGGCCATTCAGCCCATCGAGTTTGCACCGGCGCTTGTAAAGAACACCCTACTTAAGCCCCACGCCTCCCCCCATCCTCTTTATCCCCGTAACCCCACCTAACCTTTTTTAGACACTAAGGGCAATCTAGAATGGACAATCCACCTAACCTGCACACCTTTGGACTGTGGGAGGAAACCGGAGCACCCGGAGAAAACCCATGCACATACGGGGAGAATGTGCAGACTCCACACAGACAGTGACTCAAGTTAGGAATCGAACCTGGGACCCTGGAGCTGTGAAGCAACTGTGCTAACCACTAAGCTACCGTGCTGCCCAAGTATCTCTTTACTTGGCCTTCTGTCATGCTTTGTTTAATAATGCTCCTGCGAAGCACCTTGGGATATTTCATTACCATAAAGGTGCTAAGTGGTGATGGCATTGCTGCCTATTTAAAGGTCTGCCTGAAAATGGTGCCTAACATCTCTTACTTTTCTCTCATTTCATCTCTCATTTAACAGGTGAGAAATGGGTGGCGGATGATTTGAAATATCCATGTGTATACAAAGGCACTTTGCTAATATGCCCTTTACAATGGAAGCATTTCTGAAGAGGGATGTGAAGAGAACTGAGCAATTTTCACATTTTGTAAATTTTATGGTTTACAGGCGAAAATATCATTAGAAAGAAAATCATTTCTAAAATGAAACAAAAGCAGGGATAATTTAAAGCTTTTATCTAGAAGCCAGCAAACAGATAGTAGAAAAAAATCTCCAATTCTTTGATTCAGATGGATGACTTTGATGGGCAGCATCTTCAAAAAGACAAAAGGTTAATCAACATGCTTTCAACACGAATACATATTTAGCTACACGTGATCTAATGCTTGGACCACTGCAGAAGGTCGGCATCACATATTTTCATAGAATATAACATGGTTTTTTGCGGAAGTTAACTTACTGGGTGAAGTAGGCGATGCAGCTCCTCCATCTGTAGATGTGGTGGTTGCTTTTGTGTCTGGCACTGGCAGAGGCACAGGCCTAGCCATAGGTGGAGGTGGTGGTGGTGGCAACATTGGGGTGGGAAGGAATGGATTATGGACTTTGCCTTGGCTGCTTCCATTGGGCTGTGGGACAGAGTGAAGTAATATTTAGTCAAGATCACACATGGAAATGTCTTTGTAAGCAATGATTAGAGTTAATGGAGGCACAAACATAAATGTATTGTGATATTAAAGGAAGTTAAACTACAGAATTAATTTGTAGCTGTACTTTTTGTCATATCCTGCACATGCTTTGGCCACCGTAAGAATAGTGTGCCATCTCAGCTTGGACAAGCTGGGGATCCAATATCATAATTGACAGTTTATGTTAATAACAGATCTTATACTACTATTTTAATAATATCTCAATTTTCAGTACACAGCTGTACCGCTGCTGATATATTCAGTATCAAACGCTGAAGAGAAATGGGCACACAAAGCATCATTAAGTCTTTAGTATCCCCATGGATGCTTTACATAATAATTTAAGCAGTTAACAATCAATTGTTGTAATGCTATGCATAAACAGCTCAAATGTTGTGATGGTATGCATAAGGCAAGTTTGTACATAATGTTAGGTACAACTGCCGATCACTCATCACGTGACCCTGTGATCTGGGAGTTGAGAGTAGGTTAAGCTGGAGGATGGACATATTTTGTAGTAGTTCCGCAATAATTAATTAGTGTTAGTAGTTTATTATTTTACTTATCCTAGTCATCTTATCACGCAGTTGTTCTACAATAAATTATTTAAACAAAACATTCATCATTGACTTCGGCCAGTTTACAGAACATGACATGGTACCAGGCTTGAAGATTTAATAAGATCTAAAAGATGCGGTACGAAAAAATCCGAACCACTAAAGATAACTTTGAAGGGCAGCAGGGCGGCACAGTGGTTAGCACAGATGGCTCATGGCGCCGTGGTCCCAGATTCGATCCCGGCTCTGGGTCACTGTCTGTGTGGAGTTTGCACATTCTCCCCGTGTTTGCGTGGGTTTCGCCCCTCCAACCCAAAGATGTGCAGGTTAGGTGGATTGGCAACGCTAAATTGCCCCTTAATTGGGTACTCTAAATTTACTAAAAAAAAAAGAAAACTTTGAAGGATAAGGAAGGAAATGCATCTTTGCTACTAACATGGCTTGCTATTGGCATTTGGTGCTCAACGCGCGGTAACATTTCGAAGCCCGGGATGGAAGGCATAAAGCCACCTCAACAGCTTCAAATTACCAGTAATGTATACGAGAATTGGAGGGTGTGTAAGCAACAGTTTAAACTCTATGTTGCTGACCTTGGTCTTCAGACACAGCCCTATGAGAGGCGTATCGCGTTTCTGCTTACCATAGCAGGTCCCCAAGCAATTGAAAACTTCAATACTTTTGCATTTGAAAACGAGGTTGACAGCAAAAGCTTTGAAAATGTGCTTAAACAATTCGAGCGGTATTGCTCCCTTAGAAAAAACGAAACTTTGAGCTATATATTCCGTACGCGCACACAGACCTGACAGCTTCCTCACTGACTTGCGATTGAAGGTGCAGTTGCGCAACTTCAGCACACTCCAGTTGTCAATGATGCAAGGCCAGATAGTTTTTGGAATCTCCAAAAATAAAGTGTGCGAGCAGCTTCTGCGGGAAGCAGACCTACAACTTGAAAGTGCAATTCAAATATGCCACGCTAGTGAACTTGCTGCAAAGCAGCTCAACACGTTGAATCTCCGTAATTTTGGCACGAAGGCAGAAGAGGCGGCAGACAGCATTAGTGTGGTGACACAGCTGAATTAGAAACATGCTCTCAATGCAGGTAGTCATTTTGAGCGGCCAATCCGATCCGATCCTCCATTTTGTGTCCGTGATATCACAAACTGCATTTGCCACGGCAATGCTCTGCATATGGAAAAACATGTGCCTTCTGTAATGGCGGGAATCATTTTTCAACCTAATGTTACACAAGGAAAAGGGCAGCACAGTAGCATTGTGGATAGCACAATCCAGGGTCCCAGGTTCAATTCCGGCTTGGGTCACTGTCTGTGCGGAGTCTGCACATCCTCCCCGTGTGTGCGTGGGTTTCTTCCGGGTGCTCCGGTTTCCTCCCACAGTCCAAAGATCTGGAGGTTAGGTGGATTGGCCATGATAAATTGCCCTTAGTGTCCAAAATTACCCGTAGTGTTGGGTGGGGTTACTGGGTTATGGAGATAGGGTGGAGATGTGGGCTTGGATATGGTGCTCTTTTGAAGAGCCGGTGCAGACTCGATGGGCTGAATGGCCTCCTTCTGCACTGTAAATTCTGTGAAATGAAAAGGCCTGAAGAAACAGAGTATTAGTGCTATTGATGAGGTGTGTCTAGAGGACACATTCTTTGCAGACATATGGGGCTGGATTCTCCGTTTGGGACTAAATCCCCATGCCGTCAGGAAAACTATGGTCTTTTAAGCCAGGAAAATTGGCATCAAAAGGCCACAGATTCTATGTTTTGCAGTGGGCTAGCAGGCATCCATAGTAGAGCTTGTAGCTCTAGCTGCTGAAACAGCCCCCGCACTTCTGGGTCAGAGGCCAGGCACACGATAACCTGTAACACGCAGACCTGGACTGGCAAAATAGTGCACCGCATTGGCTGCTCGTGCGCCCCGGACCGCCCGCACACATTGCCCCTAGCCCCGACTGTGGTGGCCCCGGACTGAGTCCGCAGCCACCATGCGAGGATCCTGGACAGTGGGACCATGAGAGTCCCACGCCGTCGGGAATTTAGCCGGTTGGGGAGAGAGCATCGTGGGGCATGCCTCAGGTAATGGCCTGAGGGGTGGATACTCCATGAGTACGCCAATTTTCGGGAGGGGACAGAGAATTTAAAAACCTGCGTCGCTCCCGATTTCGCCAGGAAAATGGATTCTTTGCCCTGTCACCGAACACGATTTCGGCGTTGGGGAGAAGAGAATACAGCCCATGATCTCCAGCAAAGACAAGGAGACTCGAGCCATTCAAAATAGCAATGTATTTGTATCAATCTGCAGCAACAGTAAATTGAAGGCAGATAATCATAAAGATAAATGGAAAGTGCCATTAAAGATAAATGGCACAGTGATAACAGTCAAGCTTGACACTGGTGCAAGGGCCAACCTCATCAAGCTGTCTAATGTAAAAAAGCTGGGAACTCAACCAAAAATAGTTACGTGAACGGTATTATTTTTAAAATACCAATTTAGAGTACCCAAATCATTTTTTCTAATTAAGGAGCAATTTAGCATGGTCAACCCACCTACTCTGCATACCTTTGGATTGTGGGGGCAAAACCCACGCAAAAATGGAGAATGTACAAACTCCACACGGACATTGACCCAGAGCCGGGATCGAACGTAGGACCTCGGCACCGTGAAGCAGCAGTCCAGAATGGAATTATTAAGAGATTACAATGGTAATGAAATCTCGCTGTTAGGAGCATGTGAGCTTGATGTTGATGTCAAAAACAAAATGCACAAGTTGAAATTTTCTGTGGTGGTGGCGGACCGTGAGTCTTTAATTGGAGATGAGGTGTGTGAGGAGCTACAGCTCGTCCGACGAGTCTATAGTGCATACAATTCTGCAACAGATCCTCATTCCTCAGGAGATGCCATACTGAATGATTTCCCTGAAAGTTTCCAAAGTTTTGGTACGTTTCAATACACGTACAAGATTCAGATGAAGAGAGATGCGAAGCCTGTGATTCATGCGACAAGACGTGTGTCAGCACCATTAAGGGATAAACTAAAAGCAGAGCTAGAGACAGTGACTGCCTTGGGTGTCATTAAGCTTCCTGAAGCCCCTATAGACTGGGTTAATTCGATGGTATATGTCAAGAAGTAAAATGAAAAACCTCCACGATGGATGACCAGTATTCGTGGTGTCAAACTAAGAGAAGAAACTAGAAGAAGACCATAAGACACAGGAGCAGAATTAGGCCACTTGGCCCATCGAGTCTGCTCCCCCATCCAATCATGGCTGATATTTTTCTCATCCCCATTCTCCTGCCTTCTCCCCATAACCCCTGATCCCCTTATTAATCAAGAACCTATCTATCTCTGCCTTAAAGACACTCAGTGAATTGGCCTCCACAGCATTCTGTGGCAAAGAGTTCCACAGGTTCACCAACCTCTGGCTGAAAAAATTCCTCCTCATCTCTGTTTTAAAGGGTCGTCCCTTTAATCTGAGATAGTGTCCTCTGGTTCTAGTTTTTCCTACAAGTGGAAACATCCTCTCCACGTCCACTCTATCCAGGCATCGCAGTATCTTGTACGTTTCAATAAGATCCCCTATCATCCTTCTAAACCCGAAGAGTACACAGCTAGAGACCTCAAACGTTCCTCATATGACAAGTTCTTCATTCCAGGGATCATTCTTGTGAACCACCTCTGGACCCTTTCCAAGGCCAGCACATCCTTCCTTAGATATGGGGTCCAAAACTGCTCACAATACTCCAAATGGGGTCTGACCAGAGCCTTATACAGCCTCAAAAGTACATCCCTGGTCTTGTATTCTAGCCCTCTTGACATGAATGCTGACATTGCATTTGCCTTCTTGACTGCCGACTGAACCTGCACATTAACGTTAAGCAATCTTAATCTTAAAAACCCAATGTTGCAGAAGATGAGAAGATATCTTCGCGAAGGATTGCCCAGAGAATCCGGCTCTGATTTCTACAATGTGAGAGCAGAGTCGGGTGTTGCAAATAGAGTTTTGTTGCAAAATAAGCAAATAGCAATTCCGAAATCTTTAAGATCAGTGGTTCTGAGCAAGCTCCATGCAAGAGCACAATGGATAGAAAAAGCGCAAAAAGAAAGACAAAGACACGGTCTATTGGCCGGGCATCCATCTGCACACAGTGCAGGAAGCAAACAAACTGCACATGGTGCGAACTGCTTCAGTTCCAAATGTTGGAGAAATCTGCTAATCCAGAAGCAGAGAAGCAAACATTCTGTCAAAAAAGTGGGCAAGGGAGAGATTTCAACGCAAATCCACAAAGAGGTTTGCCGATGAGTCTATGAAATGCCTCAAACCATTGTGATGCAACCACCAGATGAAGCATGCAACAGTCCGACAACATCTGAAAAACAAACAGATCACACACAAGAGAATGATACGTCAATCCATGATGATCAAACTCAAGCAACAAACACTAAAGAACATGAAGAACCATTGCCAATTCAGCAGACATGAGAAGATCTACAAGAATGAGATGCACGCCAGAAAGACTTAACTTGTAACAGATTGTAAAAAGAAAATTCTGAACATGTGTATAGTTATGCATATCATGATGAAATGTAAAATGTAATTTAATGCATGTAAATAATTTCACTTTTCCAAAGGAAAGGGGATGTGATGATATGCATACGGCAAGTTTGTACATGTTAGGCTCGAATTCCGATCACTAAGTGGCAGTGTAAAAATCATCACATGACCCTGTGGTCTGGGAGTTGGGAATAGGTTGTGCTGCAGGATAGACATATTTTGCAGTAGTTCCACGATAGTTAATTAGTGTTATTAGTTTATTATTTTCTTTATCCTAGTTATCTTATCACACAGTTGTTCTACAATAAATTATTTAAACTAAATGTTCTGAAGTTCTTCATTGACTTCAGCCAGTCTACAGAGCATGACAAATATGTTTTTTAATCACTTCAGTGAAATACAGTTGAAATTGTGGAAGTGTATACCATCTGTAAATACAATAAGAAATGCGATATCATCAGTGACTACAAAGGTGGCAAACAAACACAATGCAACTGTATTAATTACTATTTAACATTTTGGAAGCAGTATTACATAACAGGCGCGATTTAGCGGCTGCATTGTGCTCGAACAAGAGTGCAACGCAGCTGGTAGATCCCAGGTGAGGCTTCCTGCAGGCTTGCCTGCAGCCTTTACGCCTCGCACGATATACCCAAGTCCTGTGAGGTTTCAAAATTTCCCAAACGTGGCGTGACCAAACGGTGCGTGCCTAAGTAGGTTTTAAACCTACTTAGGCAAGTTTACCCAGGATCTACCAGCAACCCCAGCGAAGCCGCAGCTGGGCACCATTCAGTTCTGGTCCACACAAACATTGAGCAGGCAGAACGGTACCTGGGGAGGGATGGTTTTGCGGTCCATCGGAGGCCCCTGGGTGGCCAGGAATAGTGCAGGGTAACCCTCTGGCCCTCCTCCTGGAATGTGGGTACTTTGGCACTGCCCATCTGGCAGGAGCGCTGCCAGGGTACCAGAGTGGCAGTACAAGGGTGCCCATGTGCCATGGTGACACTTCCAAGGGTCATGAGGGGGGCCATGCCCATAAAAGGAGGGGTGGAGATGTGGTTTGAAGGGCGGGTGGGGGGCAGGGCAGATAAGTAGGAAGTTAAGGGGGTGGGGGGGCCTGTAAAGAGGCATGGGGGGAAGGATGCGAAGGGGCCCCCAGAGTGGGGTGTCATCGCTTGGGGGGGGGGGGGTAATGTCCATGTGTGTGGAGGGAGACATTGCCCACGGGTGAGGGGGACCCACAAGCCCACTTAGTGATCGGAGCTTTCTTTCTTTCTTTCAGCCAATCTCTGAGTGCTGAAAATATTCTAAGTGTGAATTAAACTGGTGAGAAAATCTCTAGGCTCCAAGGAAGTGACCGAGTGTCATTGAATAGCAGTGGAAAACTCGTCGGCAGAGCCAACGGGAAACTCCTGGCAAAACCCGCCACAAATGAGCTTAGAATTTTTTCCGTTAAATTACGCCCAACATATTGAATACTGTTTCATGCTAGATACCATAGTAGTCAGGTAATTAATTTTTTTTAAATGTATTTTATTCCAAACATATTCAAAAGTGCAAAAATATAAATAAGCCAGAGAACATTCTCCACTTCTCATGATTTACAGTTTGTACAAGGTTTTCCGCCTTTTCACCCCCTCCCGCGAGATGAACAATTCCTCAAACATGGTCGTGGACAGTTCCCACCATGTCTCAAAGCCCTCTGCTGATCCCCTCAATTCAAACTTAATCTTCTCCAACCGAAGGAAGTCGCACAGGTCCCCTAGCCAGGCCGCCACCCCCGGCGGCGTTGTCGACCACCATTGTCGTCCGCCAGTCCAGCAAGGTTCTTCGCTGAGAACAAAGGCCACCATATCTGTCTTCCTCCCCTCCATCAGCTACCACATTTCCAATACCTCAAAAAGCGCCACCATAGGATCCGGCCCGGCCTCTACCCCCACAATCTTTGCTAGCGTCCTGAACACCTCCTCCTAGTAATTCTCCAACTTCTCACAACCCCAGAACATATGTATGTGGTTCGCTGGTCTGCGCCCACACTTCACACACTCGTCTGTTACCCACTGTGTATCCTTTCACAATGGTAGTCAATCCTCATGTGCATCATGTGTACCACCTTAAACTGGATCAAACTCATCCTCGCACACGAGGAGGTCAAATTCACCCTGTGCAGCGCTTCACTCCACACTCCCCATCCTATCTCCTCCTTCCAGCTCCTCCTCACATTTCTCTTTAATCCTCACCACTTGCGCTCTCCCCTGCTCCCCCAGCCACCCGCATATGTCCCTGATCCTACCCTCCTCTTCCACGTCCAGAAGCAGCACCGTTCCAATAGGGCATATTTTGGCAGGTTGGGAATCCCTCCCCACACCTTCCGTGCAAAGTTTCTCACTTGCATATACCTAAATTTGCTTCCCTTCGGGAGCTCTACTCGCTCCCGCTGCTCTTCCAGATTTGCAAACTCCGCCTCCAGATATAGATCCCTCGCCCTCACCAGCCCCACCTCTCTCCGCCTCCTATACATGCCATCCGTCTTCCTGGCTGGCCAGTCCTCTTGATTATACTACTCGAGCTTATGACTGCCGCCTCCTCATCCCAGCCGGCACTGGCTGCCTTATGGCTCACCTTCCAGGGCCCTCGGGGGAACAGAACATCCTTCTTGGTCTCCACCGTGTTCAGGAGCCTCCCCAGATCAGTGTCCCTGAATCTTGGAACTGGTCTCCTCGGCGCCATTGTTCCGAGCTGGCTGGGGTTGGCTGAGCAAATGCACCTTAAGTGCTACTCGATCTTTTTAGCAGGCGCAGGCGAGTGTGGTCCCAGCGAATCAGCTGGTGAGCCATTATTTGCAGCGAGAAGCCCATGAGGCCTCGTTAAATGGACCAATTAACATTGAGTTGTGTTGCCAGCCTCACAGGGCAGAGCGCCGGGAAGCTCATGGCAATTCCAGCTCACTACCACACTTGAAAACTTTTCCGGAGAATTATGCCCAAAGTCATTGATTTCTAGCGTTTCAAAATAATTCTCCCAGCCTTCAAAAGTCACCCACAGTTTCACCGAGAAGAGAACCCCACAATTGATCTGCCTTTGATAAAACGCCGCCTTGGACCTGTTGAACCCAGCACACCTTTTCGCCAGCTTCAGTCCAATGTCCTGATATATTCAGTTCTTGTTCCCCTCCCATTCGCAGTTCTTCCTCTCCATGGCCCACCTCAGGATCTTCTCCTTCGCCACAAACGTCTGGAGCCTCACAATCACTTCCCACAGCGTCTCCCCAGTTCTTGGCTTCTGCCTTAGAGGCCTGTGTGCTCTATTCAACTCTGGGGCCTTGTCCAGCACCCCCTCTGCCACCAACTCCGCCAGCATCCTCGAGACGTATCCCGTTGGACTCGTACATTCTACACCTTCAGGCATGCCAACGATATGCAAGTTCTGCCTTCTAGATCTACTCTCCTGTTCTTCTACCTTTGCCCTTAGGGACTTGCAAAGGTCACCCAGGGGCCCCACCTATGCCTCCAATGCTACCACCCAATCACTGTGGTCAGACATCACCCTCTCCATCTCCCGGATCATTGACCTCTGTGCCTTCAAGCACTTCTCGACTCTCTCCATCGAGCCTTTCAAGGTGCTACCACTCCTTTGATCGCCTTCGATCGTGCTTCCTGCAACTACTTTTGTTGTTGACAGGACTGCTCTCTAATGAACGCCATCAACTGCTCCATCTGGGGTTTTCCAGCATGCAACAGCCCTCACCCCTCCTCCACCTTTCCAATTGTTGGTGCACCACAGGTCTCTTCCAGTTCCTTGGCCAGGTCTTTAACCTTCTTCTGCCGGGTCTGATAACCAGCAGACATACCACTCCCGGGGGGGGAAACTTCTCCTCCACACCTTCAACTTCACTTTCCAGTCAAAATACTTCAATTTTCGAGTAAAAAGAGCTCAAATCAACTCCTTCGAGCCAGATCTGCCCAGTGTGGGACCATTCGCTCCACGGTCGCCACCGGAAGTCCATCGTCAAGTAATTTATGATTGTGTAATGTGTTACATTAACTTGTTCAGCAATACTGATGTGGAGAAGCACATTGAGGTGGCAGTCGTCATCACGTGTGCTCTATCCGAAGGCAGGTCCTTGGCTTAAGGTAGCCTTTCCATGCTTCTCTATCCTGTGCCAGTCTTTTCATTTGCCAATAACGTCCCTCAATTTTCAATTCATACAGCACTGATATTCTCCTCCTCTTTTTCCTTCAACTCTTCCCTCCATGATGTCTCTTCAAGTTTGCTCTTAAGATGTGTTCTAGCTAGACTCTGTCTGTTCCTAATTACGTTCAGTAGATTTTCTTTGTTAGTTCTCTCTCCATAGCACCTAATCATGTTACTGTTCCTGTCCAACTGATCCTTTCCCTTCTCCTCCAAACCCACAATTCTATGTTATTTAGCAAGTGGGTTTCCCTTTCTGTAAGGTCTGAGTCTCAAATCCATACAAAATATCACTCCAAATTAAGCTCTGCACAAGTTGTTTCTTGAGTTATCTGTTCAAACATTCCAGTTGGCAACCGTCAATTCTTACCGAATGCAGCCTTTCCCATCGCTAGCCTTGTTCTTATTTGTTACACCTTCCATATGCAGACATTATGCTTCCTCAATATTTGAACTGTTCTTTTCCTTCTATGAATATATTAATATTTATTTGTGATTTTGAGATATGCATCTCTTTGGTTTTACCAATGTTTCCTTCATTCCAAAGTTCATGTGGCTATTGCTAGTCTATCTATGAAATAACAGCATGCACGATTTGTATGGATGAAAAAAAGTGATGTTTAATACAAGAGCAATATTACAATGGCTACTTATCTCTACTAGAGCCTCAGTTCACTGTGTCCACTAAGTGCCTATTGTTTCTTACTGTTCCTCGTCCTGCCGCTATGTCTAGGTGTATTCCCATGATCCACTGCTGAGGTTGAGGCGACCTGCTGGCATCCCCGTCCTGTTGCCGGAGATGACCTTGGTGGGCATCAACGGGGAGCCTGCACCTGGAGGGCCCAAGCCTACATTTGGGGTGGACGGGTGTTGGAGTGCTGCCCTCCTTGGTGTGCAGGGCTGGAGGCGTGTCATTAACAGGGAGAGGGATGTCAGATGGGTTGGACACCCCCCCAGGGCCTCCTGGGTGGATGGCCCCGGGCTGCACTCTTGTTAATCCTCTTTCCTTTGGTTGCTCTGGGGCCACAGGACTCCTCCATAGGATAGAGGAGCAGTTGGCGTGAGGTTCAGAAGCCCCGCCACCGTCTGGCACGGGCACTCATGGATTCCCACTAATGACTGCATAATACAGTTGAAGCCCTGCACCATGGAGCTCTTTACGTCAACCATTGAGTTCATGAGCCGAACCAGGGGTCGGACATCCCCCACCATGGAGTCCACGTCCTTCGACAAGGTTTCCACTGTGGACGCCACCCTCGCTGTCTTGTCCTCTCTGCATTGGATTGGTGGCATCATCTTTTCTGACAGAAGATGACGGGACTCCTCCAGTCGGCCTTGCACTCTGAGGAGGGATGCTGTCATCCCTCTCTGATGCTCGCAACTTTCAGTTCTTTTCAGTTCTAGCAGCGTGGGACGACCTGACCCAGGGGCATGTCATCAGGTAGGGATTCAGCTGAGTACTGTGTTCTGGTATCCCTCAGAGTGTCGATTCCCTGGGACATTCCTTTCTCCACCTGCTGTGAATCATTCACCAGTCAATGACCGAGAAACCTGCCTACTTGTTAATCCCACTGAAGTGTGAGTATCTGCGCTGGTGCAGGATGCGGGTGTCAGCTGTGGCGCCTCCTCGATGCTCATCTTCAAGATGTTTCCCTCGGAGCTGCTCAGGTCTGTGGTGTCTAGAGGGTACCAGGATGGTCCATGTTGATCGACAGATGGATGTGCAAGGGAAGCGGAGTGGCATTACTGCATCAAGGGGGATAAATGATGGGAGAAAGTTAACTGTCTTGACGTTTCTCACTTTCGTCTGTTGGCCCCACTTTGTGCTCTGCACAGGTGTGGTCCTGCTCATTGACTTCCAACTAAATGCGCTTTCCTCAAAGGGTATTAAGCCGCTCAGTTCAGACATGACTCTGACAGCCTGCGCCCGCTCCCACTGGTTGTGCTCGAATTTCTCCTGGAATGAGAGTGTAGGCGGGAGTCCTGGCAGGTCAGATGGCGATGAAGTTTGGCATGCATGGGAAGTGAATGGGAACGGGGATGTGAGGAGCAGATTACCTACTGGAGGGGTACATGGGTGGAGAGCACCATGAGAAGTGTTGGGAATCCATGAGTGGCTGTGTGTGAGATCATTATGGAGGTATGAAGGGCGTGTTAAGGGGGCGCAGCGGTATACATCAGGAGGCAGACTTACCCTGGCACTGTTGCCCCATACTTTTATGCAACGAACAGGCGGGGGTGGCGACTTTGGTTGATAGACATCTGTGGAAGGCAAGTAGAGGATGTCATGCCTCTACTCCACACCATCCAAGAGTTTGGTAAGGGTTCCCTCCAAAACTCTTGGTGCTGCCTTCCTGACAGTTATCTCCCGACTGGACTTGGGACACGTCCTGGGAGTGCTGGGGAGATGTTTAAAAGGAGCTCTCCACTGATTGCAGAGATTAAGTTTTCCTGGGGTGAGTGAATCAGATGCAAGCCGCCATAAGGGCATGAATCAAGTGGGGAAAATAATTTTGTTAAAGACACTCAATACTCAGGACGTTTTCCTGGCATTGACATCAGTGGGATTCTCACCGGTTTTGCCACTGGAACCGATACTTTGAAAAATATGGTAAATTTTTATCCCTGTGTTTGCTTTCATGATTCCTGTTCTTTCGAAAAATGTACTAGCTTTTGGTCTCACTCGTTTCTCTTTGCAAGACCAGATGGCCCTGCGTCTTTTCTATTTCTTTGTTCTCCAACACTGTTGCGGTCTCCCATAGTTATCACACAGCTCTTTGCACTCTAGTGTTCAATTAGTTTTTCCAGTTTACCATACATTCCATCAACCTCCTCACCTGGATACTTGCTTGTGGATATTTATACCTGAATTCTGGTAATGTTGACTAGCCACCCCTTTATTGTCACTACCATCTGACTCACACTTCAATCACACATTTGGCAGCTTCTTTGTCGAGAATTACTGCTACTCCCAGTTACTTTTCTTCTCCTCCTGAATATATCATTCTCACTTCATCACTCATGAAGTTACCTTCTCCTTTCAACTATACTAGATGTTTAATTTCTCCTTTTCCATCCTTTTTTTCCCATAAATTTAAAGGGCCCAATACATTTTTCCAATTAAGGGGCAATTTAGCGTGGCTAATCTACCTATCTTGCACATCTTTTGGGTTGTGGGGGTGAAACCCACGCAGACACGGGGAGAATGTTCAAACTCCACATGGACAGTGACCCAGGGCCGGGATTCAAACCCGGGTCCTCAGCACCGTAGGCAGCAATGCTAACCACTGTGCCACCGTGCTGCCCCTTTTCCATCTTTTGCTTTAGGTTCTGTGCCATTCCTTCCCACTCATTGTTCGTACATTCCACATTCCTATTCTTATGATACTGCCAAGCTTGCATATGCGAGTCTTTTGCCGGATGGCAACCTGGGGGCCTCACTTCCTCCCTCGCCAAGCATAACATCAACTGCCCTTTGATATGGGGTATCAGTCTATGCTATTGCTGTTGATTTGTGCTGATAGCAGCTTGTGCCATTTTCAATGGTGGTTTGCCACTGCCTTCCACTATGGTGCTGGTTTAGTCATCGACAGCTTGTGCTGGGCTACAATGATATCAGCAGCAGACCTGATTGGAAGTGGTCTGCAGGAACCCACCAATCCTCCTTTGACAGCACCTTTCAAATCCACGACCAATAACATCTGGAAGAACAAGGGCAGCAGATGCATGGGAACACCGCAACCTTGAATTTACCATCCAAGCTATTCACCATCCTGACTTGGAAATACATCACTGTTCCTCCACTGTTGCTGGGTCAAAATTCTGAAATTCCCTCCCTAACAGCAATGTGATTGTACCTACACGACATGGTCTGCAGTGGTTTAAGATGACAGCTCACCACCACCTTCTGATGGGCAATTAGGGATGGGCAATCAGTGTTGGCCTAATCAGCGAAGCCCCTTGAATGATTTTTTAAAATGTATAATACCCCAAAAGATGTATTGTTACCCACTCAAAAGCTAATATCAGTTTACCACACAGGCTAAGAAAGAACCCTCCTGAATAAATTAATAAAACTCCAATTTCTGGTACAACAGATTTGAGGTCAGAACTCCATGTTTCAGTCCTAGCCAACTTCTATTCACTTCTGGAATGGTTCCCATCAACCAAGAGGGATCCAAAATTTCCCAAATTATCAATTCCCTATTCTGATACTCATCAGTGACATCATGAAAAGATTTCCACCTAAAAAGGTACAAATCAGGAGGGCAATGGGATACTCTCCACAAGTCAGATGAGTACAACTCCAACAAAGCTTAAGAAGTTCAACACTATCCAGGTCAAAGCAGCCTGCTTATTCGGCATCCACTACCATCAACACTTAATTGCTCCACCATCGGTGCACCATAGCTGCAGAGTGTACCAACTATAATATGGACTGCAGCAGCTCACCAAGCTTCTTTGACAGAACCTCCCAAATCTGCAACCTCCACCACCTAGAAATATCAGTGATGTGGAGATGCCGGCGTTGGACTGGGGTGAGCACAGTAAGAAGTCTTACAACACCAGGTTAAAGTCCAACAGGTTTGTTTCAAACACGAGCTTTCGGAGCTCATTCACCTGAAGAAGGAGCCGTGCTCCGAAAGCTCGTGTTTGAAACAAACCTGTTGGACTTTAACCTGGTGTTGTAAGACTTCTTACTAGAAATATCAGGGCAGCAGGCTCATGCAAACACCATCACCTCAAAGTTCCACATGCCATCCTAACTTGGAAATTTGTTGCTGTTCCATTAATTGTCACTGAGACAAAATCCTGAAACTGCCTACCTAACAGCACAGGAGGAATATCTTCACCACAATATGACTCACCACCACCTTGCCGAGGCCAATTAGGGATTGGCAATAAATGCTGGCCTTCCCAGTGATGCCCACATTCTGTGAGTAAATAAACAAGAAAAAATGCCTTTGTCAATGGCATGGACTAGCACAGGCGTAGCCAATGTGCTCATATCAGTGACACTTCTGTCATCACAAAGCCCTGCACCATCCACAATAACACAGTCTCTGAAACTTTGAATTCACAGGAATCACAGCCAAAATAATATGAATCTCTAGCATTAGTGAACTCTCAGTAGCAGTCACTGATACAGGTAGATAATGAAATAAAAACAGAAAATATTCAGCAGATCTGACAGCATCTGTGGAGCAAAATAGAATAATGGAATAGATTCATAGTCTGCACCTAGCTTCTGAAAGAGGACACGCCCAGACCACTCCCTCGCCCTATCCTCATAATTCCAACTAACCGTTGGACACAACGGGGCAATTTAGCATAGCCGACCCACCTAATCTGCACATGTTTGGAGTGTGGGAGGAAACCTCAGCGCTCGGAGGATACCCACGCAGACATGGGAAGAATGTGCAAACTCCACACATATTGTCACCCAAGGCTGGAACTGCACCCAGGTCCCTGGTGTTGTGAGGTAGCAGTACTAACCAATGTGCCACCAAGCTGCCCATGGAGTAAACATTTCAGGTCAATTACCCATCATCAGAACTGGTGTCATAATTTGTTGTATGTAGATAATGAGTTTTCTGTATCAAATATAGCTTTTCAGTTGGCTTTGCAGCCAGCCATCCATGCTGTACCTTCAACTTGAGGCATATGAAGTAGTATAGCATTTGTTTGAGCAACAAGGAAACATCACTGCACAAAAGAAGTAAACATAGGAACAAGAAACAGACTAAGATGTACACAAGTAGCACTCCCCAGTTCAATTAAATTAATTCACGTGCAATATCTTTTGTAGTCTGTCATTTATTATTGTGCAGAAAACAATGCCAGTTGACCAAGTTCAAATCAAACCAAACATATGCAGTGCATAGGAAAAACTAAACAGCAAAGGTAAATAATAATATTAGTACGGACAAAAGAATATAACAGAGCTCAATTAATGTTATGATTTCTGAAGGAATGTGGCAGATATATATATACCTTTGTATATCAGTCTATCTCGTTCTGTGTGTATGCAATTACAATTCTGAGACTGTATATCATTTTATTAATAATTCTCTAGCTGCTTTTTTTCAGGTTAGGAAGTATTTTATTGCGTACCATAGGAACATAGTATAGAAGACTGCCATTTTGCCAATGGTGTCTGTGCTCGTTTTATCGAAAAATATCTGACAAAATGTCATTGGCCTGAAACGTTAACTCCGTTTCTCTCTCTCCACAGATGCTGCCAGACCTGTTGAGTGTTTCGACCATTTTCTGTTTTCATTTCAGATTTCTCGCATCGGCAATATTTTACTTTTGCAACAATGATATGCTTAAGCTAATTACAAGAGATTAGATTAACAAATTAGCTTTTCAAATACGTTACATTGCAGCGAGGAGCCAGGTGGCATTAACACCCAGCTCAGTTCAAAGCAGAGTCTTGGTGATATCTGTCTTCTGTTTTTACATATCACAGAACAAAAATGGAAATGCCTTTATACTGACAGGAGTAAATCTTCTCCCCTTCACAAATTAAGAGTCACAGGTCTTCATTTTGCAGAAAATACTAGTTGAAGATCAAGATGATTAAGGTGCCGAGCATCCTTGAAAGTGGGTAAGTCATTAAGCCTCGATGAAATGTATCACAGGTTGCTATGGGCATAGTGAAGACCCTGACCATCACTTTCCAAACTTCTCTGGCTCCTGGTTGGTGCCGGAGAGCTGGAGGAGCGCTAAAGGTCTACCATTTTTTAAAGAGTGAGGAATGAATAGCCAGAGAAATTACAGACCAGCCGACCTGTCCTCAGTAACGATTGAAAATAAATTGAGAGAGAATATAAATAGCCACCTGGAATTATGATTAAGCAAGGTTATTCAATTTGAATCTGTTAAGATTCCATTTGACTAACCTCATCAACATTTTTGAGGAGATAGGAAGGGTGGATGAGGGTAGCCTTGTGCTTGATGTAGTCTACATGGATTTTAGCATTGCTTTTGACAAGGTCCATATGGCTGGTTGGTCAGAAAATTATACACTCATGGAATCCAAAGGTTGGTTAGATCCAAAATTGACAGTCCGGCGCCTGTTTGGATGAGCTGGTACGGGAATTGAACCCGCCCTGCTGGTCTTGTTCTGCATCACAAACCAGCTGTCTAGCTCACTGAGCTAAACCAGCCCCAATGTTCTAAGAAAGAACTATTCTGTCTAATTCCACATTCCAGCTCTTGGTCTGTAGCCCGAAAAGCAAATGGCTGTGGCTGATGGGTGTTTTTCTGACTGGAAGGTAATTTCCAATGGGATTCCACAAGCTTATTACTAGGTCCCTCAAAGTTTGTTGGCCGAAGTCTAGAGAAAAGAGGATGAAGGTTATAGGGTATAAAACACTAGTTAGACTGCAGGTAGAGTACTGCATACAGTTCAGTTACCCACATTACAGGAAGGATGTGATTGCACAAAAATGTTGCCGTAATGGAGAATTTTAGCTGTGAGGTAAAATTCAATAGACAGGGGTGTTTTCTTTGGAATGAAGGAGGCTAAGGAGAGATTTAATTAATGTGTATACAATTATGAGGGACCTAGATAGAGTGGATAGGGAGGATCTATTTCAATTGGAGAGCGATTAACAACTGGGGGTATAGATTTAAAGTAATGTTTATAAGGATTAGGGCGGAATTGACGATTTTTTTCAAACTTGAAGAGTGCTGCGGATCTGAAACTTCTGACGTGTGGTAGGGGCTGAGAACCTTCATTTCATTTAAAAATTACTTCAATATGCACTTGGGTGCTGTTATCTACAGGGTTACAGAGCAAGAGCAGACTGATGGAGCAGGCTTGAGAGGCTAAATTGCCTACTCCTGCTTCTTAATAATAAATAATAATCTTTTATTGTCACAAGCCCCTAGTCGCCACAGTCCAATGGCTGTTTGGATAAACTGGTACAGGTATTGAACCCACGCTGCTGGGCTTGTTCTGCATCACAAACCAGCTGTCTAGCTCACTGAGCTTAACCAGCCCCGATGTCCTAAGAAAGAACTATTCTGTCTAATTCCACCTTCCAGCTCTTGGTCTGTAGCCCTAGAGGTAGCAGCACCTCAAGTGCAATTCTGGTGCCCTTGATTAATAAGGGGATTTCTTGATAAATAAGGGGATTAGTGCAGGGGAATGGGGATGAGGAACATATCAGCCATGATTGAATGGTGGTGCAAACCTGATGGGGCGAATGGCCTAATAGTGCTCCTATATCTTATGGTCTAAGAGCTGGAAAGTTGGATTAGGCTGGATAGCTCTTTTTCAGCTGGCATGGGCATGTTCGGTAAATGCTTCTTGTTTCCATGGTGCTAACATAACACTTTCTTTCTCCTTCTTTCATGGCATCCATTTATTATCTTCAATAGATGAAAACTGACCAATCAAGAAACAGTTATAATTATACTAATTTTACATTCTCCAACATTACAACTAACAGTTAGATTGCCTAAATTACAAACAAATTTTGTATTTGGCTATGGAGTCTGTAGGTTTGGTAAAAATGGAGTGAAGCGCACAAAGTTCAGGTTGTAGATCTTCAGTCAAGGTTCTTCATTCAGAGAATAAGGATTCTCTTTCACATTTTGTTCTAAGAATCAGTTTTGAACTCGGAAAATCTGGCAATACTCCATTGTCTGAGCAATCATTTCCCAGACCTGGGAGAAGCTATGAAAGAAATGTTAATGACTTGATATAGTGCTTCAAGGTATACTAATTAAAAGCATGCTGTCTTAACAAGAGTAGAGGAGACATATCTGCACTGTTCTTTAAGCTTTGTTTTTTTTAAACTTTAAGCAAAATTAATTGAGCAGAAAGTTGGGCCAAGTGTAACATAAGCTGCTGATTCACTATTGCTCAGGTTGCACTATTGCCCAAGACAAATTTTACACGAGTATATTTATCAGTGATAACAGGTAACCCTAATCCTCCGGGTGCTCCGGTTTCCTCCCACAGTCCAAAACATGTGCGGGTTAGGTGGATTGGCCATGCTAAATTGCCCGTAGTGTAAGGTTAATGGGGGGATTGTTGGGTTACGGGTATACGGGTTACGTGGGTTTAAGTAGGGTGATCATTGCTCGGCACAACATCGAGGGCCGAAGGGCCTGTTCTGTGCTGTACTGTTCTAAAGACAGCAACTGCAATTTGCTTTCCATCTCTCTCCTCACAACTTTCTACATTTGTTTTCGAACCAAATGCTATCTTCCCTCCACCAAGGTGCGAGAAACCATAGCACTACCTCCCACAAACAATCGTCCAGGATCATTGCATCCATTAGAAAATTAAAGTTGACAATTAGAGAACAGTTAAAGCACCAGTAAATGATTGACTAATGGTCTCTTTGGCTGCAGTGGTTCAAATGTTGCTAATGACTCCTGTGCACAATTACCCCCATGGATCGTCCACATCCCTCTATTGCTCATTTTGATGAGGTCCTTGATCTTTGGCAGCAGCACGTAGCACGCTTTCACAATATTGCCGATCAACGGAATACTGTAAGGTTCTCCTGATGCATGCAAGCATCTGAAGCATTATTTAACTTCCCAAACCCACTCTCCACAATGGTCCTTGTTTGTGAATGTGCATTGCTGAATCTGACCTCTGCTGAGTTTTGCAGTTTGTGCATTAGGCATGGCTTTATGACATAGCTCCCATTTCTGAGCAACGACCAATCTTCTTTCCCTTGGTCTTTAAGAGTTGTCTAACATTGAATTGCCTTAGAATGAAAACATTATGTATACTCCCAAGGAAGTGTCCATTAAAATGCATAGCTTTCTGGCAGTGGTAATAAATTATTTGCATGTTCCTGGAATAATATTTCTTCGCATTTTTGGATGCCAGAGAATTGACGGCAGTGTGGGGATGGCTACATGCATACAATCAATGATGCTCTGTAACTTGGGAAGTGAGCCATCTAAGAAAATGTGGTCTGTGAAAAAACAGAGCTTCACTGTGCTCTCTTTGTGGCAGTGAACATCAATGTAATTGAGTCCACTGATATTCCCTGAAACATAAGATTAAGAGCAATTGTGACAGTCACAGACAGCAGGACTATGGTCCAGATAGTACCCTAAAAGTAAGACCTTCTTTACCGAGTTTCAGTATCTTAATGTACAGTTTCCTCTGCGGTGTTCAAATATCCACATCCACTGTTGTAGATTAATTCTCTAGATAGTTTCTTCTTGTTAGTTGTAAATCATATATAGCCTCTGTATTCCTATGTTAGCCTCTCCTCTAATTCTGGTTTCATTATGGCAATGGCTGTTGCAGGATGTATATGACACAATGCTGATCACCTGCCATGCATTTGTGAAATATGTCCCCTTTACTTATCAACTAATTTATAGGTATAACTGTGAATAGTAAACCCAACCTTTACGCTAGCCCAACAGAAATTAAAAGTACATAGCCCAGGATTCTGATCAGTGATTAAGCAGCAAATCAAAGTTTCTGATCAGAAGCTGTTTGGAGTTTTGTTATGAAAGGTGCAAAGCTATTTACCCCTTTGTCTGATTTTTCTATCATGATTTTAATTCGTTCAGGAAGTACCTGTCTGATTTCTGAGGGAGGCACTTTTTTTTATCAGTGCAAAATAATACAGTTTCATCATAACCTAATTTCCCTTCATTATCACCCATTTATTTTTTCTACCTGCCCTGGAAATGGTGTTCACGTTTTCCGGGTGTTGCGGTGTAAATGAACATAATTTTAAAGAAGCTAATAGAGATTGGAAATTATGCACTGAGACCAACATTTTTTGGTTTGCTTTCCTCCTCTGCTTTAACTTTTGAGTTAAAGGCCTTTTGAGAGCCTTTCCAATTCTTACTGTGGTGCTATTTGAAAATTCCATTACATCTCTGCTTTTCTCAAAAAGAGAAACAAGCATGGATTCCGGGGTTTATCAGGCTATGCATCAGGCAACTGGAACACTCTGACAAAGAAATGTACATGCAGATGTGTATACAGTTATCCAAGGATCAGTGATTCCAGAGGCTTCAATTTGCCAGCAAAGCAATAATGGAGTTTTACTATATGCTGCAAGCAAACCTGTAGCCACAGTCACAACTGTACTCAATTTAAGTGCATCGAGAATACTTCAAATGTCTACTGGGAACATTGCAAATATTAGGCAATCAACAGTGTAGAGATGCGTGAAATAGGTCACTGACACTATTTATATGAGCATCAGATTTCAAGTCCTTCCCATGGACACCAACAGCACTTTAACACAGCTCTGCAATTTTAAAGTGGCAGGATTCCTCAAAGTGCAAGATATTATTGATTGCAAACACGTGGCCTAAATATTCCATTGCAGTATGTCACTTGTCATGTCCGTGCAGGCATGAGGATAATACAGTTTAAAAAAACTCTATTTTAAGGTTACACTTAAAAACCGTGAACTGATTTTAAAAAGACCAAGTATCAAAATGGCTCTAAACTACCTGATGGATTGATGGAATAGACTGTGTTTATTTTTTGAGAAGACAAAGACAATCTTCAATTTAATATATTGCTCACTGTGGTTTCATCCAATACACAGAAGTTTTTCCAGTGCCGCATTCTAAGAATGTAAATTTCACATTGGCCAGAACAAAAGCTAAAGTCACAGGTGGGAAAAGACTTCACAGTGCTAATTTAAATGATCGCAATGCATTATGTGGAAGATGACTTTGCATTTGTTAGAGGGTCACATAATATGGAGGTCATCTTTGCTCTCTGTTAAAATAAAGCAAACTGCTATAAACAAAAATTTCCTAAATTTTAGAAATGTCCCATCAGAATGGAAAATAATGAAAGTATTTATTTTTCATTTTTATTTTTTAAATATAAATTTAGAGTACCCAATTATCTTTTTTCTAATAAAGGGGCAATTTAGCATGGCCAATCCACCCATCCGGTACATCTTTTTGGGTTGTGGGGGCGAGACCCACGCAGACACGGGGAGAATGTGCAAACTCCACAAAGACAGTGACCCAGGGCTGGGACTGAACGCGGGTCCTCGGCGCTATGAGGCAGCAGTGCTAATCACTGCACCACCGTGCCGCCCTGAAAATAGCAAAAGTAATTCCTCTATTCAAATTAGGAGGGAGACAGAAAGATAGCTACAGTTTAATTAGCTTAACATGTGTCGTTGGGAAAAATGCTAGAATCTATTATTAGGGAGATTATATTGGGGCACTTACAAAGCAATCAGGCAGAGTCAACATGGTTTCGTGAAAAGGAAATCATGTTTGATTAATTTACTAGAGTTCTTTGAGGAAGAAGCAATATGGATAATGGGGATTCTGTGGGTGTGGTGCACTTGGATTTCCAGAAGGCATTTGACAAGGTGTTACATCAAAAGTTACTCCAGAAAATAAGAGTTCATGGTGCAGAGGCTAGCATATTAGCATGGCTAGAGGATGCTAATATATTACTCCTACACTATTTTAACTCACAGGAAACAGAGTAGGCATAAATGGGTCATTTTTGGTTTGGCAGGAAGCAATGCATGGACTTCCATTAGGTGTCAGTGCTGGAGCCTCAGTTATTTACAATTTATAATAATGACTTGGATAACGGGCTCAAATGTATACTTGCTAAATTTGCTACAAAAATAGGTAGGGAAGTTGTGAAGAAGACATTAGGAATCTATAGATAGGTTAAATGAGTGAGCAAAGTTTGGCAGTTGGGGTGTAATGTAGGAAACTGTGAACTTGTCCACTTTGGTGGGAGGAATAAAAAAAGCAGCATATTATTTAAATGGAGAGAGATTGCAGACATCGGAGGTACAGAGCGTTCTGGGTGTGCTAGTAGATGAATCACAAAATGTTAGTATTTAGGTACAGCAAGTGATCAGGAAGGTAAATGGAATGTTGTCATTTATTGTAAGGGGAATGGAATGTAAGAGTAGTCATATTTTGCTACTGTTCTGTCGAATATCGGTGAGACCACATGTAGTGTACAGTGTTCAGTTTTGGCCTCCTTTCTTAAAAAAGGACACAATAGCACTCGAAGCAGTTCAGATTTGTTTCACTCAGCTGATTCCTGGAGTGAGAGAGTTATCCTCAGAGGAAAGATTGGAAAGGCTGGGCCTGTATCTGCTGGAGTTTTGAAGAATGGGAGATGACTTTACTGAAACATATAAAATCCTGAGGGGACTTGACAGGGTGGATATGGAGAGGAAGCCTCCCCTTGTGGGCGGGCCTAGAAGTAGTAACACAGTTTGAAAATAAGGGGTCTCCCATTTAAGATTTTCTTTTCTCTCAGAAGGTCATGAGTCTGTAGAACTCTCTTTCCCAGAGAGGCAGTGTCATTGAGTAGTTTTATGGCTAAATTAGATAGATTTGTGTTTGACTAGGGAGTCAAAGGTTATAGGGAGTAAGAAGGAAAGTGGCCACAATCAGAACTGTCATGATCTTATTGACTGGTGGGGCAGGCTGGAGGGACTGAAAGTCTTACTCCTGCTCCTAATGCAAATGTCCCTATTTGCGTTGAACCTTTTCTTGCCAACCTGATCCATTCTAAATTCTTAAGTCCACATATGAAATAGGAACTGTCTTCATAAACTTGTCATGATGCAACTTCAGCTTCCACTGGTATTGGTGCTGTATTTCATAATCTTTTGTATAAACTACTCCCTCTTCCTGGATGGCAGGGAAAAATACTATGCTCCAATCAACTTTGTTCCTTTGCTTCTACAAAATTCCCAATGATTTGCTATTTCAATCGAAATCCCAGCGATTCTCATGGGGGAAACAGGACTGGAACATTTGCCTTACCTGATTAGGGAATGGAAGAGATGGCAAGTATATGGAGAGTTTGTGCTGAGAAATTCAATTTTCCAATCATACTTCCCTGCAAGCGTTCGCATCCCTATCTCAGCTCACCTGCTGCTGAAACTCTTGTGCCTGCCTTCGCCTGCTCGAGACTCGACAACTCCAACAAATTCCTGGCTGGTCACCCAATTTTACCCTCCATACACCTGAAGTCGTCCAAAACTCTGCTGCCGTGTCTCAACTCAGAGCAACCCACTTCCCTACTACCCCTCTGCTCGCTGACATACATTGTCTACCCATCAATAAATGTCTTGATTTTAAAATACTCATGCATGTTTTTATATCTCTCCACGAACTCATCCCTGTTTCTGTAAGCTCCTCTAGCCCCACAACTCTGAGATATCTGCACTCGTCCCATTTTAGCCTCTTTTTCATCCCTAATTTTAACTTGCTCCACCTTTTGCGGTTGTGCCTTTAGTTACCTAGGCCCTAATTTCTCTAATACTTTCTCTACACTTCTCCGCCTCTCTAACTTGCTTTCCTTCTTTAAGACATTCCTTAAATCCCACTGCTTTGATGAAGTTTTTGGTTATCTGACCTCATTCTTCAGTTGCTTGGCATCAAACCTAGTTTTATAAAGCTCTTGTGAAGTACCTTGGGACATTACTTTAAAGACACTATATTAATGGAAGTTGTGGTTGAGGATTGTCCTCTTCTAGCCCCCACTGAATGTTTGATTGGCACAGCAGCTTCGGGACGCCTTGTTCCCAGGAGGAATGATATGCACCCTGATTCAGCCCTGGTGGGATCTGACGTTGGAACCGGGTGTGAAAGTTTGGAGAAAAGTAGAAGGCCTGTCATGTGCTGCTGTAGGGGAAAACAATCTAAAATATTTCCATTAGCTATGTCTCAATGTTTCTTTGACTTTCCTAAGAGCACAGACCCTTGGGGGTTCTTAATCAAAGCTCTATTGCGACATTTGTTGGTGAGCCTCGTACGCAAAGTGAGATAGGAAACTAACAAGGTCATACCCACTTCACTTCACTTGTTTTTTTCAAAAAAGAGAAGCCCATAAATAGTATAATTTTAAAATCAGCTCTCTGGGACAGCATAATGGAGCCAGCAAGTTCCATTTGCTATTTGTCGTGCCTGGAAACTGAGCATTTCATAGGTAAATAAAGAGGAAAATGTATTTCTGTTAATTGCTTTTTTAGCCATTTAGGACCAAACTGTATGCTCGGTGGGAAATCTACCCTGATTAGTAAGATCACTTAAATCATTATCCATCAGTAAATCTACGTCTATCATGAATATCTCTGCAGTGATGCAGACTTTCATTGCATCTGCTTGTGGAAAACTCAGGCTACCTGCTTGTTTTTTACAATATCGAATCAGAACTTGTACTATTCAATAATTCAAAGGATTTCAGATGAGTTGAGCAAACGAATACTCAAGCATAAATGTTAGTGTATTGATTTGATGTCTAGACAAGTATGTATCTTCTAACTCACTGCAGACATTATTCACTCCCACATCGTCTGGGATATCTGAAAACATGTTTGTGTAGAATAATGTATCAAGTATAATGTGTTTAATATATCTGCTATGAATCGAACTTCAAGTGGTCCGTCAACATCTTGTCATTGAATTAGACCTTCTGTTAGGTGTTATGATGCTCTTTAATAGAAAGCTGATTTTAAAATGATGCTATACACAAACATGTATCTGTGTATTTACCTCCATCTGCAGATATATTTAAAACTGAACAAATTGCTTTAGCAGTACAGAATTCAAGCAGACTATGAAGAATTAATCTCTTTGTCAACAAATTAGAAACAGTCCCTTAATCATTGACCTTTATGCTTCATGGAGATGGAATATCCTCTTCTGAGATTTTGCCTAATAGCAGAATCAGCAGCAAGCCATGCACTGAGTGACAGTGAAATACTGGGGAAGTCAACATTTCCATTTAAACCAATTTACCTGGATCCGTAACTATATGGGTTTGGTCATTACTGTACTTTGTAGAAAAATAAATTATGTAAAAGGAATAATGTACTAATTATCCTAATGTAGATTTGGAAAGGTAACACACAGACGTCACCAAGTCTGTAACAATCCTGCTAGGACTTTCCCATTTCAATATTAAATAGATCCACAAAGTTACTCAGTTACAGTGCAAGACCGGTTGGCACCAGCCGACTGATCTATTTTTATCCAGATTAGACTGAACTGTAATCTTATAACAGATTTCTCTTTCTCTGGACTTTAGCACTAGGTTGGCTGAAGAAGACAGAACTGCTAGTTGTACTGACAAGTTTGATTTTTAAAAAAGCCTCTATTACAACATTATACTGTGGCTGATTGTGAAATGAAATGAAAATCGCTTATTGTCACGAGTAGGCTTCAATGAAGTTACTGTGAAAAGCCCCTAGTCGCCACATTCCGGCGCCTGTCCGGGGAGGCTGGTACGGGAATCGAACCGTGCTGCTGGCCTGCTTGGTCTGCTTTAAAACCAGCGATTTAGCTGAGTGAGTTAAACCAGCCCCTGTGACTTGGCAAAAAGATTTGATCACCAAAGGAATCAAATTATAAGGTAACAAATAGGAGCAGGAGTAGACCATACAGTCCCTTGAGCCTGCTCTGCCATTCAGTCATGGTTAAGCTTCTGCCTGAATGCAACGTTCCTGCCTGCTCCCCATATCCCTTGTTTCCCTTAGAGACAAAAAAAAAACTGTTGATCTCAGCCTTAAACATACTCATAAGTTGGAGCATGTGCAACCCCTAGGCCAGGGGTGGGCAAACTTTTCCGTGCAAGGGCCGCATTCAGAAATTCACAATTCACAAAGGGCCGCATAGTATATTAAGTAAAATAATTACTTCACCCGGTTATGATTGTGGGCGCCTCATATAGAACATGGAACAGTACAGCACAGAACAGGCCCTTCGGCCCTCGACGTTGTGCCAAGCAATGATCACCCTACTCAAGTCAACGTATCCACCTATACCAGTAAGTAACCCAACAGCCCCCCCACCCATTAACCTTTAAAAAAATTTAAAAAAAAAAAAAAAATTTTTTTTTTTTTTTTTTTTAATGACTTGGTGGGCCGCAGAAATACCTTTGGCGGGCCGCATGAGGCCCGCGGGCCGTAGTTTGCCCACCCCTGCTCTAGGCACACAACTCTAAAGATATGCAACTCTGAGTGAAAAAGTCTCAGTCATAAATGATCAATTCTGAATCATAAAACTGCACCCTTGTGTTCTAGATTTGCAAAATCTCAATGTCTACCCTGTCAAGCCTCTTCAAACATTTTTATGTTTCAATGAGATCACCGGCCATTCTCCAAAAGTATACATCCAATTTACTCAGCCTCTCGTCATAGGATAACTCTCTCATCGCAGGAATGAATTTAGTGAATCTTCCTGTGCTGTCTCCAATGCAAAGATATTCCTCTTAAAATGTGGCCAAAACTGCACACAGTACTCCCGAGGTAGTCTCAGCAAAGCCCTGTACAACTGCTGCAAAGCTTCCATTTTCTTGCAATAAAAGCCAACAAGCCATTTGCATCCCAACATGCCTGCATGCTAACTTTCTGTGTTCCATGTACGAGTACACCCAAGTTCCTCTGACAGCAACACAAATTAAATTTCTGTAAATAAATATTTGCTGCCAAAGTGAATACCCTCACACTTCCCCATATTATTCTCCACCTGTCACCTTGTTTTACATTTATCTGTCTCTATCTCCTTGTAGCCTTGTTGTATCTTCCTCACAGCTTACATTCCAACTATCTTTGCAACATCAACAGTTAAGATACATTACTCTCAGGGCAAGATCTTCCGGCTGTTCACACTGATGGGATCTTCTGGTCCTGCTGATAGTGCGCTCCCACCATGGGTTTCCCAGCAGCATGGCGTGGATTCAGTGGGAAATCCCATTGACAGCAGCAGGACCCGAAGATCTTGCGGCGGCCGGAAGCGGGTCGTCTCCCACCGCTGAGAAACATGCCATGGGGAGGCCAGAGCATCTCGCCCAGTGTCTCTTATGGAAGCACAGACAAGTATATTTTAGTATTGCTGAATAAAGAGACATGTTTTGGAAGCATTTTATCATACCCTTTGTGGTATTGAATTCCAGTTTTTGTGCGATGCCAGCTGTGCAGGTCACCTGTCCCAATGACTGGTGGATTGTGTCAAACAGCTGTTCCCCTCAGCTGTTTACAGCAGGCAGGGTACTGACCATACTCAATCAGCCCCTGCTTTCAAAATTCTGAATATTATTACGATCCCAGACCAGACTCCAACAGTGGCTAGGATACTGGTTTGAAATCTCAATACACAATACAGGAGTGGATGCATGAAGAAATAGAGCCCGATTCTTTTAAAAAGAAAACTTTATTATAAATACTATGTTAAACTTTTAACTTTGCACCCGAAAAAGAACAGCTTACAAAATTACCTCTTAACACAACTATACAATTTCCCATTAAACAACAAGAAAGGAAACATACAGCTCTTAATCCAGTTTAAAAATTAGCAGTAATACTGGCTTTATAAAACAGATTTGGCTCTGGTTGGAACCCCTTCAGACTGTCTGAATGTATTCAAATAGCTGCTTCCAATAGATAGTTTCAGCCTCTTCTTGGTCTGCAGACAAGACTGCTCTGCTTTAAAATATTATTATTTTTAAACTATCCTACTGGGAAAGAAAACTGCATTTACTTTTGGACTCTGTGGTAGTCAGATCAGACCTTGGCTCCTCTCACTCTCAACGCTATTCCAAACTCTGTCTCTCTCCACAGCTTCCTCCAAAACTGCCTCATTCCACAGTGCCTCAAAATATATCTCTCTAAGCTCCACCCAGTACTAATATCATCTCCCCAAACTAAAAAAAACAAATTAATTTTCCCCAAAGTCTGCAAGCAGAGTAACTCTCTGGGGACTTCTCCGGACAAACACTATGCATTAGCGCAGACTGAAAACACATTCCTTGGTCACTTTCATATGCTGGCTGCTACAACTACCCAAGCCCTACAGAACAGAACTCTATTGGTTTAAAAACATGACCATTGCAATAAAACAGACTCTTAACGCCAGAATTTTAACCCTTAAATTTCCCAATATTTAGAAGCCTATATTCCTAAAATGTTCCAATCATCTCACTGTAATGTCCAACTTCAGATAGATGTGATTTTGCGATTGGACAACATTTGCTGAATAATCCCGACTGTACTAAGAATAACACTAACAACGAATATAAGGGGCGGGATTCTCCGACCCCCCACCGGGTCAGAGAATCTCCGGGGGCTGGCATCAATCCTGCCCCCGCTGTGTTCCAAAGTCTATGCACCGGTGGGGGCGGGAATCGCGCCGCGCTGGTCGGCGGGCCCCCCTCCCCGGCGATTCTCCGGCCCGCGATGGGCTGAAGTCCTGCCGCTGTCATGCTGGTCCCACCGGCGTGGATCAAACCGCCTACCTTACCGGCGGGACCAGGCGGTGCGAGCAGGCTTGGGGTCCTGGGGGGGGGGCGCGGGGCGAACTGGCCCCGGGGGGTGCCCCCACGATGGCTTGGCCACAGATCGGCGGGCAGGCCTGTGCCGTGGGGGCACTCTTTTCCTTCCGCCTTCGCCATTGTCTTCATGATGGCGGAGGCGGAAGTGACCCCCTCCCCTGCACAGGGATGATGTCAGCAGCCGCTGACGCTCCAGCCCATGCGCGATCTTCTGCCGGCCGGCGAAGTCCCTTCGGCCCCGGCTGGCGTGGCGCCAAAGGCCGTTCCCGCCAGCCGGTGGGGCGCCAACCATTCCGGCGCGAGTCTAGCCCCTCAATGTTAGGGCTTGGCCCCTAAAGGTGCGGAGACTTCCGCACCTTTGGGGCGGCCCGATGCCGGAGTGGTTCATGCCACTCCATCACACCGGGACCCCCCATCCCGCCGGGTAGGGGAGACTCCCGGCCCAAATTTCAGTTGGACAAGGTTTGTTAAGGCTTGCCAGAAGCTAAATATACTCATATGCAGGGATCTGTCCTCTGTGACCAAAAGGCAAACGTCCAAGCATTGCACCTTTTTTTGCATTAAATAATAGCATGGGAGAATAGTTCCCAGGTGTAATCTCCATGGCAACACCTCCATCAATTCGAATCAACCTGCCAACAAATCTGCACCCTTTTTTCATGCAGTATAATTTGATGCTCCCTTTGAAATTTGACATTCTTGCATCTGCCTTGATGAACACAAGACAAAAAGCTTCAACAGCATATCTCTTTTTTCAGCAACACTGAAGTTCGGTGTTATCTAGTGACTCTACATATATTTTACCTTGCTCAACACTGCCTTTCTGATACAAGTACTTCTCTGTCACCTCTGCTCCACCGTATTACTTCCAATTTGTTTATTTGATTCCTGTCACAATGCCTAATGAAGTTCCAATAATACATACGTGCTGAGTTTTATGCCTTCCAAACTAACACCAGTGTCTGTGTCCCTCTATTCCTTTTGTACTTCTCTACACCTCATCGCTTTCCCAAATCATATCATAAGTTTACCATCAATTTTGTGCACTCTCATTTTTTGGTAATAAACTCTTGAACAGAATGTTATCAAAGGCTTTTGGGATGGCCAGATTCATGACCTCCTCAAAAATTCAACAGGTCAGTCTAGCTAGTCAAATAGCCTAACTCTCTGATCACTTGATACTTGTCTAAGTGTTGAGTCACACTGCCTATGAAGATCGATTCCAGCACCCTCCTTACAATTAATGTTAAAGTGTCTGTCGTCTGGTGCCTCTATCGCTCCCTTTAATGCATGTGACATGTGCAATTTTCTAATCCAAAACCTCAATTCCTGAACCTAGACAGCTTTGGGAAATTGTGACTCACGTATGTGAAATTTCCACACCTATTTATTTTAATTCCCTTCAATGGAAACCATTGGTTTCTGGGAATTTCTCGATTCAATGTCCCATTATTTTCTGCATTACAATTCCTTTTCTTTACCATTTGTACTAATTATGCATTCAAATCTCTGGATCACAGAATTCCATGCAAAATGATCCACTTGTAAGAGATAGTTTTGATTTAAAACCTTACATGACAGAGCAGGAGGTTCAATTTTTAAATTATGGATTGACTCTGCATGTATTCCCCAACTTTGATATCAGGTTATTCTCCTCCTGTCTATAATCAATTTCGAGGTGATTTCTAAGTAAATTTGAATCCATTAGCATTTTCAATACAATAAATACACCGGGTAAAATTTCATGCACAAGAGACCGCTCACATACCCCAAACTGCAAACTGACTGTTTTTGATATCTCTGGCCCAGTGTGTAATATAGAACGCTGTTGCTGAAATCAACATTGGCATGTCCTGAAACTTGAGGATTGATGCAAATACGTATAGATTTGTATGTAAGACCTAATGTAAGGCATGCTTTACTCTCTCCTCCTTATATCTGAGAGAATTTTGCTGCACTCTCCCATCACTTAGATTGTTTACCAAAATCCACCCCCATCCCTCCCCACTGAGTGAGCTTTCCATCTTCTGCAACTGCCCTCACAACTGAAAACTTGCTCTCATTCCTACTGATACTGCTTGGTATGAGAACTGTATTTGGCCTTGACTTCCTGCACACAATGGGCGGGATTCTCCAGTCCCCCAGCAGCCTGTTTCTCTGTGGTGCACCGGATCTCTCTTCCCACTGCTTGTCAGTGGGATTTCCCATTGAAGCCACACCACACCACCAGGAAACCTGCTGGCGGGGGTGCACTGCCTGCAGGAAAAGAGAATTCCAACGGCCAGAGAATTCCCGCCAATATCACAGTAGATCAAGTAACAGATAACTAACAGGCACTTTGGCCTCCTTGTTCCCTCCCACATTGGGAAAGTTATTGGCCTCTATTCTAAACCCATTATGATTCCTACTACTTCCCTCCCCTTCCCACCCACCCCAAATTCCCACCACAAAAATAAATAAATACATTTTATTAGCAAATCATAGTAATTAATGCTATGCAGCAATTAGAATAATATGCAATAAGTCATGGAATAGTTGTATTTCCTGTTCCAACACACCAGCTGGCTGCGAACCCCTGCCCCCTCCCCCATTACACTCACCTTACCAAATCTCCCCTGGTTGTAGTTCCCCTCAGGGGCTACCCCTACCTCATATCATTTCCTCTTTTGAAATAGTACCTCTGACTTGAATTTCACATCTAAAGCTACTTGCTCCACTGACTGGCTGTCCAATTCTTTAATCAGTGCGGCACAACTGATTTCATCCCATTAGCACAGTGCTCTACACTACTGTTGTCGTCTGCAAGAGTTCAAAAAGTGTCTGAATTTTCCAGATTAAGTAATGCTGAGCAAATAGGTGACGGGCGCGATTTAACAGAACAGTTTCTAAGTGTCATTTCATAGAATCCCTTCAGTGCAGAAGGAGACCACTCGGCCCATCAAATCCGCACCGACCCTTCAAAAGACCACCCTAACTAGGCCCGTTCCCCCATCCCATTCCTGCCACCCCACCCGAAGGGGCAATTTAGCATGGCCAAACGACCTAACCTGCACATCTTTGGACTGTGGGAGGAAACCGGAGGAAATCCACGCAGACACAGAGAGAATGTGCAAACTCCACACAGTCACTCAAGGTCGGAATCGAACTCGGGTCCCTGGTGCTGTGAGGCAGCAGTGCTAACCACTGTGCCACCGGGTTTGACCGGGACTTTCTCCCCAGCTCTACTAGCGGGTTTCCCAGTGCTATCTAACCACACTTCACTTCTTTGGGCTCTGGGGAGTATCTTTCCAGGTAAACCCACACTTTTTCATCACTGGGGAGCTGAACATGCTGGTTGGATCGGCTCCTCAGAGATCAGGCCACCATATTGAATGAGTTTGTGGCCCCCCCCCCCCCCCCCCCCCCCCCACCCATGGGTAATGTCACCCCCCACACACATGGGTATTACCCCAAACCCCCCAAGTGAGGTCACCCACTATGAGTTCGCTGAGGCCCTCCCTTTTCAGGCTTCCCCACGCCCCCTTACGGACTCCCTCTCTGTGGCCCCGCCCCAAACCTTTCAGAGGACCCCTTCATACCCATTCTTCACACTCTCTAACATTCTGGAGGCCCCTTCACACCCACCCTTCACCCTCTCTAACCTTCCCGGAGGCCCCTTCATACCCTTCACTCCCTCCCCCCCTACCTTCATGCCCTCCTCATCCCTCTTTTCATGGGCATTGGCTCTCACAGGCCCTGACCCTTGGCAGTGTCAACCTGGCACCTGGCTGGGGTCTCCTTGGGGAGGCCGATGGATGCCGAGAGCTGGTTAGGTCTGCCGTCAATACTATTAAGTGGGTTCTTATATCCACTTAACCATGTGAGACGGGATCTCACCCATTGTGGGTGGGACCCAGATTGCGACGTCTCGCAAGATCTGGTTAGATCTCATGAGGCATTGCAGCCGTCGGGGATACGGGGAGGCCTCTCCCATTTACCGCATCCTGCCCCGATTCCGGCAGGACGCGGCCAGTAGATCGCATCAGATATCTTTTTGTCTGCATAAAATGTTGCTTAATTTCACCATCTATTCATCTGATATATTAGCTGGCTGTAGAGGACTGGCCTCGATAAAATTATTTACATGATACGAGAACGAAAATACATTAACCACTTCTGGCTTTCTTGATAGATGGACAGAAGTGCTTAAAAAGTAACTGACAAGCAGAATGCTTTTGCGGAAAGCCAAGTGCCCAGGTGTGTTCTAGGAAATTGGAAGTGCTTCACCCCTCTGTGACACATATAACATTTTGGAGTTTTGGAAATGCACAACAGTACTGCTCAGCGACATGCTGGCCCTACAGGAGGCTGTTTTAGCTTCTGTGATTGAACACATCCAATCTCTTTCTGTCTCAGGTCCAGGTTTGTGAGCAGGATCCCTAGTCTCAAAAAATGAAGTTTTTGTTCTCAGTAACATTGCTATGAGGATGCACCTGTCTCGAGGGAGGGGGTGGTTTGAAATGAAGAGTCAGTTCCTATCTCCTACTCCATGCTTCCTAGTACACAGCTATGCAGCAGCAATGCGGGAAGGCTGCTTATTTAGTCACAGGAGGTGGTGCACCTGCCAAAGTCTTCACAGTGAGAAACAGTGGAAAAAGTACAGCATTTTAATAGTCCTAACTAAAATACTCCTTAGCATAAAATCTATTTCTAGATTTATTTACATATTAATGGAACACTCATTCGATGACAGAAATACCGGTTAGGAACTTTAGAATCTACTAGACAATTGGCAACCCCTGTTTTTCTGTAAAAATCTTTATCAGCACAAGGCGAATTTGCCATGTTTTTATGTCTTGCAAATATTGGACATTTTCAAAGACATACAATTTAAAAACAGATTAAAGTCCAGGCTTTCAAAAAGCCTAAAATTTGAAACTAAGAGGTACGCTTACATTTTTGACATTTCATTGTTTACACTATTTAGTGATTAGAAATTTGCAATCTCATCAACCAAGATTAAACATATTTACAAACGTCTAATGATATCTTGAGATGCAAAATGCCATGAAGCTAGAAGGTTACATCTATGTATCCGTCTATCTACATAAAAAATAAAAAGTGGCCTTACATTTAGGAACCCCACCTGTCCTGACTGCTGGCTGGTGTCAGGGCAGACCAGTTGAACAAACTCCTTCAGGGTTTCCTGACTAGGATGTGGATGATAGCGGATGGCCGTGTGCGAGAAGTAAGGACCTGGCTGCTGAATGATGGGAGACGTTGGAAAATGTAGAGTTGAGGCGGTTGCATGGGGACTCGCTGTAAGAAAAGAGAAAAAATTCCGTAAACTAGGTTTCAAAATCGGTTCCTAATGTTACTTAGTGATAGAATATTGCTATTAGGCTACTTGCAGCATGGTTAAACACTACCTCAATCACAAAATCTGTAACTGGTGTACGAGAAATTATTACATTGTCTTCTACTTTACTCTGCAATAATAGAATAAAATGGAGAAACATTTTGTTCCCTTCCAGAATTTTCCATTGAGGGCTGTATCTTCTGAAAATATACAGATGTTATTTCATAATATATAGCACATTTAAATCAAGATTACAGTTGTCAACATTGCTTAATACCTTCAATTTTGCATAGGCAGTGTGTAGGAACATAAGATACTTTGTTCGAAAAACAAAATCTTCATTTTGAAAATAAAATAATTTTTTAGCTTTTTGAAATAATTCCGTACGCCTTTGGCTATATTATATGTAAGATCAGTTTTCTCTTGGGGTGAGAGTCTCTGGCCTCCCCGCAGCATATTTCTTGGCAGCGGAAGGCTGCTGGCCAACCTTCTGGTCCCGCTGCTGTCAATGGGATTTCTATTGAATCCACCCCACGCCACCAGGAAACCCACGGCATAGGTGCGCCGCCGGCCCAGGGCCGAAGATCCCGCCAGAATGAACAGCTGGAAGATCTTGCCCTTAGTCTTAATGTTGGACATGTGAAGGTGAAAAATGCACCACAACTAAACAGTTAATTCTAATTGAGCAGCTTGGAGAATATGTAGAAGCTGTAAGTGCCACTTCAGAAGTGACATGACCTTCAATTACTGATATTGAACATCATTCCACCTGACAGATAAAAGAACTATCAATCCAATCACATCGTATTTCAATAGTGACATTTGATTGGCTAAAGAATATTCGCCTTAATCAACTGGGGACAATTCAGCTCAACCACTCATATCTAAGAACTGGAGCATTATAGTGCTGTAATGTGGGATACAGTGATCCTTGTGCTGCAAGCATGGTAGCAGTTTTATATGAACAATCCAGACAATTAAGATCATCTCTTCCACATAGGAAATGGAAACTGAAATACATTTACAACTTAATTAAAGAGAACGTTAGAATCTATTTTCTTCTGGGAATTAACATTAAGGAAAAATAGGTGGAGAGAACAAGGGAGCAAAACTGGTAAAAGGAAACATAATGGGGGAAGCAACGTAGGCCGGAGGAACAATATCAGCATAATCTGGTCAGGAACTAAGTGCACCCTTCACCAGCCCTGACATGCTCACCTCAGTGTGATCTCAAGTGGTTGTACAACAGGTGGCACAGGGTGAGCAACATATCAGAGAGGAGGTAAGGGAGGGACAGGCAGCTGTGGGAGCTTCTCTTCAGAGGATGGCGGACAGACACAGCCATATTTATCTAGACAGAGATGCAGAGCTTCGGTTGTCACACAAAAGCCATTTTCTTTCCTAAAGCAAAGTGGGAGATGTGGTGCCCAAATGTCAGAGCACGATGAGGCTGTGTGAAGTCATGAGCAACAAATTGAGGAGTCCCACCATGATGTACACTGCCATGTAAGATGAGTCCATCCATTGAGAGAGTGGCTAACCTCTTAGAGAGCCACATGTGGCATCACACTGAGTGGATATATGAAAAGCTCACTCACCACCAGGCAATGAATGACACCTCCCCAGCACTGACTGGTCAACAATGTATGGAGCAGATGCGAGGTGTGTTCCAGCTGGTCGTCCACTCTGATGAAAAAGAGCCCCATGAAAGTACCCAGGCAGATGAGAGGCACAGAGAACATGCAGGGTCATGAAAATGACCCTGAGTAGGGGACAGCACCCTAGGGGTGCCAATCATTGAGATGGATCTATTAGCATTAGTGACTTAAAGGAAATGGGTCAAAGAGTTGCTCAGACCATGGCAAACATTGGCTAATGAGCATGAACGAAAAGATAACTTTGTAGGTACTGCAGCACTCGAGGAGGAGGGAGTCAACTTGCAGAGGCACGGCAAGGGGTTCTAGGCAGCTGCTGAAGTTAAGGGATGCCTGCTAAGGTGGTGCTCCACCTCTCAGATTTCAGGGAAACAATGATGGGGTGCAGCTACTCACACAAGTACAGGTCAGTGCTGCTGAAGCAGGCAGAGGTGTTGGATTCGGAGCTTGGAGGAAACAAAGCCGATACCCTCCACATAGGGTATATGCACAATGAATCAGCTTTCTGAATATAACTGAAGTTTGCACCTGTCAAGCCAGATGGGAGGTGGCTTGTGTTCCCTGGTGAAGGATTCCCTCCATCACCGCTTGTTGGCATGCCCTGCCATTAGCCGTCAAAGTGACCGTGGCACTGACCTTTTCTTTCTATGCCTCTTTCCATGGTATGGCAGCTGACCTCACTAGCATCTGGTAGTCACCTGCAATCACAGCAGGCAGGAGTTGATGAATGCCCTATTTGTGACGACAACAGATGGAGTTCACCACCAATGGAGCCATACTGGTATAAAGGGCAGTGGCATTTCTACCAGCACTGGAGTCCTGCAGGTGCCAGGGACCTACATGGCCAATCACGTCTCTGACTGTGCAATCAGGGGCATTCATAAACAGAAAAGGATTACACTGTCTCAACATTCAGCTGGTGCCTGACCACGAAAAGCATTTCCTCCAGGTCTGTACCTGCCACAACTCCTTCTTCCTTAATTCATTAATGTCACAGCTGTTCATGCCACTGGAGAGACCATGTGAATGATCATTTTTAACGTGTTCGCAGAATGTGGGCATGACTGGTTAGGCCAGCATTTATTGGAAAGCTCAAATTCCCCTTAGGAAGGTGGTGGTGAGCAGCCTTCTGGACCCACTGCAGTCCATGTGGTATGGGTACATCCACAGTGTTGTTGGGAAGAAAGTTCCAAGATTTTGACCCAATTACACTGAAGGAGCAGTGTGAGGGACAAGTACTATGCATTGAAGAAAAACTGCTGGCTATTTTACACAACCCTTTGACAGAGTCACTCCAACCACTGCCATCTCGGCCCAAGTGCCACCTTTCAGCAGGCCATGAGACTGCTCAAGACTCAGTTCTGGTGCCTTGACTGGTTGAGGAAGGACCTGCAGTACATTCCTTCAAGGGTGTCTTGGGTGATAGTGATCTGCTGAACTCTTCACAACATGGTCCTTCAGAAAAATACCAACCTCAGTGATGAAGAAGTGGAAGAGTGGCATTTTTCCCCAGAGTAGGAGGGTGACCCAACCTCACGCAGTGACGTGCAGAGGTCTGCTTGAGGTCATGTTAGAAGTATGTTTGGGTTGCTCATTTCAGGCATTTTCTCCAGAGGTCTCCTCACCTTGGAAGATTTGCAGGTCATGAATGGACCTTTCGATGGAGGAAGGCATGAATCCGCCGTGTAAACATATTTTAGAGGCTCCTCAAGTCCCCAAATTTCCGAGAAGACAAATCCGCAAGCCCCACACTAACACAAAGGAATTGTGTTTCTACCTTTTCATAATTTGTCTGTCTTTAAACCATCAATCATTAGACTCACAAAAGCCTGGATGCTATCATAATCATCTTCATTGCAATACACTGATCAAGTTTAACAGATCAATCACGTGCCAACCAAGTGAGCCAAACTGTGAGATTACTGACTCTGACACCTTCAATCTCAGCCGCTCTTACAGGATGTGTTCGAGTCTGAGGAGGAGGCAGGCTGTTTACATGTGCGGGTTAGGCTGAGATGTCAGTTGCGGCCTTCTTTTGATGTTACAGCACCAGTCTGGGCAGCACAAACAAACCCAGGCATTGCTGGGGCAGCTGCTGCTATAGGGCCTTCCTCAATATTGACCCGATGCTTTCAGGTGGCTTGCTGCCATCGATGTCCTGATGCCTCCTCAAAAATAAAAGAGAGATGGGACTACATTAAAGAGCCAGCACTCTACACCTACTTCCAATTTTGCCCCCTTGCCTTCCTCCTGCAGGGATCAAAAAATTCTGCTCATTTAGTCCATTTGTATCTCTACTTGAAGTCTTGCTACTGAGGTAAAGTGCATGAAAGAAAATCAACCAAATATTTGTGATGGGCTGTTAAACCTTTGTTAAAGGGTAATGAAAAACAACCTTACTGGGATGAGATAGGAAAAGCACCTATAAATAATATATAATCAAGTTCTGAACTCTTGGTAAATGTAAGCTTAATGTTATAAAGTGAAGAACAGTTCGAAGTATCAGTATTTTAAAATACTTCAAATATAGCACAGACCAAACGTATTCTGTAACCAGAATAATTGTATTAAGTTGCAGTGTATCTGCCATATTGTAAAAGCTCATTTATATTTGATAAATGAAAAAAACTGCACCAATATTTGACACCAATGATAAAATTCAGTAATATGATTCAGCAATGGGTTGAATCTGAACAGGTAAAAAACATTATTTCTTATAAATAATACATTTTGAATACGGCCAAATATTTTAGAATGTTTTGCAATAAAACCTTTACAATATTAATTTACACTAAAAGATTTCATGGTGTAAGCTAGACTACTAGAGTGAACTCACAAATGAGTGATTGTGCTACAGGAACTCAGGATGTATTCAGCAAGTTGCGATCATTAGTTTTCAATCCACTTGTGAAATACACTTTTTAGCATTTTGTTTCTCATAATTTGTTTTCTGTCCATGCCGGTTGACATCCGAATCTGAGGTGGCATGATTTGTTATTCAGTATCACAAATTATATGTATATATACACACACAGCCACCATAACTCCTGGGCATATTGGAGGTGATTGTGTAATTTGTCTGTTGATCGGTTTTGTTGCTCAGTTCAGTTACGCTGGCTAAAATTTCTCCAGGGATTAAATGGTGTAACATTTCCAGGATAAGTATCTAGGTTAGTAACTCCCGGTGATCTGGCACAAGTCTCCCAACACCAAAAACAATGCAAGAGATAGTGTTTTCCAGAATTCAGCCCTTCGGAATGTTTAACTTCCCAGATAATTTCAATGCGTGTATATGCGCCAGGACATCCGCAGGGTCCTGCGCACATCACAGACGTATGTCCAGATTTTATCCTCTGGTGTGAATACACCGAATCACCCCATAACTTGCATTATATGACAATCCTCCAATCACTGCATTTTGTTGGGGAAATAATCTTCTGGAGCCTCTGCTGTAGTTTTGGTCAGGAGTTCAGCTTGCTGTAGTTTGCAGGTACCTGAAGGAGTTATCACAGACCCTCCTGACTAGAGTGCCTGAAAAGCGAAAAGCAGTAAGGCAAAGAATCCCCCCCCCATCCCAAAGTCTTTCCTTCCCCCAAAACGTCCATTGGCTGCCATCTTTGGATAGTGCAGCCAGGGGTTGACTTTCTACTCACAATTTTAGGTGCAGGTCCATGTCAGCGGGCAAGCCTGTGCCAGGGGCATGATGAAACCCTCCGAATGCCCTGAACTTGAAAAACAAGGTGCTTTTAAATCAGATTAGGCATAGTACATGCCTGTCAAGCACCTAGAATAGTTTGTGGGGTGGGGCAGGGATACATAAGGGTCATTGTTTCCAATATTTAAACAATATATTTTTTAATTATACTGACTGTGAGCTCAAGAAATCTAAGAAAATTAGTTGTTATCAGAAAAAAATCATCTGGATTCTAACACTTTGGGCGCGATTCTCCGCAACCACTATGGGTGGGAGAATAGCGGGAGGTCTGCTCCCGCACCTCCCGCTATTCTCCCACCCCCCCCCAAAAATGGCGTGTCCGGTTTTCCGACACGCCGCTCGGAGAAACGCGGGCTGCAGTGATTCTCCGGCCCGGATGGGCCGAGCAGCCTGCTGTTCCTGACCTGTTCACGACGGCGGCAACCACACCTGGTCGCTGCCATCGTGAACATGGCACGCCAGGTAAGTGTGGGGCCTAGGGGGGGCGGATCAGGGATCGAGCACCACGGCCGTGCTCGGGAGGGGACTGGCCCGCGATCGGTGCCCACCGATCGTCGGGCCAGCGTCTCAAGGGGACGCACTCTTTCCCCTCCGCTGCCCCGCAAGATCAAGCCGCCACGTCTTGCGGGGCGGCTGAGGGGAAAGACAGCAACCGCGCATGCGCGGGCTTGAGCTGTCCAACCCGCGCATGCGTGGCTGATGTCATTAGGCTCCGCCGCGGCGTCATTCTTGGCGCGCCGAGCCTTGAAGCCAGGGACATTTATTTATTCATAAATATGGATATTATACAATGATTATGGCCTCCGTGGTCATGATGTAAAACTTTGGACTGGATTTTATATTTCCAAGTCAAATGTGCTACCTCCTCTATTCCGACAAAGGGTTCAGCGTGATGACGCCAGCAACCCAATACCATCATGCTAGTCTATTGTAATACAGAAGGCAGGTGGGTGCCAAAATTGGCCGCCCACCTGCCATTTTTAAATAATTAACAAGCTACTGAGCTTGCTCAAAACCCAACTGCCCTCAATTTTTCAATGCCTGCTGCATTTTTCAGGAATCGGACATAAAAAAGGTCTGAGCGTCTTTTCCGCCAGCTATAACAACCTTTAAGTTACATATTCACAATAAGCTGCGATTCATAGTCCACTATGAATGCGGTTGCGACAAAATTCAACACAATTTTTTTTAATGTCAACTCAAAAGCCGATTATATTGTGGCATCAAAAAACAGACATGAGAGACTGGCCCCCATAACTGGTTGGAAGGGAGTAAGGGTTTGTCTTCCGTAAGGGTTTGTCTTCCCATGTTTACTTTCTGCTGGATAGCCACTAACTGGCCATCTGATGATGCACAGAGTTGGCACGGGCAGGAGCGAGTGGACCTCACAGCTTCCACTGTGCCTCCCTCACCCTGCGGAGAAACGTAAAATCCAGCCCCTTGTCACAACCCTCTTATTGACTGTAGGCTCTTGTATTAGCTGGCCAGCTTTCACATTGCTCCTACTCCTCCTCCCTGCAGTGAAATTAGAATAAGCAACAGCACATAACTGTGTAGCCTCAAGGAAACAATGCCTTCTCGTTGCAATCCTAAACCAAATTATTTATACTGCAGCAAAATTTCCCATCTTGTGTCTTGACCAAGTGACACATAAATCATTTTAAACCACTATTAGATATGGAAAAATAAATTATATCAATGCTGGATCCATTTGTTTATAATTACTGCGTGGTACATTAGAAAGCCAGATAGGTTATATATTTCTGTTGATCTGTATGCCAGCATGCACACTTCTTTGGGAAACCAGCATTTTTTTTTAAAGTACAAAAGACACTAATCCAATACCAAAACATTTAATTGAATTAGATGTATTATGTTGAAAATATCTCAGGGTTGCCACGGTATCTTTATGCGATGAGAAGCTGAGTCATATAAATAAGGAAGGTCTCAAGGTCGATTTGGAGTGTCTGCTGAGTTAGCTGATTTTAGCTGGGATGATGGTTGGAATGATATAACTGGCCTCAGCACCACTGGGTTAGGGAGTGCAAAATTTCCCAGTGTCCCTGTCCACAACCTTTACCCATGAATCGAGTGGGGGTGGCTTCAGCCCACTATGGGCAGTCTGCCAACACTCACTTACAATACTCATTGTTATGGGCCAGAGTTTAGAGAATCCCAAAGTGTATCATGGAATTCACCTGACCCACAACTTTTAATAGATTGTGGTATGGGGAGCACACGGCTTACTCGACAGGTATGGTACAGCAGAAAATGGACCAGTGGTTTTTAAAACAAAACAATGTTTAGTCTATGAACTCAAGTTAACTTTTCTAAAACAAACAGTGAACATCTTAGCAACCAGTAAATTAAATACACCCCCCAAAGAATACCACACTAAATAACCTGTATACTGTCCTTTTACACCCAAAAGACTTAACAAACCTTCAAACAGGAAGACATTAGGGTTACATTTAATATGGAGACCTTTTTACAATCTGAGTTCGCCAAATGATTCATAGATAGTTTTTGCGTGGCAAGCTCACTGAACGAACACAGATACAACCAAGCTCTTCTCAAACTGAAACTAAAAAACAGAAGTGGAGCTCAGCTCCACCCACACTCTGACATCACTCCAGTAACATGAGCAACTGCATTTCTTAAAGCTACATTTCTTAAACACCCATTTCTTAAAGGTACTCTCACATGACATCATGAACAATGAGCACTTGGTTACGGCACTAGAGACTTCCCACTGTCCGTTTTACTGTGACCAAAAGGATTTTCAGGAGAGAAAGGGAAAAGGTGGAAAAACAGCTTGCAAACAGCTGAAATACCAAAATTGCAACACTGTATCCCTCTAATACCACAGCAACACAAATAGCACAGACTACAGGCACTGTAGCCTTGACAATAGGCCTGTGGTCACTTGCAGTCCCTGAGCCCTTTATTCGGGCCCTCAAACATCTGATAACTTACTCATATTTGTATTTCTTCATAACTGCTCTGTCCTGTTAACTTTGAAGTGACAGAAAATATTTTTCTTTGCTCACGGAATTGGAATAAGATAACAACCTGTGGCTAACCACTCATTAGAAGAGAACTGCACAGAGGTTACAAGGCAAACATTTACACAACCGGTGAATTCAACAGGATGTCACACATTGTTGAGCATATTGTAAGATTGTAGGGTTTCCTGGTGTGAAACCCTTCTAATTAAAACCTCTCAAGTTCTGAATTCTTAATTTTTAACACCAGGTGGCAGTGCCAAGGTACCAGGCTGGCAGTGCCTAGGTGCCTGAATGGCACCAGAAGTGCCAGGGTGCCATCCTGCCCAGAGGACAAGCACCTGGTGGTCCCCTTAAGCACCACTCCATCTGGTCATCGTTTGTAGAGACTAGCACTGGACGCCGCTCGCCCAAGAGCTCCGAGGTGAGGGAGTTAGATCCCAATGCCTTGGGTAGATCATGGGAATACATATTAGAGTGTGACTAGCTGTAATATGCAGATTTTCTAAAAAGAGATCCTGCCCACAATGGGTGGGATTCACATTGTGATATGTTGCGAGATCATGTTAGATCTTGCGAGGTGTGAGAGCTGGGTAGATCCTGGAAGAGGGATCACCCGGCATCTTCCGGCTGCTTTGCGCCAGGCAACACTGCCTTCCGGCCTGACGTGGCCGGTAGGTCTTGCGCTTATTGTATTTCAGTGTCAATCAGAATATATTTTTTTCACAATTCCATGTTTAAATCTCTCCATCAGTAGTTTTCGCCCCATCACAGTATAAAATGGCACAAATTAAATCTTTTCCTGCATGATGGTGGTGCACTACTCCTCTACTTCCTTCTCAGCTTTACTCTAATGTTTAACATCACACCACCGGCCTCCAAAATCTCTCATTTATAGTCCAACTCAGTGGGACAATACTCATTTGGTTCCATGCTTACCTTTCTAATCCTAGACAGAGAGCAATGGCTGCTCTTCCCAAACCAATACTTCTCTTTATGGTGTCTCTCAAGTATCTATTCTAACCTTTCCCTGATCAACATGTTGCCCTTTGCAACATCATCGAAAGACATAGGACTGGATTTTCAACATGAGGTGGGAAGCTCAAGCCCGGAGGCAGTCACAGAGAAGTTCTCTGGGGGTACTTCTGATGGTGGTATGTAGGTGGAAGTCACATGTTGGGTAGTTCCTGCTCAAGGCTCTGTTTTTTGGAATTTATTGCCTGGTTCCAAGGGCAGTTTTTGGATGAGCTTTGCAGGAAGACATAAAGAACTGGGGAATGTTGAAGAACCAGAAAAACGCCGTCGGGAAGGACAGTGTGAGCAAAGGTTCACCGTCGAATGAACGGGTCAGCCTGGCTGCAGGAAAGATGGTGGAGGCTGGGTCGCTGGGTGGGACTGCTCCCTCCAAAGTAGAGACTTTGACCTAGGTGATGGCTGGACATTCAAATAGCAGTTTGCCAAGCACATGGAGGTGATGGGGATGATGGCAGCGATGAAAGAACTGGTTGAGGAGGCGATACCCCCGGTGCAGGTGGTGGTGTTGAAGACATCGGCCAAGGTAGGGGAACAAGGGGAGAAGTTGAAGGGGGTAGAGGAAGCTCTGTTGCAACATAGTGTCCAGTTCACCTTGGTGGGTGAGGAGCTGCAGAGGGTGGTGTGGTCAACAAAGGACCGAGAGCCAAGGTGGCGGATCTGGAGAACAGGTTGAGGCAACAGAATGAAGAATTGTGGGCTTCCTCGAGGGGGTGGAGGGCCCGAGGTCGACTGAGTACTTTGCAAAGATGCTGGCGGAGTTGCTGGGGGAAGGGGAAGAACCCTTCTGGTATGAACTGGACAGGGTCCATCGTCACTCAGGCCCAAGCCCAAGACAAATGAGCCGCCAAGGGTGGTCATAATTTGTTTTCATAAATATCACATTAAGGAGAAGGTCCTGGGTTGGGCGAAACAAATACACGAGGTGAGGTGGGAAGGAATTGGTATTCGTATATACCAGGATTTAACCGTGGAGCTGGTGAGAAGGTGGGCTGCCTTTGGGCAGGTGAAGGCGGCACTCTACAGTAATGGCATAAGGTTCAGCGTGGTCTACCCAGCAAAACTGAGAGCGACTCGAAGGACTCCTACTTTGAGACAGTGGAGGCGTTCGTGAAGGCTGAAGGACTGCGGTTGAAATGGGAGATGGGACTGGGTTTTAGCTTTGGATTGAGGGAAGGGGTGAAATACTGTATATAGTTTCATTTCTTGCTTGTTGTCTAAGGATGTTTATTTGTTTTGTATGAGGGAGGGGAATAGTTGGGAGTTTGGAATTTGGACTGGTTGGTGAGGAAAGGTAGTGTACCCTATGGCATGGGGTACAGTAGGTAGGAGATTAATGAACTTTGGCATTCAGGCGGTCTTCTGGGGTGTGTTTATTGGCACTGGTTAAGATTGTTTGCCTTTTGATTTTAGGAATGGGCATGGGGGAGAGGATTGGGGGGGGGTCTAGGCAGGGGCCTCCATACTAGCAACCGTAGGTTGGCTAGTGAACAGGTGTTCTGGGGGGAGGGGCCGCAGTCATCTGAACCTGGTTGAACAGGTTTCGATGGGCCTGGGAGGTGTGAAAGGTGGGAGGATGGGATTTATATTGGGAGAGGTGTTTGCAAGAGGAAGTAGATGTGGGGATTCTGGGAGGGGGGGTTCGATGGCAACAAAGGGACATGGCGGGTCAGGCCCTGTGGGCAGGGCCCGGGGTTATGATGATGTCGGATTGGAGGGGCGGGGGGGTGAGATACCCTGGTCAGAATAGTAACGTAGAACGTGAGGGGATCAAGGGGGCTGGTGAAGAGATCGAAGGTGTTTGCGCATCTAAAGAGCCTGAAAGGCGACGGGGTGATGTGCAGGTGACCCACCGGCGGGTGAAGCATCAAGTGAGGTTCAGGAAGGGCTGGGTGAGTTAGTTGTTCCATTCTGGGTTTGATAGTAGGGCTCGGGGCGTGGCGGCGTTGGTGGGAAAAAAGGGTGAGGTTTCAGATGGAGAAAGTAGTAGTGGACCAGGGGGACAGGTATGTGATCGTGACAGGGGAGTTGGGGCGAGCGTATATGGCCCCAAATGGGAGCATGTAGGGTGCTATTCTTGACATGAACACTCATGAGTTAACAGTGGGGGGGGGGGGGGGGGGGGGGGTGAGGGCACTGGAATATAATAATCTTTTATTAGGCTTACGTTAACACTGCAATGAAGTTACGTGAAAATCCCCTAGTCGCCACACTCCGGCACCTGTTTGGATACACTGAGGGAGAATTCAGAATGCCCAATATGCCTAACAAGCGCATCTTTCAGGACTTGTGGGAGGAAACCGGAACGCCCGGAGGAAACCATGCAGACACTGGGAGAACGTGCAGACTCTGCACAGTCAGTGATCCAAGCCGGGAATCGAATCCGGGACCCTGGCGCTGTGAAGCAACAGTGCTAACCACTGTGCTACCTATTGTGCAAGAGCCGAGAATGGACAGGTTGCAGACGCGCTCGCTTGCCTAGTCTGGGGGGGGTGTCAAAGGGTCGGAGTGTTCATCGATAATGATTTTGACCAGGCGCTGCATTGAGTGGATGTGGCTTTTAGGCCCAGAGGCCCAAGGAGGAGAGGGAGGAGAGGAAAAAGTTGATAGAGGAGATGTTGAAGGAAGATAGGAGGGACGTGAGGGACCCAGACCTGGTCCTCTTGGTCAGGAGGAACGAACTTCAGGAAAAGTTTGATCGGTTGTCCACAGGGAAGGCATGCGCCAATTGAGTTGGGTGAGGGAGACAGTCAATGAACATGGGGAGAAGACAGGGTGTTTGTTGACCGGCCAGAGAAAGGCGGCAGCGAGGGAGACAGTCCAGGTACGAGATAAGACGGGGAAGCTAGTGCTGGCCCTGGAGCAGATTAATAAAGTTTTTGAGGAGTTCTATGAGAGATTGTAGATGTTGGAGCCGCCGGGAGAGGAGCGAGAGATGAGGGAGTTCCTGGACGGACTGGAGCATCCGAGGTTGGGGGAGGAAGATAGGACAGGGCTGGAGGGGCCAGTGGGGGATGAGGAGGTAAAAGAGGCAACCGGATGGATGCAGTCAGGGAAGGCAGCATGCCCAGATGGGTCCCCAGTGGAATATTATATGATGTTTAAGGACAAGTTGGCGCAACTGGTGGCGACAATGTTTAAGGAGGCGATAGGTAGGAAGGTTTGCCGTAGACATTGGGGCAGACTTCGATTTCCCTGCTGTTAAAAAAGGGTAAGGATCCGGCTGAGTGTGCTTGTACAAGCCCATATCCCCTTTTCAATGTGGATGCCAAGATACTGGCAAAGGTGCTCACGGCATGGTTGGAGGGGTGCCTCCCAAAGTGATAGAAGAGGATCAGACAGGATTTGTGAAGGGAAGGCAGCTGTTCTCGAATGTTAGAAGGTTAGTAAATGTGATCATGTCACCAACGGATCGAAAGGAGACGAAGGTGGTGGCAGCACTGGATACGGAGAAGGCATTTGATCAGGTAGAGTGGAGTTATTTGATGGCGGTCTTGGAAAGATTTGAGATTGAGCCGAGGTTGACGGCAAGGATATGGTTGCTGTATCAAGAGCCGATGGCGAGTGTTTTACTAATATGTAAACAAATTTGTGATAATTTGCTCTGCACTGGTGTCCTATGTCCCCCTAGTGTTTGGATTGGCTACAGAGCCTCTGGTTATCACTCTAAGGAGCTTGATGGGGATAGTGAGCGCGCGCGGGGAGGGAGGGGGGTTGGAACATAGAGTAGCCTTGTATGCTACGATTTGCTACTGTACATTTCAAAGCCGAGCACATTTGTGGGGAATATAACGCGTCTGCCCCATAGATTTGGGGTGTGAGTGAGTATTTTATGGTGTCCCAACCTAGAATGAGGCGTGGGTGGGGGAGCAGCCATTTCATAGGACTCACTTCAGGTACTTGATGGTGCAGGAGACACGGGATTTGAGTGGGCTCAGAAGGTATAATTTTACTAGTTTGGTGGGAAGGGTGAAGGCCGATTTGACAAGATGGGACAACCTTCCTCTGCCATTGGCAGGACGGGTGCAGGCTGTTAAAATGAATGGGCTCCCGGAATTTCTGTTCCTATGACAGTGCCTGCTTATATTTCTACCCCAATATTTTTCAAGGAGGTGGACAAATTAGTCACCTTGTTTATTTGGGGGGTGGGGAAGATGGCCAGGATTAGGAGGGCGGTTCTGCAGCGAGGGCGACGGGCAGGGGAGTGCTGGGCCTCCAAAACAGATTGTGTTATTACTGGGCAGTGAACGCCAAGAAGGTGGGGGCAAGCCGGGGGCTTGGTCAGGGAGGTTGTCGATTCGGGGTAATCATAGATTTGAGCTGGGGCGGCTGAATGCAAGGTTTCGGAGATGGGAGGGGATTAAAGTACTCAAGGATTTGTTCATGTGGGGACAATTTGTGAGTGTGGAGGAGCTGGGACAGAATGGGTTGGCGCAAGAGGAGGGGTTTAGATACCTGCAGGTCCGAGAAATCTTCGCAGATCCTTTTGCGAGGAAGGATTTCCGGCCTTCCCGGTAGTGCCAGCACCCTCGATGTTGGAGGCAGTACTGTTAGCGGGAGATTGGGGGGGGGGGGGGGGGGGGGGGGGGGGGGGGGGGGGCGGGTTTTTTCGGCAATTTATGGGAGGTTTCTGGAGGACGACGTAGGGTATCTATGAGGAGATAAAAGTGAAGTGGACGAGATGGAGGGGCAATGGAAGAGGGTTTGCGGCATGAGGTGTTGAGAAGTGTGAATGCCTCAACCACATGTGTGAGATTGGGGCTCATACAATTGAATGTCATGTATAGGGTGCACCTCACAAAAGCAAGAATGAGCCGGTTCTTTGAAGGGGTAGAGGATGTCTGTGAGTGGTGTCCAAGGGACCCCGCAAACTATATGCATATGTTTTGGTCCTGCCCAAAGCTGGAAAGGTGTCAGAGGGAGGTACTTAGCTCCCAAGATGCTATTTTCGGGGTGTCGGACTGGCCCGAGTTGCAGGCGGCTGCGGGGGGCAGATGTTTTAGCTTTTGACTCGCTGATTGCTCGTAGACAGGTCCCGTTAGGATGGAGGTCAGCTTCTCCTCCCTGTGCCTCAGTTTGGAGGGGGGGCCTGCTGGAATATTTTACTCTGGAGAAGGTGAAGTTTGAGTTAAGGTATGCGAAGAAGGGCTTCTAATTAACGGGGTTTGTTTATCATGCACTTTCGGGAGTTGGTTGCCGTTGAATGCTATGGGGGGCGAGGAGGGAACACAGAACATATAGTGGAGAAGGAGGCCATTCGGCCCATCACGTCTGCACTGACCCACATAAACCCTCACTTCCACCCTATCCCTGTAACCCAATAACCCTTCCTAACTGTTTTGGACATTCAGGGCAATTTATCATGGCCAATCCACCTAACCTGCACGTCTTTGGACTGTGGGAGGAAACCGGAGCACCTGGAGCAAACCCACACAGACACGGGGAAAACGTGCAGACTCCTCACAGTCAGTGACCCAGCAGGGAATCGAACCTGGGACCCTGGTGCTGTGAAGCCACAGTGCTACCCACTTGTGCTATCGTGCCCACGGAAGGGCGGTGCTTGTTTGTTTCATTTTTTTTTTAACCTGCAAGTAGGTGTTTTGGGTTGTATATTGGTGGGGCTGTTTTGTTGTTTTCCTTTTTTTTGTTTGTGTGGTGAAAATATGGCGAATAAAAAGATAAAAAAAAACAGAAGTGTTCTCTGAGACATAAGCCCAGTTCTATAAAAGGCTGTTAAGTCCCTCAAGCCCTCAACCAACCCCCTCCACCCACCCCCCAATGCTCCATTATTACCCTCATGTCACCTCCACAGCCACTCACCAGTATCCACTATGCACAGACCTCAGGAGCCAGGTAGAGATGAAAAGAATACATTTCTAACAATCTTATACACAATTGATATGCGATTGAAAGTTTTTGAGAATTAAACTAATTTTTAGAACCTGTTTTATCTATGAATTTTATTCTGTAACCACAGTTTAAAATTAAGTGGTTCCGTTTTGACTTATTGTTGCACATTTAACAATCAGGATAGTTAAGGGAACAGGAAGAACAAATGTTTGTGAAGAAACCAGCTTGTTTTATTCTTTTATGAGGGAGCTCATTTGAGTTGAGTTGAAGCTTTATAAATGGCCAAATTAAGACTGGGTGTTTGTTTTTGAATCAGTTTGAAGAAATAGTTAAAACAGTGTGAACTAAGGATGACTTTACCTTATGTTAAACAAACTATGAATTACTTTACTGGATCTGTACCATAGAGATGTTATTATGTTATATTATGATTAGAAGTGGTCTTAATTGTTGGTTTTAATATCTTAAGTGTGAGCTTCAGGTAAGATACATCAACAAGAGAATGTGGCTACTGTTTCTCGGAATCTGGAAGGAAATGTGCATTTGTTTGTGATGGGAGTATTAACTTTTGGGGTTTATGATCCATAAACAGGGGTACTTGTAAAGTTGGGGGAATATGAGATGGATTGCATCCTATAGCCAATAAGGGATGTAAATTTGGACCATCTTCAACAAAGAAAGGAACTGGAGACTGAGGGACAAAAGTTGAGAAATCGTAATTTTGTTTTTTCAGTGCCTCCCCATCTTTATCCCAAGGGCCTTTTTAAAATGGCTAAACAAGATGATTTTGGGCTTTGTGTGGGCGGGTAAAACCCCGCGAGTGAAGAAAGTGTTGGTGGAGCGTAGTCGAGGGGAGGGTGGGTTGGCACTGCCGAACTTTAGCAACTTTTACTGGTTTGTCCTGGGAAGGCTGGATGGGGGTTTCGGAGATGGCAGAGAGCAGGGACTGAGAGGATGGGGGATCTATTTATCGATGGGAGCTTCCCTTGTTTGAAGGATTTAGAGGAGAAGTTTGAACTGCCAGCAGGAAATGGATTCAGGCATCTGCAGGTACAGGATTTTTTGCGAAGGCAGGTTTTGACCTTTCCGCTCCTACCGCCACAGGGGATACAGGTCAGGGTAGTTTCCAGAAGGGGGGTGGGAGAGGGGAAGGTATCGGATATCTACAATGAGCTTATGGAGTCGGAGAAAACTCAGATAGAGGAGCTAAAGGGGAAGTGGGAAGATGAGCTAGGGGAAGTGGGAAGATGAGCTAGTGGGAGAGGTAGAGGCGGGGCTGTGGGCGGATGCTTTGAGCAGGGTTAACACATCCTCATCATGTGCCAGGCTTAGCCTGATACAATTCAAGGTGGTACACCGGGCACACATGACAGTGGCCCGGATGAGCACATTTTTTAGGGTAGAGGACAGGTGTGCGAGGTGTATGGAGGGGACCAGCAAGTCATGTCGATATGTTTTGGGCATGCCCGAAGCTTAGGGGATTCTGGCAGGGTTTTGCAGATGCCATGTCCACGGTACTAAAAACACGGGTGGTGCCAAGTCCAGAGGTGGCGATTTTTGGAATGTCGAAAGATCCGGGAGTCCCGGGGATGAGAGAGACTGACGTGTTGGCCTTTGCCTCCCTGGTAGCCCGGAGATGGATATTGCTAGCGTGGAGGGACTCGAAGCCCCCGAAATCAGAGACCTGGGTTAGCGACACGGTTGGATTTCTCAGACTTGAGAAAATCAAGTTCGCCCTAAGAGGGTCAAGGCGAGGGTTTGTCCGAAGATGGCAGCCGTTTATTGATTTCTTTGGGGAAAATTAATTTTCAGCAGAAGCAATAATCTAAAGAGAGAGTCGTGTGGGGGGGGGGGGGGGGGGGGGGGGGGGTGTTAGGCTATTTTCTGTTAAGGGTAGCATGGTAGCATAGTGGTTAGCACAGTTGCTTCACAGCTCCAGGGTCCTATGTTCGATTCCCGGTTTGGGTCACTGTCTGTGTGGTGTCTGCCCGTTCTCCCCGTGTGTGCGTGGGTTTCCTCCGGGTGCTTCGGTTTCCTCCCACATTCCGGGTTAGGTGGATTGGCCATTCTAAATTTCCCTTAGTGTCCAAAACGTCATTAGACTGGGTTATGGGGATAAAGGGGTTGGGGTGGAGGTGTGAGGCTTGGGTGAGGTGCTCTTTCCAAGGGCCGGTGCAGATTCGATGGACTGAACGGCCTCCTTCTGCACTGTAAATTCTATGAATTTTCATTGCCACAGTGTTACCATGATTTCTGGGATATAATTCCTCAGGACACAATCAACATCAATGCAAAGACAAAGGGCCGAGACATCGCCCCCGATGCTGATAACACCAAGAGTCCTGGAATTTTGAGACATGAAACTTCATTGTTGCCTTCACTGATTCTTGTCAAGTATTTGTAAAATCTTGCTTAATAAAATCCACTCAATTCATAAATACAAATTTTTTGTACCTTGTAGATCAAGCACAACTGAGGACCTTAGCATTAGAGATTAAAAATTCATACCTTAAGAGTTTGTTCTAATTAGAACGGTTTCATACGTCAAAACCCTAATACAGAATGTAAAGACAGAGAGAGAATACTTCCCACGTAGCTTAATGAATCATGCAGACCAGAAAAGTCTCCATTCACTTTTTAAGTCTGTGATGCTCCTTGATCTCAACTGAAGCATCAAATTTTGCACAATAATTAGCCTCAATATCCGAGTGCTGGGGTAGAACAGCCTCTGTTGATCGCTATTCAAAGACTAAAGTGTGTGCACCTGTGAATAAACATTGGGAAGGATTAGGCTGGGCTGCTGTGCACTCCACAGTTGCATACGTACATTAGTAGGCCATTCAGCCCTTACGCCTGCTCACCTTTCATTTATATCATTACTGATCCATAACGGTTTGGTACCATACCAAACAAAATTTATTGGCCTAAAATTTTCAATCGACCAAGCATTAATGACCTTTTACTGAAAATTCTAAATTTCCATTATGCCTTGTGTGAAAAATGTAGACACCTAGTTTTATTCTGCCTATTTGTTCTGGATTCTTCACCAGAGGAAATAGTTATCTGTATATATCCTATTCAAGATTGTTATTTATTTTAATAATTAATTAGATTACTCCTCAACCATATAATTTAATGGAAAATAAACCAAGTGTATGCCGCACAAGTCCCGAAAGCCTTGCTGTTAGGTGAATTGGACATTCTGAATTCTCCCTCTGTGTACCCGAACAGGCGCCGTAGTGTGGAGACTAGGGGCTTTTCACAGTAACTTAATTGCAGTGTCAATGTAAGCCTACTTGTGACACCAATAAAGATTATTATTATTGATATTGGGTCAACATATAAAAAGCTACGGTGAGGTAAAAGAAAGCAGCTCATGTCTATGGATCAGTACTCCAGCAACAACATCCACAGCAGATGAGGTGATAACATGGAAAATAAATTTTTAAAAATCAAATTTGGAATGCATTCTGAAGAACAGAGAAGTACAACAGCTTTCTTTCTGAAGAAACTGCTCAATTGCCACATGTGTAATATCTGCCTCGGGGGGAGTACTCATGAACAAAGCATAGTGCTACTATTTGTTCGGATTCAAATCTTAGGAACTCCATGAAGATAGAAATTTGAGTTCAGGTTCAGACTTCCTGGAAAAACAGAATCTGCTGTGCAAATGGTCTGTGGGGAAAAAATCTGCTCCAGTCTGTCAGACAAATAGACCACATGAGACAACCATGAAAGTGAATACTGAGCGTGGGAAGCCCCAGACTCCCAGGAAAATTAACAGATTAGATACAGAGCTTCAGTAGTCCTCATGGCCCCGTACCAACATGGGCAGATGAAATCTGTCAACATTAAGTATAAAACTGTGATAAAAACGGTCTTCCACACAAATCCTTTCCTAATCTACACTGACCATTGGGGCGGCACGGTGGCATTGTGGTTAGCACTGCTGTCTCACAACACCAGAGACCCGGGTTCAATTCCGGCCTTGGATGACTGCCTTTGGAGTTTGCACATTCTTCCTGTGTCTGCATGGGTTTCCTCCAGATGTGTGGGTTTCCTCCTACAGTCCAAAGATATGCAGATTAGTTGGCCTGGCGATGCTAAATTGCCCCTGCATGTCCAAAGGGTTACAGGAAGAAGTCTTACAACACCAGGTTAAAGTCCAACAGGCTGGTTTAGCTCACTGGGCTAAACCGCTGGCTTTTAAAGCAGACCAAGCAGGCCAGCAGCACGGTTCGATTCCCGTACCAGTAATCTACACTGAATGCGAGTGTCTACGCCAGAGGACTTTTGGATCTCACTCCAGCTGCTCCTCTATTCCATGGAGGAGGACAGGAGCACCAAAGGCAAAAGGATTGGCAGGAGCGCAACCCTGAGCCCTCCATCCAGGGGACTCTGGGAGTGTCAGGCCATCTGACATTCCTCTCCCTGTGAGCAACACACCTCCAGTTCAGCACACGAGGAGGGTAACAGTGCAACATCCGTTCTGCCCGAAGGATGAATGGCACTCCCCAGGGGACACCTGCCTTGGTCCTCTGAGGCAACAGGGCATGGAAGTGTAGAGACGCTGGTAGCACATATGTAAGGTGGAAAAAAACACCAGGACCCCTAACCTCGGTGGGAGCAGTAGTAGCTGAGATTTATCATCTCATCCACATGATAAGCTCGTCAATGGCATGAACTGCATCTAGAGCAGTCTAATCGCCTGCTCGGCCAACATGTGCATTTATGACCCTCGTTGTAGCATCTTGAATGGGTATCCCTGTACCTGAGGAGCCACACGCCAGCCACTGCTCTCACTCAAAAATGTTGGGAACTGCAGGCGTCCCAAGATGTAACGGTTATGCTCCCGGGAAATGGGCCCACTTGCATTATGCACATCTTCGGGTCACAAATGATCTGGACATTGAGGAAATAGAACCCTTGCGGTTCATGAGTAGTGCCGCACGACACCATGGTGGCTATAGGGCCAAGTGGGTACAGCCTATCACATCCTGCACCTGGGGCATTCCTGCTAAGCTGGCAAAGTTCATGGCCCTAGTATCCTGGCCTTCTTGGTCCCAGTCCAAGTTTATACACAGGTGAGCCCTCACATAAAGGGCATTTTACCTCCCTCATGCATTTGTGTGCGACTGATTGGGAAATTCCAGACAGGTCACTGGTGCCGACCTCAAAAGAGCCACCTGCATAGAAGTTCAGAGCGGCAGTAATTTTAAGGGTCATGGGCAGGTGGTGTCAGCCCTTGTAGGACCTAGAAAAGGCTGTCTATTGCCCACAGAACAGACTTCTCCGGCACTGAAGTTCTGACACCTGCAGGTATTGTGCCCATGTCGGAAATCCCTTTGCCGGTAGTATCTCCACGAGGCTCAACCATCTGTCGTGTTGCTCCCGGAACATCTATGGGCCCAGCCTTCCCCGCAAGGCGCTGGTTCGGGCCACGGGCAGCGGCCTATCGATGCTCCTGCTGCTGATTGATTGATATGAATAGAATAGCCGACTCAATTATCTCCATGATTCTCCCGGATCTTGCATTGAAAAGAAGAGAACACCAAAGTGAGCCTTATGAATTCCTGACAGAACCCTGACCCTCAGGCCTCCATGCATTTCCCCCTAACTGAGTGCCTCTCCACTAAGCCTCATACCGTCCCCTCTCACACTGCCATTCCGCAGAATTGTCACTTTGTCCCTCTCAACTTCAGCTGGATGAGGAGCATAGACCCTCGAGCGTCTCATTGGCATTTTACTCCTGAGCACTTTACTCCAAACCAGCCCCCTCCAATTCTGATGTTAGGTTAAAGGGCAGTTGAGTGGATGCATGGGACCAGCAACAGCATCCTCACCGGGGACCTCACAGACAACCCCGTCATGACTCTGAACGGGGTGGATGTTCATAGATATCATCATCATGCCTTGTATAGTGGCATATGTCAGTGTCATCTGTGTAATGTTAACACGTAAGAGCACCGGAGTTCAATGTTTGCATTAAATGCTTCCAAAGGCTTAAGAACTTGCCTCCAATCAGTGACACTGATGTTTAGCTCTGCAGATTTCACTGGCACAATTGACTAGTCAAGGAAGGATGAAGTAGCGTTTCAGGAAAATGACTGCCCTTGTGGCAGATGAGGCACAGCTAATTTGAGTGAAGTCTGCAATTAGCATGACAAGCACATCACTAGAGGGCACCCTCATTCTCTCAGGTCACAAGGGAAGCAGAGTTGACAAGCCTTCAATCAGCAACTGCTTTCTGCCCAGTGGATTTGAACTTCCATGCAGTTAACTCCTTTGTCCTCAAAGTGCTGCTCGTGTGTGGAGTTCAACTCACACAGTGAAAGGGTCTTTGCGCCTTATGAGGGAGGGATGCACCCCATTCTTGAATCTGCCACTCTGTCCTTACAGCCCAACCTCTCATGGAACCCAACTCAAGTACCTCACATTCACCCCCAGTGCTAACCCTCTGTATTCCCCTCCTCCCATCCATCTTCCAGGTCCCACTATGGTAGGGCACTCCCTCAGTGGCGATTTAGGCACAAATCCAGCAAAGAGCACACGGAAGTGATGCCTGCATACCAGCCTTCAGACCCCCTTAAAGCAAGGAGTGTCCTGACAGGAAGGGAAGGTAACATCTGTAAGTGATGCCTCCCCCAAGATTGAGACACTGAATCCTATCCCCGGCCCCGAGTTGAATATAGCTGTGTGTCCCCCCTTTCTCTCCGATGTACCCTGAGCATTTAGCATTCTGGAGGGTGATGGGTGACTGAGAGCTGAGCTCTGAAATCTCTCTCGGAGGTGAGGCCGCTCGGTTCACGTTTATAGAAACCTGTTGTAAATGGCGGCGGCATGTTGTCATGCAAACAGCTGCTGAATATTTAGTGAGGGGAGAAGTTATGCAGTGAGGGCTGGCTCATGACATGCTAATGTATTAAAATGATGTTCCTGGGCTCCTGCGGTGTTACTCCACTGGCAAGGGGGGTTGAAAATCGTTAATCGTGATCTTGCCGAGAGAATCGCGTTTTCTGATTCTTCATACTACTCTGAACCTCATCACGAGTATAGGGATTGCCAAAGTCACATTACTGATAAATGTTTTTGTTTCTGTAGGAGAAGCTAAGAGTCCACCTGCTGTGTTGTGCTCTCGCTTCAGTGAGGTGCGGGTGGTGAATGCTGGGTGAGCCCTCGTACGAGCTTTCTGGAAGTCTTCACGCCTCGCTGGATTCACCCAAGTCCCAAGAAGCGCGGAGTCAGAAACCTGCCCACATAGAGCGGGGGCAAATGGTTTTAAAACAGCTTTGGCGAATGTACCCATAACCCACCAGCATTACGGGACCCACCGGCCTCCCCAGCAAGGCCACACCCGGGCGCCGTTCAGCATTGTCCAAACATAGACCAGCAGAATTGTACCCAGGGGTTCTACTGGGCCATTGGAGGCCCCCGGGTGGTCAGGGTCAGTGCAGGATGGCCCCTGGCCCTCCCCCTGGAATGTGGGCACCTTGGCACTGGCACCCTGGCACTGCCAAGTTGCCCATTTAGTCCTGCCAAGCTGGCTGGAGCACTGCCTGGGTGCTAGTGCTAGGGTGCCAGAGTACCAGGGTGGCACTGACAAAGGTCAGGGCCCAAGGGGGGGCCATGCAGATGAAAGGAGGCTGGAGAGGAGGTTTGAAGGGTGGGAATGTGCAGGGCAGGTAAGTAGGGCAAGTAAGTAAGGCAGGTAACCCTAGCGGGGTGTCCTCACTTGGGGCTTATGGGGTAGTGCCCATGTTTCGGGGGGTGACATTGTCCATGGGTGGGGGTTGTGGGGGACCCACAAGCTCACTTTTAAAATGGCGGCCCGACCTTTGAGTTCAGCTCCCCAGTGCTAAAATAAATTCGAAGTGTGGGTGAAACCAGTGAGAAACTCTCCAGAGCCCCAAAAAGTGATTAAGCGTCATTAAGTGGTGGGCAACTCATCGGCAGAGCAGGCAGGAAACTCCCTGAAAAACCCGCCCCAAAAGAAATTTGAAATTTTTTGGGAGAATCGCACTCGGAGTTTTACAGCGCAAAAACAGTCCCTTCGGCCTACCATGTCTTCGCTGGCCATCAACACCAGTGCATCACTAAAATCAGATGTCACAACCAGAGGGAAGCAACAAACTTGCAACCATTTTCACGAAACCTTTCACTTGGTGGAGGAAGCAAATTCATGGTCCAACACTTAAACCTTCCTTTTCACATCATTTTTTCAGTCACAATATCACTACTACACAGGTTTACATGCCTTGGCAGTTCTCTGATTGCTGCTGAAGACAAGCCCCTAACCAGTTTTCCTGCATTTCTCTTGGCAGCCTTGCCAAAAAAACACATCTCATGGTGGTTATAATTGGAGCCTTCCAATTTCTGTCACTCAATTTATCTTTAACCAGCAAAGTGATTGAGCAGAAAAAGGAAGCACCTGGCTGGTGGGGTTGTTGCTATGCTCAGCCAAGGAGAAGCAAGATCTCTATCTCCAGGGCTCAACAATTTGAAAAAAAGATGTGCTCTCAGCATAACCATTGGGAAAGTTAGAACTTGCAATGAATAAAAGTTAGAATTTGCAATGAATATTATTGTTGTCAGAGTGCTAGTATAAAGTAGAAAAGACAGGATATATAGGATGAATACGTGGCTGAAGAGATGGTGTCAGGGTGAGGGTTTCAAATTCCTGGGGCATTGGGACCAGTTCTGGGGGAGGTGGGACCTGTACAAACTGGATGGGTTACACATGCGCAGGACTGGAACCGATATCCGAGGGGGGTTATTTGCTCGAGCAGTTGGGGAGGGTTTAAACTAATATTCCAGGAGGATGGGAACCTATGCAAGGAGTCAGAGAAAGAGGGAGCAAAGACAAAAACAAAAGGTTGAAAAGTGAATAAAAAAAGTAACAGGTAGAGAAATCAAGGGCACAATTCAAACAGGGCAATAGAGAAAAATATTGGGAGCAAGACAAACAATGTGAAAAATACAAACTTAAAGACTCTGTGCCTTAATACATGGAGCATTTGCAATATAGAGGATGAACTAATCGCACAGATAGATATAAAAGGGTATGATATAATTGGGATTACGGAGACGTAGCTGCAGGATGACTAGGGATGGTAACTGAATGTCTCAGGGTTTTCAGTATTTAGGAAAGACAGGCACTCATAGGGTGGGCATCAGGCAGCTGAAGGATCTGTTTGTAGATGGGAGGTTTGCGAGCCTGAGAGAGCTGGAGGAGAAATTCGGGCTTCCCCCGGGAAACATGTTTAGACATTTGCAGGTGAAGGCATTTGCTAGACGCCAGGTGGAAGGGTTTCCCTTGCTCCCCAGTAGGGGGGCGAGCGATAGGGTGCTCTCGGGGGTCTGGGTCGGAGGGGGGAGGATATCGGACATATACAAAGTAATGCAGGAGGCGGAGGAGGCATCAGTAGAGGAGCTGAAAGCCAAGTGAGAGGGGGAGCTGGGAGAGCAGATAGAGGATGGGACATGGGCGGATGCCCTGGAGAGGGTTAATTCTTCCTCCTCGTGTGCGAGGCTTAGCCTCATTCAATTTAAGGTGCTACATAGAGCCCATATGACAGGGACAAGGATGAGTCGGTTCTTTGGGGGTGAGGACAGATGTGTCAGGTGTTCGGGAAGTCCAACGAACCATGTCCATATGTTTTGGCCATGTCCGGCACTGGAGGAGTTCTGGAAGGGGGTGGCAAGGACGGTGTCGAGGGTGGTGGGATCCAGGGTCAAACCAGGATGGGGACTAGCGATCTTTGGGGTTGGGGTGGAGCCGGGGGTACAGGAGGCGAGAGAGGCCGGAGTACTGGCCTTTGCGTCCCTAGTTGCGCGAAGAAGGATACTAATACAGTGGAAGGACGCGAGGCCTCCAAGCGTGGAAACTTGGATTAATGACATGGCAAGCTTTATTCAGTTGGAAAGGGTCAAATTCGCCCTGAGAGGGTCGGTACAAGGGTTCTTCAGGCGGTGGCAGCCTTTCCTCGACTTTTTGGCTCAGAGATAGGGTACAGAGGTCGCAGCAGCAGCAACCGGGGGGGGGGGGGGAGGGGGGGTGGCAACAACGGGTGTGGTGGGTTATTTACGGTTGTAATGCGGGCAAATTTGTTCGCAGTTCATGTTTGATGTTGATTGTTGCTTTGTTTGTTTTTGGGGAGGTGGGCGGGGGGGGAGGGACAACGCGCGCGCGAGTTCGGGCGGGGGGGGGATATTTGTTAAGAGGGAATATTTTGTAATATTCTATAGTTAGTTGGGGTAAATATTTTTATGTAAAAAAAATTTTCAATAAAAATTATTTTAAAAAAAAGGAAAGACAGGCATAAAAGAAAAGATGGTTGTGTGGCACTGCTGGTTGAAGAGGAAATTAACACAGTAGTGAGAAAGGATATTAGCTCTGACAATGTGGAATCTGTATGGGTAGATTTGAGAAATACCAAGGGACAAAAATCATTAGTGGCCATAAGACATATATAGACCATAAGACATAAGAGCAGAAGTAGGCCCATTGGCCCATCGAGTCTACTCTGCCATTCAATCATGGCTGATATTTTCTCATCCCCATTCTCCTGCCTTCTCCCCATAACCCGATCCCCTTATTAATCAAGAACCTATCTATCTCTGTCTTAAAGACACTCAGTGAATTGGCCTCCACAGCCTTCTGCGGCAAAGAGTTCCACAGATTCACCACCCTCTGGATGAAGAAATTCCTCTTCATCTCTGTTTTAAAGGGTCGTCCCTTTAGTCTGAGATGGTGTCCTCTGGTTCTAGTTTTTCACACAAGTGGAAATGTCCTCTCCATGTCCACTCTATCCAGGTCTCGCAGTATCGTGTATGTTTCAATAAGATCCCCTCTCATCCTTCCAAACTCCAATGAGTACAGACCCAGAGTCCTCAAACGTTCCTCAAATATAGACCCCCAAATTGCAGTGGTGAGGTTGGGAATGGCATTAAACACTAAATTAGAGATGCATGTAATAAGGGAATATCGGTGATCATGGGTGATTTTAATCTTCACATAGATTGGACAAATCAAATTAGCCACAATGCCGTAGAGGAAGAATTCCTGGAGTGTATACGGGATAGTTTTCTTGACCAATATGTGGAGGAACCAACTAGAGAGCAGGTCATCTTAGATTGGGTACTGTGTAATGAGAAGGGAATCATTGCCAATCTGGCTGTACGAGGCCCCTTGGGGATGAGCGACCATAACACGATAGAATTTGTTATCAAGATCGAGAGTGAAGTAGTTCATTCGGAGACTAGGGTGCGGAATCTTAATAAAGGGAACTATGAAGATATGAGGCATGCGTTGGCCTTGATAGATTGGGGAGAGTTACTTAAAGGGATGACAGTGGATAGACAATGGCAAACATTTGAGGAACGTATGGGGGAACTACAGCAACTGTTCATTCCTGTCTGGCACAAAAGCAAAGGGGGTAAGAGGGCCAATCTATGGCTTCCAAAGGAAATTAGAAATAGTATCAGATCCAAGGAAGCAGCATACAGATTTACCAAGAAAAATAATAGGTCTTAGGACTGGGAGTAGTTTACGATTCATCAAGGACAAAGGGATTGACTAAGGGGAAAGTACAGTATGAAAGGAAGCTTGCAGGGAACATAAAGACTGACACTAAGAGCTTCTACAGATATGTGAAGAGAAAGAGATTGGAAAAGAGAAATATCGGCCCTCTGCAGACAGAAACAGGGGAAGGCATAATAAGGGGCAAAGAAGTGGCTGAGCAATTGAATACATACTTTGGTTCAAAAGAGGACGCAAATCAGATACCAGAAATACTGGAGAATGAAAGGTTTAGTGAGAGGGAAGAACTAAGGGAGATCAACATTAGTAGAGAAATGGTGCTGGGAAAATTGATGGGATTGAAGGCGGGTAAATCCCCAGGGCCTGAGAATCTGCATCCCAGAGTGTTTAAGGAGGTGGCTCTGGAAAGAGTGGACGCATTGGTGGTCATCTTCCGGGATTCTATAGACTCTGGAACTGTCCTTGCAGATTGAAGGGTATCTCACATCACTCGATATTCAATAAGGGAGGTAGAGAGAACGCAGGGAATTATAGACCAGTAAGCCTAATACCGGTAGTGGGGAAAATGCTTGAATCCATTATCAAGGACTTTGTAGCGGAACATTTAGAAAGCAGTGGCAGGATCAATCAGTCAGCATGCATTTATGAAGGGAAAATCATGCTTGACAAATCTGTTGGAATTCTTTGAAGATGTAACCAGTACAGTTGACAAGAGGCAGCCAGTCAATGTGGTATATTTGGACTTTCAGAAGGCGTTTGACAAAGTCCTGCATAAGAAATTATTTTGCAAAATTAAAGCGTGTGGGAAATGCACTGAGGTGGATAGAAAACTCGTTGGCAGAGAGGAAACAAAAAGTAGGGATTAATAGGTCCTTTTCAAACCGGCAGGCAGTAACTAGTGGGGTAACACAGGGATCGGTGCTGGGACTCCAGCTATTCACAATATATATTAATGATTTGGATGAGGGTACAAAACTTAACATCTCAAAGTTTGCAGATGATACCAAGTTAGGTGAGAAGGTGAATTGTGACGAGAATGCAGGGATCCTACATCATGATTTGGACAGGTTAGGCGAGTGGGCAAATCAATGGCAGATGCAGTATAACTTGGAAAAGTGTGAGGTTATTCACTTTGGAAGCAAAAACAGGAAGGCAGATTACTACCTGAATGGTTGTAAATTGGGAGAGGGGAATGTGCAGCGGGACCTGGGTGTCCTTGTGCATCAGTCACTGAAGGCAAGCATGCAGGCGCAGCAGGTGGTAAAGAAGGCTAATGGTATGTTGGCCTTCATTGCGAGAGGTTTCGAGTATAGAAGCAGGGTGTGTTGCTGCAATTATACAGGGCCTTGGTGAAGCCACACCTGGAGTATTGTGTGCCGTTTTGGTCTCCTTCACCAAGGAAGGATGTTCTTGCTCTCGAGGGAGCGCAGCAAAGGTTTACCAGACTGATTCCAGGGACGGTGGGACTGTCATATGATAAGAGATTGACTAGGTTGGGATTGTTCTCGCTGGAATTCAGAAGAATTAGGGGGGATCTCATGGAGACTTATGAAATGTTAACGTGACTAGACAGGGTAGAAGCTGGGAAGATGTTCCCAATGATGGGTGTGTCCAGAACTAGGGGTCACAGTCTGAGAATTCAGTGTAAATCATTTCGGACAAATATAAGGAGACATTTCTTCACACAAAGCATGGTGAGCCTGTGGAATTCATTACCACAGGAAGTATGTGAAGAAAACAGGATTAGACTATTGAGTTGGATGATCAGCCATAATCGTGATGAATGGCGGAGCAGGCTCGAAGGGCCAAAAGGCCTCCTCCTGCTCCTATCTTCTATGTATCTATGACCCTCATGATAACAACGTATATGTCAGACGTTCACTTGTTCCAATAACTTCACAGATGCCAAAAAGTGGGCAAAGACTAAAAGCCCTATCTAATGTAGAACAGCATGAACCCTAAGCAGCCACAATTTAGGAATGTGCTCAAACAATTTAAGAACCCTAGCCCATGTCTCAGGAGTCTCTCTCAGATGCCAGCCACTTCATGGGCTTTTACCACAGGTATTACAGTGAATAGGTGCACCAGATTAAGTGGTTGAGTTCGACATCCACCCACTAATCAGATAAGGAAGCACTGTGGTAGCAGGCACTTGTTTCAGAGCCATTTGTTTCATTAGAATTTTCTGAACTTTCGCCAAAGTGAGGGATGTCACTGCTGGGCATGAGAACACTTCCCATTTCAGTCACTCCCAAGTCAATTACTGTACAGCAAGATGTAATGTACATCTCTTTCTCTACTCAGGTGTCAGCTGTGGTTCAGGACGCAGCACCCTTGCCTCTGGGCCAGAAGGTTGGAGGCTCAAGGAAAGCCCACTCCAGGACTTCAGCACAAATATCAAGCCCCTAGTGAGGGAGAGCTGCACTGCTAGAGGTGCCATCTGTCTGATGAGAATTTAAACCAAGAGCGCATCTACCCTTTCAAGTACATGTAAATGATCCCACAACACAAAAATACCAGGGGAGTTATTTTTCGTAGCTGGTCAATATTTATCCATCAATCAACGCCACAGAAAAGTATTTTGGGTCATTATCACATTGCTGATTGTGGGAGAATGCTGTGCGCAAGTTGCCTGCCACGTTTCTCAAACTGCAACAATGATGACTCTCTGAAAGTACTTCATTGGCTGCAAAGCACCTTGGGATATCTGGTCTTTGTACAAATGCAAATCTTTATTTTTCTGTCTTAGTATGCCTCAGCTCTAACTTCACCCTTGTGGCACTATACCAATCCTCCATTCTGTGGTATTTTTGTTTTGAGTAAAACTGTCAACTTAAAGACAGTTTTGTGCTGTTGGCTCATGTCCACTATCTGCTGGTTTGAAGTTACCAAACACCCATTTCACATACGGATCATTACAGTCGAGAGGCAGAGCAGACTTTCATCCTCTCAATCTAGGACAAATATGGTATCACAGTTGGTAGCACTGTTCCTTCACAGCGCCAGGGTCCCAGGTTCGATTCCCAGCTTGGGTCAGTCAATGCGGAATCTGCATGTACTCCACATGCCTGCGTGGGTTTCCTCCAGGTGCTCCAGTTTCCTCCCACAAATAATTCCCGAAAGACGTGCTTGTTAGATGAATTGAACATTCTGATTTCTTCCTCAGTGGATCCGAACAGGCGTCGGAGTGTGGCGACTAGGGTATTTTCACAATAACTTCATTGCAGTGTTAACGCAAGACTATTTGTGACAATAATAAAGATTATTATTATTTAAATCAAGATGCAAAGGAAGAGGTCATTGTCTACCCCACTGTATGAATACAAATGTCCCATTTCTAAACTTTATTAGAATCTTCAATTGCAGACTCACTTTGTGACGTGACAACAATTTTCTTTTTTTTTAAATTCAGAGTACCCAATTCATTTTTTTCTAATTAAGAGGCAATTTTGCATGGCTAATCCACCTAGCCTGCACATCTTTGGGTTGTGGGGGCTAAACCCATGCAAACACGGGACTCCACATGAACAGTGACCCAGAACCGGGATCAAACCTGGGACCTCAGCGCCATGAGGCAGCAGTGCTAACCACTGTACCACCATGCTGCCTCTGACATGACAGCAATCATGCTTTATGCACACTTCCATTTATAAAATGAGTTAAATGATATGCATGTCCTCTAACTGGGATGATAATGTCACTTTTATTAGATTTTACACCAGCGCTCAAATAACCCCTGGGTCCTCTGTTCTGTTGCCTTTTCAGCTATTTTTGATATTCAGAATTCTAGAAAAAAGCTAGGTGTGGCCAAAGTAGACAACGTTTTCGGAAATTTTCTCAAGAGGGAAGGAAGGAGTTAAAAAGTATGACTGGAATACCAAAGAAATACCCGAAGGAACAATTTCTCAGTGTACCAGATACATTGTTGCAGCCGCATTTGCTGCATCTTCGAGCTGTCTTGCCAGATGGCAGTAGCAGAAAGGGCAGAGGATTGCTGATGCAGCACTTCAGGCCTCTCTTTTTCATCTTTAAAGCAGTAAGATGATACTACATAAACAACGTAAAAGCTATAATTTTGGGCTACAGTAATTCACTTAACATTTAGATGATTTATGGGCCTGTCACTGCAGTGTCTTGAAGCCTGTAACTCACAAGGTTACACAGTGCATGTTTCATTCACTCAGTCGTTATTTGTTGTAGGAGTGCTGTTTTTAGACTTTTTGGGGAAGGGGAAAGTGGAACACTCTAATAAATGTCAGAAAATCTACAGCAAAAGTCAACCGTGTCAAGACTCTTGTACAGTACATTTTAAAGTAACTATTCTGGAATGCAGTACATTTTTATGTATCTATTCTGGAATGATAGCGAGAGATTATTTTCTTTCAATTAAACTTATCTGTGCCTTCGGACTTTTACCAGGCCTTTCCAAGTTAAAAGATTTTACTTTTCCCTTTTTTCATTAAAAAAAATGTGATCTGCATGTGTAAAGTGTTACGGCAGACCCCTTTTTGTAGGTTAGAAAAAAGAACCAATTGTTATCAAGAATTTCATTACACTGAAGGCTGAGTGTTTGTTAATTTAAAACATTCCAATTTTCAGAGCTTGCAGCAGAACTTCTGACCTTCATTTTCCAACAACTCGCACAAACCCCTAAGACAGTCATGCTCAGTTTCACGATTACTAGCAATCTAGCTGAGAGATGTATAGAAAATGGGAAAGGCACCCAGTTCTTGTGAAATTTCCTCTTCCTTTTCTTATCCATAAACCTCTTAAAGAGTAGGTAATTTGCTGTGATGCTGTAAAAGAAAATATCTTTTCATCTGGATTTCTGTTATCATTAAATGCTGTTGAGGCAAGTCAAGTTGATATAAATAACTTTCCCTAAATATTATTATTCTGTGCTTTGCTATGGGTTTCTTTGTAAGAAATCTCTGTTCTTAACCATGTTGCAGTGTAACAATTCTGCCATGTGAACTGGGTAATGAAAAAATAATGGTAGGATGCATTTTAAAGCAATCAACGACTGAGTGAATGAAACATGCACTGTGTAACCTTGGTATAGTTTACACAATACCATTCATTATATCAAAACATTTTTTTCAGAAAGCTTACTCTAAATGACACAATGTACATTTCGTAATCTTATGGCCAACGGCTGGGTATGCTCATTGTCTCAGCTTTATTGTTAGAATCAGTATCACACTACTGCTAATTATGGAGCAGTGCAGAGAATTGTAATGGGGATACACAGTCTACATAAATTGCTTTCAAATTCAGTGATAAAGAATTTTAACACCGGAACACCAGAATGATGCCTGGACTAAATGGTTCAATTATTAGAACAGGTTACATAGACAAGGCTTATCTGCCTTTGAGTATAAAAGATTAAGGGGTTCTTTAATTGAAGTGTTCAAGAAGGTTAACGAATTTGGTGGGGTAACGGAGAGAAGCTACTTCTTCTGTTTGGGCAGTCAAGAACAAGGAGGCAAAATCTTAAAATCAGAGTGAGGCCATTTGAGGGTGAAACCAGGAAGCACGTATTCACACAAAGTATAGCAAAAGTTTGGAATTCTCTTTCCAAAAAAGCTGAGGCTTTACCATCAGTGATGGTAATGCAGCGAATATAGGATTTCATATTTCATAGAACTTACAGTGTAGAAGGAGGCCATTCGACCCCATCGAGTCTGCACCGGCTCTTGGAAAGAGCACCCTACCCAAGGTCCACACCCCAACTCTATCCCCATAACCCAGTAACCCCACCCAACAGTAAGGGCAATTTTGGACACTAAGGGTAATTTAGCATGGCCAATCCACCTAACCTCCAGATCTTTGGACTGTGGGAGAAAACCGGAGCACCCAGAGGAAACCCACGCACACACGGGGAGAAAGTGCAGACCCCGCGCAGACAGTGACCCAAGCTGGGAATCGAACCTGTGACCCTGGAGCTGTGAAGCAATTGTGCTATCCACAATGCTACCATGTTGCCTGTGTTGAATATCAAGGAGAGTTGATTAGACCCTGTCTCTTGTTGGAGATAGTCATTGTATGGCACCAATTTTACTTGTCATTTCTCAGCACATGTCTGAATTTTGACAGGTCGATCTGCATGGAGGCATGGACTTCTTCATTATGTGAGGAACATACTGAGCATTCCCACTTCTGACCTTATGAAGGGGAGGAGATCATTAATGAAACAGTTGAAGATGATTGGGCCCAGGGCATAATGTTGAGGAACTTCTGCAGTGATATCCTAAGGCTGAGATTGTCCTCCAACAACCACAGCCATTTCCCTTTGTGTTTGTTATGGCTTCAGCAAGTGCAGAGGTTTCCCTGATTCCCATTGACTTCAATTTTACTTGGGCTTCCTGATGCCACACTATGTCAAATACTGCCTAGATGTCAAGTGCACTCACTCTTATCTTACATTTGGAAGTGGCCTCTTTGGCCCATTGGACCAAGGCTAAAATCTGATCAATTCTGGCAGGGCCTAAACTGAGCACAGATGAGCAGGATATTGCTGAGTTCTTCTTAGGCAGTCCCTCGAAGTTGAGGTTGACTTGCTTTGTTAGGACAACAAAGGTTGTTTAAATGGATTTATATTTATATTGGTAAACATTAGAAGTAAGGTATAGGTTTAAGTAGATTTAATTTAATGTTTCTATGCCTGGACGAGTAAAACATATAAAGAGATTCATGCTGGACATGCTAGATGCTTGGATGTGTGGGGGTTGGTTAAGTCCCAACTGTGTTTCTATTGTGCTTAGAGAGGGCTACAGCATGAAAAATAAATAAAAATCAAAAGCATGTGGGTGTTGCTTAGCAACTGGGGTCTTGGAGGACAGATAAGCTTTTAAGTTTTAGTTTAGCTAGCTTAGTTGGCATTTAAAAAAAATAATTTATGGGGCATGTGTGTCACTGGCTGGGTCAGCATTTATGGCCTGTCCCTAACTGTACTGAATTCAGAGGACATTCAAGAGTCAACTACATGTCTGTGGATCTGGAGCCAGACCAGGTTAAGGATGGCAGATTTCCACCATATCGGACATTAGTGAACTAGGTGGGTTTTTATGACAATCAACAATGGTTTCATGGTCATTATTAGATTTTCAATAATATTGGGGAAATAGGTGGTGAGGGAGAAAGCAACTCTCACAGCTCTGCTAGAAGCAGTTGATTCAGAAGGTTAGAGAGGGAACATATCTCTCAGTTTTGCGAGAAGAAAAGCCATACTATAGAATAATGGCTAAGAACTCAGAAGCCGGAAATCTAAAGTCCAGCTAGTTAAGGAAACTAGGGAAATGAAGAGAAGTGTCCTAGAAGTCTGGAGTTAAGTGAACAGAGACCAGTTATGGTTCAAAAAAATTCAAGGGAGAGCAAACAAAGTGTTCTGATTTAAAGATAAAATGGTAGTAACCAGATTTAAAATGGGACAGCAGCCTTCAAAGATAAATCAACCATCTGATGCCATTTTAATACAATCTTGGAATGAAGATTTAAAGCAACTGTGAGTAGTTTGCACAGCAGTCAAGACAAAGAAATCTTAAAAGGAGTTGGTGTAGACTGGATTCGCTGTTAAAAGTGAAGGGACGCTTTGTTTAAAGGTCCCGTTTGTGAAAACCTGGTCTGGAATTTTAAATGCAAACAGCTAAGGGAAACCATTATTCTGGAAGAAGATTTTAAAGCACGTTTTTGGGCGTGAAATTTTAGTTAGACTATGTCAGCACGGTGTAAAACTAATTTTCCATCGCAAGATACAGTATATATTATAGCAGCATTGGAATCTCACTTAAAAGCAATTTCTTTAGAATAAAGCTGCCATGTACATACACATGCATCAATTTTTGCAATAAACAGCAATACTGGAATGGTGAAACAGGTGTAGGAAATATTTGTTTATGTGTGATTTATGAATCTGATTTGCTTCTTGGAAGAATTTACTATACATGAGAATGTTAGGGTTTGATGAATTTGAATTCATTTAACCCAATGCGCTTTGGTCTCTTTAAGAGGATAGACTCCCATCTCCTGTGCCTTACAATAAGCTAGCAACATGTTTAAGCACAACTCACAATCTAAACAACCCTCCTTTAGAAGTTTTCTGCAGGGATAATAAATTTACCCAGCATGGTGCCACACATACCCATCTCTGGAGATTAGTGTAATAGAGCTTTTAGTTATGCATTTACCTTGTAATTATTGAGCGATTACAACAAGATGTAACTGTACTATCATACCTCTCCATGAGAATTTCTCAGCAGGAGGGCTTCATGTTAATCTATGATAGTGCTCCTCTAAGGAGCTCTGTCAGAGGTAAATATATAAAAAATATCTGAAGTAGGTCGGTGCAGATGATGATGAATAGCTCATAAGATTGTAAATAATGCATCGATCATGGATAGAAAGGGTCCTGAAAACATTAAGATTTGGCTGCAAAAGCATGCAAATTAAAATAAAACTATGCTAGCCACTGTTGTTAGTTTTGTTACAGTGTATAACAAGAATGGATAGTAGAATTTTAAGTGCTTTGTCTCTACTGAATAAAACAACAATAAAACACTTTGGGACTGAAGCAAGGCCTTCCCGGTCTTTGAAATTTCATATAAGAACTTTGAGGGCTTACTGATGAAACTTATCATTGATAGGGACTCCCTGCATACAGAACCACTGTCCACATGATGCATCTTTGCTTGTATACTTTCACAAAAGGAATACAACGCAAGGTTTCTTCTGGTCCTTGATGCCTTTTTTAAATTTCCAGAACAGTCAGCTCACATAAAAAGAACATGTACTACAAAATTAAATTACTAACCTTCTGGAGAATTCTAAGTTAAATAGGGCCAGGGAACATCAACTTCCAAAGGACAAGCCTTTGAGAAAAAAAAGGAGATATGGGAAATGCAATGGTGGTTATTTGCTTTGATTTTCAGAAAAGAAAAATCAGTAAGGTACCACATTGGCGGCTTATGTGAAGATAATGGGATACAGAATTAAGAGGCATCTGGCCACATAAAGAGAGTCATGGTTGGTCGGCAGGAAGCCAACGACAGAAGTGAAAGGAAGTTTATCGGACTGAGAAGCTGCTGTGTTCCGCAGGAGTTCTGTTGGGACCATTCTTATTTACATACATATATAACACACACATGCACACACACTCTGAATTTAAGACGTGAAAAAAAATGCTGATATTTCCTGTTTGCACTGCATTGGGCGAAGTGACAGCAAATTATGAGCAAGATCGTTAGAAACTGCAGGCATTCAGGGTGGACTGACAGGTTCAATAGGGAGAACTTTGAACTGAAACTTTCCAGAAGTAATGACAGCAAAAAGAAATAACCTTTAATCAGGTAGAGGAGAAAGGGACACAGGCCTACAAAATATAGCAATGTTAGAAGGTAGGGTCATAAAAAAAACTAGTCCTTGATTAGGCATCTGGAAGAGCCTGCTTATAGGAGTGGAAGAGAATGGCAATGCAAAGAGATAATGTTGAACTTGTACAGAATATTAGTTGTACCTTCATGGGGTACTGCATTTGGTTTAATGTATTCCACTACTGGAAGGACATAAAAGTAATGGAAAATGTGAAGACAAGATTCACTAAAATATTACAGGTGGTCACATTATTGGAGAAATTAGAGAAGTGAGGATATTAGTTTTACACCGGACAGGAGAAGTTTAAAGGGTGATCTGATAAATGTTTTCCAATTTGTAAATAGTTTTGAGTATGAATAGTAAAAAATTGTTTCCACTGGCCAGAGAGTTGGTAACAAGGGGACACAAACCTTAGATACAAAAAAAATTTGAAGGGCAAGTTGGAAAAGATTCCTCGTGCAGATAATGGATGAATGTGACTTTTTCTGCCAAACTCCGTTGCTAAGGTAAAGCATGCAAACATTCTTAAGAAGGGAATCACAAGGGTTGAAAGGGAGAAATATTAAATAAAGGGTATTCAGAGTGAGCAGGAGAGTACACATGTATTACTGTGTTTTACATGAGCCATTCTACCATGGTTTAACAACACAAACCACTCCTATAAGCAGATCTTGCGTGTCTCATATGGGACATGCCTTCTTTACCTGCCCAATATTTAGGCATGATAGTGATACTCAGAAATTAAACAAAGAACCCCAGTTATTCAATGCAGACTAGCATGTGCCATCTGAAGCTACTCTTCAGTAGGCTGATTTTTAAACAAGGTTTTACGAGATGGGGTGGCTAGGCCAGCATTTATTGCCCATCTGTAATTGCCCTTGAAGGGGCTGGTTTAGCACACTGGGCTAAATCGCTGGCTTTGAAGGCAGACTAAGGCAGGCCAGCAGCACGGTTCAATTCCCGTACCAGCCTCTCCGAACAGGCACCGAATGTGGTGTCTAGGGGCTTTTCACAGTAACTTCATTTGAAGCCTACTTGTGACAATAAGCGATTTTAATTTCATTGAAGAAGTGGTGGCGAGCTGCCTTCTTGAATCATTATGTGGAGATGCCGGCATTGGACTGGGGTGAGCCCAGTAAGAAGTCTTACAACACCAGGTTAAAGTCCAACAGGTTTGTTTCAAACACTAGCTTTTGGAGCACTGCTCCTTCCTCAGGTGAAGAAGCAGTGTTCCGAAAGCTAGTGCTTGAAACAAACCTGTTGGACTTTAACCTGGTGTTGCAAGACTTCTTACTGTACTTGAATCATTGCACTAGGTACACCCACTGTGCTGTTAGGGAGGTAGTTCCAGGATTTTGACCCAGCAACAGCTAAAGAACAGTGATACATTTTCATATCAGCATGGTGAGTCAGGAACACCATCATCTGGAAGATCCCCTCCAAATTAATCACCATCCTGACATGGAGGGGAACTTCCAAGTGGTGGTGTTCCCATGTATCTGCTGCCTTTGTCATTCTAGATGGTAGTGGTTGTGGGCTTGGAAGGTGCTGCCTAAGGAGCCTTGGTGAGTTCCTGCAGTGCACCTTATAGATGGTACACAGTCAGTGGTGGAGGAAGTGAATGTTTGCGGAAGGGGTGCCAATCAAGTGGGCTTCTTTGTCCTGGATGGCATCGAGCTTCTCGAGTGTTGTTGAAGCTGCATTAATTTAGGTGAGTGGGGAGTATTCCATCACATTCCTGACTTGTGACTTGTACATTGTGAATAGGCTTAAATATATAGTATCTCGGACTGAGATTCGGGCTACAAATGACAGTTTATTTTAATATAGAACAAGTTAACTATATTGTGTTTTAACAAGGCATCCTATATTATCATCTGCCTGGGTTGCCATGCAAACATAAATTGAAACTTCAAAATAGATGCTGACTTTTGTGATGAAACAGATTCTCCACAACTTCAGTTTCTCTTTTGGCCTGAGCTGGGTTTCTACCACCACGTCCTCTCCATCACAGAGGTTACCTGGGTTACCTGTTTCACAGCTCCAGGGTCCCAGGTTCGATTCCCGGCTTGGGTCACTGTCTGTGCGGAGTCTGCACGTTCTCCCCACGTCTGCGTGGGTTTCCTCCGGGTTATCCAGTTTCCTCCCACAGTCCAAAGATGTGGGGCAGCAGGGTAGCATGGTGGTTAGCATAAATGCTTCAAAGCTCCAGGGTCCCAGGTTCGATTCCCGGCTGGGTCACTGTCTGTGTGGAGTCTGCACGTCCTCCCCCTGCGTGCGTGGGTTTCCTCCGGGTGCTCCGGTTTCCTCCCACAGTCCAAAGATGTGCGGGTTAGGTGGATTGGCCATGCTAAATTGCCCGTAGTGTCCTAATAAAAGTAAGGTTAAAGGGGGAGGGTTGTTGGGTTACAGGTATAGGGTGGATACGTGGGTTTGAGTAAGGTGATCATGGCTCGGCACAACATTGAGGGCCGAAGGGCCTGTTCTGTGCTGTACTGTTCTATGTTCTATGTTCTAAGTCCCGAAAGACGTGTTGTTAGTTGAATTCAACATTCTAAATTCTCCCTCTGTGTACCCGGACAGGCGCCGGAATGTGGCGACTCGGGGCTTTTCACAGTCACCTCTTTGCAGTGTTTATGGAAGCCTACTTGTGACAATAAAGATTATTATTATTACCTCAACCTCAGAAACATCACCTGGATCTGCCCCTATCTTAAACCAACTGTTAATAAAAACCTCAATGCCATTATGACCTCAACTTGATAGTGTTCCGATCCTCCACCCTCCAAGAACATCAGTTCATCCAAAGCTCCACAGCGCTTAATGCAATCCAAACTCACCCATTAATCCTGTTAGGTGCTTAAAATTCCTCCATGGTCGCAGCCTCTCTTTCTATAACTGTCTGCTATACAATCCTGCTCTCTAGAAATTCTCTGCTCACTGACTGCAACCTCCTGTGAACCCCACATTCCCTTCACCCCAACGTTCAGCTATCTAGGGCCTACATCCCTGGAATGCTCTGCTTAAATCCAGCTCTTTTTCTTTATTTAAAACCCTCATTAAAACCCACACTTTTGATCAAGATTTTAGTAATCAATCCTTGGCGTTCACGTGTCCTCCTGGGTCCATCAGTTACCTCAAGACATTTTTCTACCATGAAAGACACATGCACTTTGTTCTTGTAGTTTTGTTGTTGAAAGAAAGCCACTGAGCGGAAGTTGCGTAACATCATTCCTCTGCTGGCTTCACACCAACGACTGGCTCAGGTAAACTTACCCACTTCCTTAGATTGTCTGTTTCATACAAAGCTCTTTCATGAACTACTGCATTTTCCCTAACTAAATTAAATGATTAGCCATTCCTTGACAATTACAAGGATGCTCGATAGTTGAAACATAACTCTCTGCCCAACCATCCATCAAAGATTCTATAAATAGCTACAGCCCAATTGGTATTAGCATATTGAAACCATCTTTTGTCTGACACAAACCAAGATGTATACACATATTAATTAGCCTTTCATTTTTGCGAATCAAACGGTGTACCTCTGTGCCTCTTAGTCACACCCCACAGAAGCAACAATTAACCTTGTCTGCTGTTTCTAGCAATAAGAAATTGAAATCAATAATATAATACAAAAATACAATTTTATCAGTGATAAAATTAGGTAGTTAATGTAGGGAAAAAACACCGGCATATACTTGATGGACAAATGGACTATTTCTGTGCTACAACACTCAGCAGTTTTAAGTACGATCAAAATATGCCATGATGCGAAAACCATCATTTTTTAGCATGAATTATAACATTAAAATGGCAACTTTCCTTAAACAGAATTAAACTGATCTGATTCCATAGCTGATGCTGATGTGATACATTCTGCTGCACAGCAGCGTGGGAAAGAAGGATGTTTGGTCAGGTGATAAATTTTGAAAAATTTGATCCAATTCCAAAGAAATTCATCATGACCACATTGCTAACAATGTATAGTCATTTATTGTGAAATCATTTTGTCACTTTTCGACTGTTTTAATAGAATAACTTTACTGTCTTTGACCCTGTCATTCCATGTTAAGTATTAGGAAAACAAAGGAAGTTTTAAGGCATTTATATTTATATTGGTAAACATTAAAAATAAGGTACAGTTTTAAGTGTGTTTAACTTAATGTTTCTGTGCCTGGAAGGGTAAAACCTATAATTAGATTCATGCTGGACACAGGCATTTGTACATGTGGGGGTTTGTTAAGTTCCAACTGTGTTTCTATTGTGCTTAGAGAGGGCTATGGCATGAAGAATAAAAGACATAAGAATGGAGGTTCTTAGCAACTGGAGTCTTGCAGGAGAGAGAAGCTTTTAAGTTTTAGTTTAGCTAACTTGTGGGCAGTTGGAGACAGGACACTACAGAGTGAACTTCTCTTAAATCTGTCAGACGAAACTGGACAGGACACGGGAGTTGCAAAGATGCACATCTCCTAAGGAGCAAAATAAAATTCAGGTAATTTGGAAATTGGGACAGAAAGCATGTTTAAGCCAACTGGAGCTAAGTGAACAGAGAGTAAGGTATAGTCCAGAAGAATCAAGAAAGAGAAAACAAAGTGTTCTGAGTTAAAAAGACAACTGCAGCAACCAAATTTAAAATGAGACAGCAGGCTTCAAAAGGTAAATCAAATGTCTGATGCCATTTAAATAGTCTGGGAATCAAGAGTTAAAGCAATTGCCAGTAGTTTGCACAGCAGTCAAAGCAAAGAACGCAATCTACTGGCCACACCCCACCGAATGCGGAACGGGACGTGGCCGGTAGATTCTGGGAGAGGTCTCCCCCCCGGATTCCCAACGGCCGTTACGCCTCGTGGGATATAACAGGATCAGCCTCGCATGGTTAAGTGTGTCCAGAAACCCAAGCTGTGCTGATGCCATATTAAATGGTCACCCTGAATTTATCAGCATCACCTAAGACACCCCAGCCGGGCGCTGTTCAGCACTGATTCCCACGAATGGTGATCAGAGGCCCCCGGGTAGTTGGCCTCTGAGCAGGGTGGTACCCTGGCACTGCTGGTACCACCCGGGCACCTTGGCACTGCCATCCTGGCAGTGTCACCCTGGCACTGCCAGGGGGCCCAGGTTGGCAGTGCCAGGCTGGCAAGGCACTGCCAGGGTGCAAGGCTGTCAGTGTCAAAGTGCCAGGCTTGCATTTTGCCCGAGCCAGGGGATGGGGCCCAGGGTGACCTGCCTGTGTCAGGTGGGGTGCAAGCCCCCCCATCTCGGGAAACACCTTATAGGTGAGCACTATGTCCAATTCATGGGGCCGAACACACTTAATTTGGCAATGAAAGGGAAAAAGACACACAGAGTTTCCATGCATGTGTATATCCTCCCAATTGACGCCGCATGTTTGTTGCACCAAATGAATTTAACCTGGTATCTGATTCCCTGTCGGGTGGAAAGTCACATGCCTCACCATCAGACACAGAATTGGGGTGTAAGGGGGGGTTCAGGGTCGCATCGGCTAGTCGAGAGATCGGGGTGTCATTTAGAAATGGCGTTCCGATCTCTTCCTGCACTGAGGAGCACTGCTCATCGGAGTTCTTCAATGCAGGAAATGATGCTGAAGTGCGGCCTCTGGCTCTTTGCTGGGGCCCAAAATAGCAACAGAGTGCCGTTAGATAGCGGGGCTTTTCCCAGCACAACAAGAGCCGGCGCTTGTAGCACCGGGAACGGGCCTGCTAATCCCGCCTAGAACCAACTCTGATCTGTTTTTTGTTAGATTTTGCCCAATTAAATCTTAAAGGGGTTGGTGTAAAATCCTGGGCTGGATTCGCTGTGAGAAGTGGAGTACAAGCTTTGTTTAAATGTGTCAATTGGGAAAACCTGGCCTGGATTTCAGAATTGAAACCGCTACAGGAAAGCATAATTGTGAAAGAAGATTTTAAAGCACGCTTTTGGGAGGAGTCTTATGTGACAATCGTCTGGGAGGATTCGGAGAAGACAATCTTAAATATTTTTCTGGGGTACAGTAAAGAGTGTATTTGCCCAGTCATCTTCTGTGCTTAATAGGGACTGTGTGTTCATGAGACCATTGTAGCTTAAGGTATACTTTGTAATCCGTGTTAAATCTTCAAACCTGTGTGTAATTGTTCAGCTAGCAGGAAGTAAAGTGGTATCATTATCCCATTTTTTCATGTTTAGTTTTTTTTCTTGTTGTTAAAACTAATTAGCAGTCCTGTGACTCTGTTTCTCCACATTCTATAAACCAAAGTAAAGGTTATGGGGTGGGATTCTCTGTCGGCCGAAACCGGAATCAGGAAAGGCGATAGTGAGGAGAATCGGTCGTGAGGCCAAAATAGTGGCCGGCGCCGCTCCGGTACCTCGATCGAGGCATCAATGCATTCTACTCCAACGTACAATAAACCTGACCCGGTATTCTTCGAGGTCTCCACGATGTTCTATCTCCGCCGGGAGGAATTATCGATGGCGTGTTTAATTTGTGGTTTAAAAAAATCGGGAAACAGGTGCCATTGCTGATGTGGGAGAGAGAAGGGTTAAGAAAAGTGTATACCCTTGCTATAGTGTGCTGACAGTTGTGCCACTGGACGGGAAGCTTCTGCCAGGGTCGGGGGGAGTAGCAGAGGGCGGCCAGGCCGTGCGATTGGGGGAGACGAGCATGGAACACCAAAGAGTTTCAAACTATGCAGGCTGGCTAAATTGCCAAAACGTAAGCAAGGTGGAGTCTCATTCTTGCTCCTCAGATTCACACACTTCACAGGTGTGAGATAACTGCTCAGACAAAGCTTCTCAGAAGGTTTAATTTTTTTTTAAAAACAGAAGTTGAGGATTTTTTTAGGTTTCACAAACATAAAAAAACAAGTGAAAAGCCGAACCACATCCATCGATCTTAGTCTGTTTTTTATGACCAGGAGATCTAGACTCAAAAAACAAGCACAAGCACAACATTGTTACTGGAGTCAAAAGGTCAATGTTCTACTTATAGTACCATACTGACAGGAGGCAAGGCGATTCCAGATCCTCCTAAGACTATTTCAGGTCTTAAAGATTTTGTAGCTACAAATCTGACAACATTTCTCAGCTTACTTATTTCATGATTCATGTGAAATATGTGAAGAGGATTGAAAGAAACCCGTTTAAAATCAGTTCAAAATTAAAGCTCGGGTTTTCCTTTACAAAATGATCATTTTGAAAAATTCACAAGCTTCTAAAGAAATATTGCCCTTTACTTCGCACTTGCATTGAATTTTTGAAGAAGCCAGTCAGGAGTACTAAAATAGACATGGTAATTTTTCAAAAATGATCAGTCACACTGTTTCTGTTAGACAGGCAAATTCAATACCCTGTAGCTCTATTCAGAATAAATTTAGATACAGATGTTTATGAGGAATCCAAAACTTTAAAAGAGTGCTGTTGTAGTTTCTTTACTTAAACAATTGAAACTTTTTAGATCAGTCATTAAAAGAAATGTAAGAAAATAAATGTACACGTATTAAAATGTATACACTGCTTCTCCAAAAACTTGCAGATCAGCAAGTTTGATCCTGGGATTGTTCCAGCTTAATCAATATAAACCAGTGAGAATGCTGCAATAAGGGTTATGTTCAGGCTACTACTCATTTAAAGTTGTTTTTGTTTACCCAGTCTTGCTACTTTGTTTTCTGAATCAAGCATGTGTGGGTAAAGATGTTGATGCAAGAATTCTAAGCTTTAAAATGTTTTGTATAAATTGTTTGTAGGTGGGAGGCGCGAGAGAATTCAATAAAAGTGTCCTCTTTACAAAAACCTTAGTCTCCCTGAAGGTACAAATGTTAATAAAAGACTGTAAGCCTGCTTAGTGGACTCTACATATTGGTGTGCACAACAATGTGATTTATCCTGCTCATCAGAAAAATACTGCAGTAATTTGATGTTTCATTTTTCACATAAGACAGCCTATGCAGTGATATTCGATGCTTAATATTGTATGATGTGGGCCCCATAATAAAGAAATTAAGACTACCAGCTAGTTCATGTAAAGTACGCTTACAGTCAGCAACAAAACATTTCCATTGTGCTAACCCATTGTGCCAACCAGTACACTATCAAATTAAAATTTTGCAAGCAATCAATCTTATTTTAAAAATTGTCCTCTACACCATTGGATTCTTGTTCCATTGAGAGCTGGCCTTGATTGCAGACTACATGTTGCAAAATCCAGGGAAGAGAGTTTCAGTGATGATGGAGTAAGATCGGCTAGGCCAAACCTTACTTGCGGTAGCATTAAACGAAAGGAAAAGACACGGCAGAGGGGGATGAACATGAAGAAAACTCATCTGAAAGATCAATGGATTGATCCAGCACAACTTCCCCTTGTATCCACGTCCTTTGCACAAGCATTCATACGCCCATAGCATCATGGTATCTCATTTTTATTACTACTGGCAACTGAAAAATTGCATTACTGCTGCTGGAAGGATTTTTCCTGTCAACTGCAAGCTTGAAAACAATCAAAAATCTCAGCTCTCTGCTGATCAAAGAGTCACCTTTTGAAAAGGTGGCTTTCTCTCTTTATCCACACTCCTTCAAAAAGAGCTGTTTGGTGGAATGGTGTCTGGCTTTGCCTTATCCAGTCACTCTGTTTGGTGCCTTTCAGATCACTCGATGTGAAAGTAAAATTAAATAAGCTTTGCCCTCGTTTGAGCAACAAATCGTCCCAAACCTTGTGCAACCTAAAGTTCCAAATCATCACAGCAAAAAGATAAATTGAACTTCAGCCTCCAAAGGCAACGTCAAGTAACATGGTGTTATCAACAACTCCAGAAGGTGTGTTATTGGTATCAAAAACAAAGTATTGACAAAGTGCGTAATTTTAATTGTGGATCAAAGGAAATATAAAGATTTTGCAATTCAAGAATGCAGCAGAACTCTGAAACTTGGCAAGGGCTGGAGATAAAACTGTTTGCGGATTGAAATGCTTAGGTTGTACTTAAGACCTGTCATTTGTTACGACAGTTGCAGAACTAATTGATTAAGAGGCTATGACTAATGATCTGTGTATAAAGGTTTGATTTTAGGTCCAGATGAATAATTACGTTGGTGTACCTTGACACCTAAATATATGCAAAACTCAGCCTAGATTGTTTTCAGACAGGGTTTTTTAAAAAAGTGTTTGTATTAGGTTAATTTTCTTTCAAACATCTCACCCTATCTTCCTGCTGTACAATAGCTATGAAATAGCTTTAGATTGAGGGAAGGTAGCTCAATCATCATTGAATTTAATACTTCATTTAAACATCAATTCAAAACACATAATAAACTAAATTTAGACACCTTGTTCCATGGTTGTGAAAAGTAGAGTATCACTATATCTGTTAAATGACAATTTAAAGACTATTCATTAAATCTGCCAAGGAAAGAATGTTATTGATTAACATATATTCTTATTAGGATTCTACTAATATTAGGATCCCTCACGAGACCTACGGGGAGGGATCAATTAGCCTCCCCATAAGCCTCGTGGAATACCACCTCCCCTAATGAAGGGCGGGACCCCGTCGGCGGGGTATTGATTACGGACGTAAAGCTGGCCCAGTTAGGAGCCCAGGCAGAGAAGTTCCGGCTGGGACCTGGATTGTGACCTGTAAATGGTTTGCCTAAACAATAAATGGTTTTCGTTATACTCTCGTACCTGACTCCTCTGTAACCACTAAATCCCAGCATCCACTCCAGTCTGAGGTTGTGACTTCCACAGATTCATGACTCTTTGAGAGAAGTAATTTATCCTCATTTCTGTTTTAAATCTGCTACCCCTTATCTTATAACTAAAATGGATGAGATAGTAAGTTGCCAGCTGCAATGGGACGGCCACATTGCCCGCATGCCTGACCCAAGACTCCCAAAACAAGTGCTCCGCAATGGCAAGCGATCAATAGGAGGGCAGAGGAAATGCTACAAGGAAACTCTGAAAGCCTCCCTAAATAAATGCAACATGCCCCTCAACACGTGTGAATCGCTTGGCCCACAAGTGGAAGTATCCGCCCTACGTCTACTTTGCCAATGCATTTTGTCACCTTATATACCAATTAGATCTCCTCTCATCCCTCTAAACTCAATAGAGTATTGGCCTAAACTGCTAAATCTCTCTTCCTAAGACAAACACTTCATCACTGGAATCAATCTAGTGAACCTCCTCTGAACTGCTTCTAATGCAATTGCATCCCTCTTCAAATAAGGGGACGAAAACTGTACACAGTACTCCAGCTGCGGTCTCACCAATCCCTTATACAGTTGCAGCAATACTTCCCTACTTTTACACTCTGTACTTTTAGTTATAAAGGCCAAAATTCCATTTGCCTTCCTTATTATCTGTTATACCTGCATACTAGTTTTCTGGGATTCATGCACAAAAACTCACAGATTCCTCCGCACTGAAGCACTCTGAAGTTTCTCTCCATTTAGATAAAAGTTGCCTTTCCACTTTTACAAACAAAATGAATAACCTCACACTTATCCATGTTAAACTCCATTTGCCAAATTTTGGCCCACTCACCTAACCTATCTATATCCATTTGTAAATTTCATATTTACTCATTGCAACTTACTGACTTGCTTCCACACCAGGGAGATGGGTTCTGCAGTGGTTGAATAGTCCAATCCATAATGCGCAGACTCTGCCACAGGTTTGGCAGGTGGTGTTTGATGAAGTGGGTGGGACTCTCTGGATTCTGTGCTCTCTTTCCGCTGTTTAAGCTTGACTTCCACATGCTCCACCCTGCAACGCTTGAGGTAATTGGCGCCTTGCAGATGCTTCTTCTCCAGTTTGTGAGTTCTAAGGCAAACGATTCACGCATGTTAAGCGGCATGTTGCATTTATTTAGTGAGGCTTGCAGAGTTTCCTTGTAGCGTTTCCTCTGCCCTCCTATTGATCACTTGCCATGGCAGAGCACTTGTTTCGGGAGTATTGTGCCGGGCATGCGTGCAATGTGGCCGTCCCATCGCAGCTGGCAACTTACTATCCCACCTATTTTAGTGTCATCTGCAAATCTGGCTATAGTACCTACTATTTCTACATCCGGGTCATTAATATACACTGTAAATAGTTGGGGCCCGAGGACCGAACCTTGTGGCACCCCACCAGTTACATCTTGCTAACCAGCAGAAGACCCATTTATTCTGACTAACATTACAACCAATGGATCTACTATCTCCACTGTTGTACTTATGATACACATGACCCCCCTGTGGTTTCACCCTTTTAAGGTCCAACCCCACCCCCATTGACATTGTTTTAACTTCAATAAGTCTTTTTGAAGTCAGGGAGAATTGTTTCTGTTGAGGATAATTGGATTGTAGAACATTTGCGTAAATATCACTTTGTCCTGCCTGTGGAAAAATACCTTCATTCTCGTCAGTGATTCCTTCATTCCCTATTCACCTATTTTTGAGATAGTTTTGTCCCAAACCTCTGCCTATGATGCAGCATAAAGGTCCTCCAGATGGTGCGTAAGATAGTCTAAGGTTACTCCAACTTTTCCTTCCTTTCTCTCTTTAGGGAAATGACAGGCTTTCATACAATGCTGTTAGATGATGCATCCAAGAATGAGAATCTACTGTGTGAAGAACAATAGGTTAAAAACATAAATCCTAACACTTCCCTCGCACAACTCTTGTTAAGAACTTACTGCTACATTAAAAGTATAACCTTTTGAAGACAACAGCAGCTATAGTGGAAGAATGAATTAGTAGAGGATCACGTAACAACAGACACCCATCGGCATCACCAATGGGTCTTGAAGGAAACATGCCAGTGGAGGGCAATAGAGTTCAGTGGAGCTCTGATCCTTTCATGCAGTTCTGAAGCCATGATTCACTATTAACCATCACTATCCAATTTTTATTGGCAGATGCATGTACGGCACTAAAACCTACCTGTCTCCCCCTCACTCCATTTAAGGATAAGAACTATGTTGAGTTCCAACTTGTTTTGTGCACATATGTTGAAACTAATTGTAGGGACAGGGACAGTAGCTGGACTCTTTCATTCTGCTGGTGGAAATAGCTATTCACTGTCAAGTTTATGAAAATCGAAGTTGGTTCGAAAGCCACACTTATGAGAACCAAAAAGGGCAATGAAGCATGGGTTATGACAATTTACTTTGATTATTCTTGTTAGCCCCAAGAAATGCTCTCTAGCATTTTCAGAAAATACGGCATCTGAAGTTCACCTGTATTGATTTTTTTTTAAATTCAGTGGTGGTTTTGCATCAAGAATCTTAGAAAGCTGAGTCTAATTCTATATAAGGCAGAGATTTCATTTTTCATCAAACTCTAGAAAAATGTGCATTTATTCATCATTAATTGCTGAAGTTGTACATATAAGATAATTGGACATTCCATAATGTCGAAAACTCAAATGTATTCAGCAGACAGTCACTTATCTTTGAGCAATTTTGTAATTTCTTAATTTTAGTAACAAGATGAAAGGAGATTAGATGGGAAAATGGTCCAGCTGAGACATGTGTCATTAATTATTACAACAACCAGACACAGCAAATTACAATAGGCACATATAATGAAGTAATTGAAAGGGGTTTTATATATAGCTCGAATAAAAAAGCTGATTTAAAAAAAAATCACTGAATTGACAGAAAACATGGGTAGCAACCAGCCGTTAACAAAACCACTGAACTTTGAAATTATTTAAAAACTTATAAGAAGTCACCAATATGAGTCCTTTCCCTCTTATTCTACAACCAGGCTGAAAATAAACACCGTTTCTAGGGATTTATAACCCACAATGCACACAAGGAATTCTTTCCTAGAGCTTTTATTTTCTATACTAGCAGTAATTCAAGGCACCAAACTACAAGCTATTTGGCCAAGACCCTATACTCTTTAGTAGGAGCTACAGGGAAGGGCTCTCAGCGGCCGTGCCTCACCTCTGGGTGCTGTGATCACAGGCCGATGATGATGTGTAAATGCCGTTCGAGGGGAGGAGGTCTGCGAAGGCGTGGGACTGCTGAAACCAGACTTCTCTGACTTCTTTAGTGTAGTAGGCGATGGCATTCCTGGCAAGAATGATCGATAAGTGCAATTTTAATAATGCTAGGTCATGAAACGACAGCCTGTGCAATGTGGAGGGGGAAGGGGGAGGGTGTAAAAGCAGCATGAGTTGGGGAAGAGAGAAGAGGAGGGAAAGGGAAGAGATTGCAGACAGAGAGAGTTAGGCAGCGCAAAAAGCATTCTGCATCATTCACGTTCTATGGTGCCTCAGCATGTTTACTTAGCAACTTCAAACAACATTCCTTGTCATGTTAATAATAGAAGAAAGAGAGTATGCATGCAAGAAAATGTTTTCAAGTATGAGCTACATTCATAAACCATGCCATTCTATCTAAACTAAACCTGCAAAAGAATTCCATTGGAGTTTTAGACTGAAAATGCCAGAAGCGTCAAACTTCCAGTTGCTTCAAGAATTCATAGAACGTACATTTAACACCATAATCGAGGATACTGCACAGCCACCTGGGAAACACCCAAAATACTCTACCAGGGAGTTGGCCTCATAAACCATGATTGGCAGGGCTACAGTTGGGCAATGGAAGTCAGGCCAGGAACGAAACTCTTTCTGTAGCCTGTGGATGAATGTGTAGTACTCTAATTAGCCCCTGAAACATCAGGAAATACTAATACCCTGAATGACCTGTCCAAATGTTCCCTTGCAAAAGATCTTTTTACGTGGGCATTTGTGGAAATGGAGCATTTCCCACATGAAATAGTGCAGGTGATGTGGTCACATACACACTAATGTTTTGGCACATTGTTCAACTGCAAACATCTTCAGATAGACATACTCTGCTGGTTTGTTGTGTTGCTAAGATCCCATGGTCTCTGAGCCAGACTCACACCATTTCTATGGAATGTTGTTATGCACTAAGTATCCCTGAGCCAGACACAATCCGTTGTCTTCAAGTCGCCCCACGTGAGACCCCACATTGTTGATGTGACATGTTGCTAGGCTCCATGTAATCTCAAGTCAAACATATTCTGCTGCTTTGGCTCAACACAAGATCCCAAATAGTTCCTTGTCAGAGACGCACTAATGCTATGACACAGCACTAGTGGCTCCCAAGTAGCCTGCATATTCACTGAATGTTATTCAATTGGTTCAACGTGAACTTTCATTGTGCAAAAACATCTAAATAACAATAGGTACATAATAAAGCTACAGTAAACTCATCTTTGTTGTTTTCAGCAAATGTCCAGCTTTCATCTCTCAAAGTATTAATACAGGAAAGTTGCATTTCATTTTCAAATCTCTCTTTGTTCCAATGTAATTAATTGACAAACAGTTCAATATTGGTAAAAAAAATAATTACTTGAATGTATATCTGTAGACTTCAGCTGTGTGACCTTTGAGTTTGTGAGGTCACTAAAGAAATATGTTTCCGGATCTGAAAGAAACAAGCAGCAGAGGAACCGAGCAAATTTTTATATGCATTTATTGCTTAAATAGTTTAAATGGTGATAAATGTACTTTCAATAACGTCAATAAGAGGAGTTTGACACTTCTTTGGCATTTTATATGCACACTAATTTTCATTCAATTAAAAAATGTCATGCAACACATGTCTTTTTAGAAGCTGTCAGTGTCTGACTGCTTTAGAGTCAAATTGATCACCAATATTCACACAGCAGAGCAGTGAAAAGGCGGTACAGTTAAGTTTTTATTTGTACAGTTGTACTTTGTATAACCTCCAATCCCATAGCATTAAAAATACGTTGAGTGTTTTAGGCATAGACTCAATTGTCTGAAGGTAGCAAAAGGCTGGACTCTCTATTAGTCCTATGGTGTCATACTAGTTCCTGATGCAGTTAATACCAGACCAGGCTAATACAATAACAATCCTTTACAAGTAGTTATATGCCGCTTAACTGGACTCAATTATATTTCAACTCTTAGTTATTTGAACTTGTAGAATTTCCTTAAACCTATAATTATGTAAACAACTTAAAGTATTAATACTGGTTTTTTGAACGTTGCCTGAATTTATTACAATAATGAAGACAAAAACAATTATTTTTTTCAAATGAATATTAACTTATTTTAGCTTTTTCTTTTGAAATATCATGTATAAGCTATTTATGAAAACCACCAATGAAAGATTTACATATTATTTACATGAGATAAACTAGTGTGCAAGGGCAAGTTTTAAACAATAAACAAACATACAATAGCACACAGCATAGGCTGGAATCAATTTACGAGGTACATTGTTAAAATTAATGCCTAGTTCAGAGTTTATTATTAAATCCAACAGATTAAAATAATCTGCTGGTCGATTCAATGAAAGTAATTTCCGAACCAGTCAAGGAGGGTACCAGTGGGAGAGGGAAGGATGAAAGGATGCACTTTTGCTTCCACCAGCACTTGTGATCAGTAATCTTTTCTGATTGTGTGATCTTTATCTTTTGTTCCAGTTGTTATCCTGCCTATTACTAGTCACAAACATTTGTCAAAACTGGATAGGTCTTTTCAGTAAAAACTATTATATTGAGGTCTTGGTAATTTAAACGTTATTAGCCTCATAGAATTTTGCTACATTTAAGAGATTTGCAGCCAACTTGTACCCACCTAAGCATACTGGGCTGGATTCTCCCTCGGCAGGATCCTCTGCATGTGGATTTCCCAATGGCGTGCTGGTGCCCACAATGGGAAACTCCATTGGCTGGCTGCCAGGACTGAGGTTCCCGCTGTTGGCAGGAGCATGCCACACCAGAAAACTGATGCGGCAGAATGGAGAATCCCACCCATTAAATTTCTTAAACTGTAGCTTAGAGAACTTTACAATTATGTCGGTGAAATAAAAAGGGAAGTTTATATTCTGCCATTTCTGCAATCATCATCCAATGACCCTAAAGTAAATGCCAGCTGTAAAGCTGCAAAAGCCTACAACTTGCTTTCTTGGGTTAAGAATTCATTCTTAAAGCATTCTGCAAATTACAACAACCACTTGCATTTAACATAGTTTCGGAAGGGCTTTTAATCACAATTTGACACCAAGCTACAGAAGGCGATATCAGGACCGATGACCAAAAGTTTTATCAAAGAGCTAGGCTTTAAGAAACAGCTTGAAGGAAAAGAGAAGAGCGGCACGGCGGAGCAGTGGTTAGCGCTCTCAGTGGTTAGTCCCTGCCTCGAGGTGCCAAGGACCCGGGTTCGATCCCAGCTCCAGGTAATTGTCCGTGTAGAGTTGCACATTCTCCTTGTATCTGCGTGGGTCTCAACCCCACAACCCAAAGATGTGCAGGGTAGGTGGATTGGCCAAGCTAAATTGCCCCTCAAATTAGAATTTTTTTTAAATTTAAATTTAAAGGAAAAGAGAGAGAGGGAGATAGTGTGGCAGAATTCCAGAGCTTAAGCAGAGGCAGCTGAAGGCATTAACACCAATAATGTAATGATTAAAATCAAGAATCACAAGATGCCAGAAATGGAGGAAAACAAAAATTATGAAGGCTTGTAGGGCTGGCTGGGGGAGATTACATAAATAGAGAAGGGAGAGGCCATGTAAGAATTTTTTTTAAAATAGGAGAATTTTAAAGTTGAGGCATTGCCAGATTGGGAACCAATGTAGGTCAGCAAGCACAAAGGTGAATAGGACTTGGACATAAAGACATGGACAAGAGTTTTGAATGAGCTCAAGCTAAGACATGGTGAAGATGGTATTGGAATAGTCAAGTGTACTACAAGATATTTTGAGTGGAATGTTTTCTACTGACAATGGTTGCTGGAGTGTAATTTCAAGGTAACACAGAGTTTTCACGAGTGAGCTGTGACAGCAATTAATATAAGCCTATTCAATCACAGCCAAGCCCAATTCCTGTCTTATCTCCTGTTGTGCATATGCAGCTTCAACATGACTCACAATCATATGCAAGAAGCTTGTCAATATCCCTCTTGCTAATCAAGGGCAAGGAGGCCAATGGAATCCCTTCCTCACTGCTGTCCTACAGAGAGTTGGATAACTCAACGTAGCCAAAGTGTTGAATTGTGGTTCTAACAGCTCAGGTGCTCATAAAGTCATTGTATCAACAAGCCAGCTCATGCTCAGTTTTACTCTGGAAGTCACATCTACATCTTGGAAGCTTGTCTTCATTGACAAAGTGCCATGATGACAAGCCTAATGAGCAATACATTTTAGCTGAGCATTAATAACTGTTCCACTCATGCCCCCCTGTTCCTCCCCACAGGTCACAGGCAGCATTCTTCATACATGAGTTCTGTAGAAGCAACGAAGCTCATATAAAATAAGATGTGGACGGGCAATAAAAGAAAAGCACCCTAATCACATTAATATTTTATCTTTGTTGAGGACACTGCAAATTAGAATAAAATAAATAATGCTTCTGGATTTCTATCCACTTGTTTGCTATAAATTCTATTTTCTTGGGCTTTCTGTTATGTTAACACCCCAGCTGATGTCCTCTGCGATCAGCCATTTGTGTCAGTTGTTGAAGTGGGAGTTGGGTAAAGACATAGAAAGGAAACTAATTAGCCTGTTCCCCTGTATAGAAGAACTGCCAGCTCTCTGGCATTGCTGCAACTAGTGAAGCGGAATAAAGGCACTACAATCTGTGTTGAAGGAAGCCCCTTTTGTTGATCATCTAGCTAAAGAGCCAAGCAGGATGTTACTAAAGCAGAGAGTTGCAAAATGGCAACAAAGGTAAATCAAAAAGTAGTAGTTAAGTGACTCCAAGCTTAGGTTTAAATAGTCTGCTGATGGTTGGAGGTACCAAGACAATAAGGGAACCCATAGATGAGGTCCAGGGAAGAAATGAGTAGGAATAAAGAAACAACAGAGTGAAATTAAGAATCATCACAATGAGGATGTACAGTAGTAGTGAGGAAAAAGTGTGGTGCAATATTACATTAGCAGTGATATAGTATTTGGAAATGTTGCACAATTTAGGTATGCAGTAGATTCTGCAATATTTAGGAAAAACAGCGTAAAACTTTGACATTGTGACTTAAAACCAAGTTTGTGTGAAATTTTGAAATAAGATTTTCTCAAAATCATTTTCTGATTTTTATTTTTGGACATTTGTGTTTATTTAGAGATTGAAAGGTTTTTACTTAATCTGGCGCTTAAAGGAAAGGAAACCCGTGTTGTTGACAAAATACATATGCCCTGTGAGGATGTGATACAACAAACTAATGCCCGTGAAGTCTCTGTTTTTCAAATTGTTCAGTGCCCACATAGAGAGAATGATCACCACAGTATGTTGTTTCAAGCCATGTTACAAATTTGTTACAAGCAGGTAGAGTGCTGACTAACAAAAATGAAAAACTGCAGACACTCAGCTAGCTGAATGGCATGAAATGGCAGCCGTGGAATGCAATGATAACCATACTGGACAAAGTAAAATGCAGCAAAATAATATTGACAGTTTCCTTTTATAGGAACTGATGGTAGTCAAATTTTCTGCTTTCCGTGGAACTAACAAAAGCGTTTTTGTGTATTTAAAATATAACCATGACAAATAACTTGCCACACTGATACTTTCAGAAGATTGTTTTAAAAGGAACTGACTTACTCTGGGGACATGAGTTTGAATACAACCCAAACAGATATGAAGATAGATTCACCTTTCATTGTCAGTAAAGATCCTAAGAGGGCAGTCTGTCCAGATCCTGGAGGATATAAATACATAGGGCATCAACCAACCAGAGCTTTCCACTCATTAGACAGTGCTACTGAAACAGATTATAAAAATGGCAAGATTTATGTGGGGAATAACGAGTCATCATAGTGCAGTAAGGTTGGAACAAAGTAATAGTTGCAGCAGTGCTGAAAGCTGCATTGAAGATATTCCGTGCAGAGTACGACAGTGTTTGTTGGGGGTCACTGGGCCAAGTGGAGTCATTATCAACATTATTTTTTTTAAACGTCAATCGATTCGAATAAACGTAAGGCCACAGTTAAAAACTCCAAAAGTAATCATAGAATCCCTACAGTGCGTATGAGGCCACTCGGCCATCGAATCTGCACTTACCCTCCGAAAGAGCAGCCTATCTAGGCCCACTCCCCCATCCTATCCCCATAACTCTGAAACCCCACCCAACCGTTGGACACTAATGGGCAATTTAGCATGGCCAATCCCCCTAACCTGCATATCTCTGGATTGTGGGAGGAAACCAGAGCATTCGGAGGAAACTCACATAGACACGGGGAGAATATCTAACCTCTGCATAGTCACCAAAGGTCGGAATCAAACCCGCGTCCCTGACATTTGAGGCAGCAGTGCTAATTACTGTGCCACCATGCAGCCATCAATTAAGTCCAATTTGTTTGACATCCATAGTGCAGCAGTCAGTGATGGAGTCTTTGGACTACATTTAAGAATTTGTGTTTCTAAGTAGTGGGGAAAGTCCTGCCTCTTGTACACATTTACTCCAGTATAGCAAGTTAGAAGTTTTGAAGCTATAACTGCTGTGCCTCCAAACTTGCAGTTTTATGATTATTTTTTCTCTGTTGCTAGCAATAAGGATTCTATTTATTTCTGGTGGTACTCAATGAGCGTTACACTTGGAATGAGGTGGCGAAGGCATCTAGAAAGCAAAATACCGCGGATACTGAAAATCTGAAATCAAAGCAGAACATTCTGGAAATACTCAGCAGGTCAGGCAGTATCTGTGGAAAGAGAAACAGAATTAATATTTCAGGCTGGTGAACTTCCGTCACAATTGGCGAAAACAACAGATATCCACTCAGTGAATAAGAGTGGCATGATGCTATTTTCCCAAAAGAAATTCAATATCAAAAATGGCTTTATTTGTAGAAAATTTGATGAAAAAAAGTAGAAAATTACAGGAGCATAAATTTCCCTAAAATTGACGACTGGATTACACCCGATAGTCCTGATTTCCTGGATCAGGAAGACCTCACTCACCCCCATGTTTAACTTATACACCGAAAACCGGCCCAATTCCACCAAAATGTCCATAATACAACCTATGCTTTTCAGTGGGTCTGATATTTCCAGCAACAGGCCATCCGCATATAGCGACACCCTATGCTCCACCACCCCCCCGCCCCACAATCCCTTTCCAACCCCTGGACGCTCTAAGCGCCATCGCCAGTGGCTCTATCACCAACGTGAAAAGCGACGGGGAGTGTGGGCATCCCTGCCTCGTACCCTGGTACAACCCAAAATACCCAAACTCACCCGATTCGTTCTTACACTCGCCACCGCCGCCCAGTACAGCATTCAGATCCAATCCACAAACCCCTGCCCAAACCTGAACCGCCCCAATACCTCCCACAAATACTCCCACTCTACCCAATCAAAGGTCTTCTCCGTGTCCACCTTGACCGCCACCTCCACATTCCGTCCCTCCAATGGATGGATGGACGGCAACATTCTGACATTTAACAGGCGCCTGATGTTGGCCGTGATGTGTCTCCCTTTTACGAATCCCGCCTGGTTCCCCCCACACCCCCATCACCTCTGGTACACAGTCCTCAATCCACGAGGCCAAAATCTTAGCCAACACCTTGGCATCCACATTCAATGCTGATATTGGGCAGTAGGACCCACACTGCTCCGGGTCCTTATCTTTCTTCAGGATCAGAGGTATTGAGGCCTGCGATAATGTGGGGGGAGCTTGGCCTTCTCCCTTACCTCATTAAATCACCTCACCAGTAGGGACACAGGTCTCCTGAAAACGCTTTATAAAATTCTACAGGAAAGCCATCCTGGCCCGGGGCCTTTCCTGCCTGCATTGCCCCCATACCCTCCATCACCTCCATAAGACCAATGGGAGCAACCAGTCCCCTCTACCAGGCCCTGCTCCACCCTGGGGAATTCCAGCTCATCCAAAAAATACCACATTCACTCCCCCCGGCCAGGGGCCCCGAGTCACAAAGCCTCCTATAGAACTCCTCAAACACCACATTCACCCACATCGGATCCAATACCACTCCACCTTTACCGTCCTTCACCCCGCCAATCTCCCTCTCCGCCTCTTGTTTCCAGAGCTGGTGTGCTAGTAATCTGCTAATTATCTCCCTGTACTCACACACTGAAACCCTGGCCCTCCGCAACTGCCCTCCTTGTGGACACGAGCCTAAACTCCAACTGGAGCTTCTGCCTCTCCTTCAACAATCCCGCCTCCGGGGCCTCTGCGTACATCCTGTCCACCAGCGTAATCTCATCCATCAACCTAGACATCACTGCTCACTCCTGCTTCTCCCTGTGAGCCCAAATTGATATAAACTCCCTCCTGACCACTGCCTTGAGTGCCTCCCATAGTGTGGCGGCCAAAACCTCACCTGTGTCATTTAATTCCACATACCTCCAGATGGCAGCCCTCACCCACTCCCTCCGCTAGCAGCACCACATCCAACCTCCACTGCTGATGCTGAGCACCCCCCCCCCCCCGATCCACTCGCAAGTCCACCCAATGCAGTGCGTGGTCCGAGACCACAATCGCTGAAATTCCCAAGTCCACCACCTATGCCAACAACAACTTACCCACCCCAAAGAAATCTGCGAGTAGACCCGATGCACATAGGAGCAGTATAAAAACTCCTTCGCCCTCGGCCTCCCAAACCTTCACGGGTCCACTCGCATCATGCGCTCCATAAACCCCTTCAGCTCCTTTGCCACCGCTGATACTCTCCCCAACCTCGGGCTCGATCAGTCCAACCCCAGAATAATGACCGTGTTAAAGTCCCTTCCCATAATCAGCCGGTGCGAGTCCAGGTCCGGGATCTTCCCCAATACTCACCTCATAAACTCCACATCGCCCCAATTTAGGCATAAACATGAACTAGGCCCATTGGCAACCCCTCCAATTTCCCACTTAACATCACAAAACTCCCCTCCCAGAATCCGCTATGATATTCCCCACCCCAAGTGCCACATGCTTATTAACCAGCACAGCCACAGCATGCATCTTCATATCTAACCCCGAATGGAAAACTTGCCCCACCCACCCTTTTCTTAGCCTGGTCTGATCCCCAATCTTCAGATGTGTCTCCTGCAAAAAGGCCACATCCCCCATCACGATGCGTGAAAAGACGCAACCATTTAACTGGCCCATTCAGCCCCCTCACGTTACATGAGACCAGCCTGGTGGGTGGCCCTTCTACCCCCCCCCCCCCCACCGCCGCTGATCAACTGTACCCCTTCTTAGGCCAGCCCCCCCCCCCACCTGTGCCACGTGACCTTCCAGGCCCACCCCCGGTTGTCCACCATCACCACCCCCTCCATGTAATACCACCTCAACAACACCTTCGTCAGCAGTGCTCCCTCCCCCCCCCATTCCCCTTCCCCTAAACAAAACAACAACCCCACCCCCCTCTGCTAAACTAACCACCTGATCACCCCCCCACTGCGCTCCCGTTAACTAGCCCGCCGAGCTAGCATGGCAGCCCCTGCACAAGGTGCCTCAGCCTCCTACCCCCACTGATTCCCCTCCCCCTGTTTGCACACCTTGCAAGCAACAGTGCAACAATAGAAAACAGAAACGAAACAACAAAAAACCCAATGGTCTAAAAGGTGCACTCACCCCCTCATCGCATCGAAACATCTCAGAGGAGAAGAGTTCCCCAACCACCAACTGAACAAATAATGCAAGAATTACCAAATAACAAGAAAAAAAGAAATAAAAACTCATTTTTTTCCACACCCTTCCTCCACAGTTCAATGTCCTCCTTCACCTGCCAGTCCACTGTCCCTCAAAAATTCCATTGTCTCCTCTGGTGTTCCAAAATAGTGCTCTTTATATAGTGCATCCAGAGGCGTGTCGGGTACAGCATCCCGAACTTCACCCCCTTTTTAAAGAGGACAGCCTTCAGCCGATTAAACACGGCCCTCCTCTTCACCGGATCCGGGCCCAGGTCCTGGCACACTCGCAGCTCACTCCCCTCCCAGGTGCATTTCCTCGTCTGCATCGCCCATCTCAGGATCTTTTCCTTATTTAGGAACCGGTGAAGGTGCACCACTATTGCCCTCGGCGGTTTGTTTGCCTGCGGCTTCCTCATTAGCACCCTGTGCGCCCGGTCAACCTCCTGGGACTGGCCAAAGGCCACCTCTCCCATCAGCTTTTCCAGCATTTCAACCACATACGTGGCAGCATCCGCTCTCTCTCTTCAGGCATCCCTACAATTCTTAAGTTCTACCTCGGGAAGCGGTGCTCAAGGTCCTCTACGTTCTCCTGTAGCCGCTTCTGGGTCTCTCGCATTACTCCCACCTTGACGGCCAACAAAGCCAACTGCTCCTTGTGCCTCCCCACCACTTTCCGGATGGCCTGGCCCTCGGACTCCAGCCTCTGCTCACTCTATTTCATCCTCCATTGTCGTTTGGTCAAATGGCTCACATCCCTTTTCTCTCATAAAACATTGACAAATACAAGACTTCACAATACATGATGCCTTCAATTTATCTTTGCTGTTAGTATCCATTTTCAACTCCAAAATAGTATTCAAACCACTTCTTGACATCAGGGAATTCATGTGGTGAGAATTCTATCCCTAGTCTGCCAAGGGAAAAAGTACAACAATACAAAAAAGAAATAGCATTTTGAAAGTTTTTACCATTGCAAGATTGATATGATCTTTGGTCCTATCAGTGTTATATTCCCACTCCTTCATCGTTGCTGTGTAAAATCCTGCAACATCCTCCTGGCATGCCTACACCATACAGACTGCAGCAGTTCAAGGAGACAGCTCACCACCACCTCCTCAAGTGCAATTAGGGATGAGCAATAAATACTTGCATTGCCAGCTACGTTCACACCCCATGAATGAAAATAAGAATATTTCTTAAATGTGCGCTTTATTCTAATTGGCAGGATCTTCTCAAATATCCTGATTTGTTGAGTCTTCCGGTGGCAGCATGTAGGAGGAGGTCGCTCATTGGAGGGCTCCTGTTCAAGGCTTGATTTTTTTAGAATATAATCCCCGGTCCCAGGGGAAATTTTTGGTTAAATAAGTGTAGGAAGGCATCAGGAAGAAAGATGTCCAAAACCCAAAGGAATATGGCCGTGAAGAAGAGGGCTAATGAAGGTTCGCCTTTGAGTGGAATGTTCGGCTCAGGAACTGGAAGGAAGGGGGAAGCTGGGTTGTTGGGTGAGGCCGGACTGCTCACGGCAGAAAAGATGACCGGGGTGATGGTCATGGACCTTGAAAAACAGTTCACAAAGCACATGGAAGTGATGAGGAAGAAGATGGTGGAGGTATTGAAGGTGCTGATGGAGGAGGCAATTGCCCTGGTGAGGGTGGTGGTATCGAGAGCATCGGCTGAGGTGCAGGAGCAGGGTGAGACACTGAAGGAATTGGAAGAGGCATTGTCGCAACACAGTGATCAACTCACCTCGATGGGTAAGGAGCTGCAGAGGGTGGTGGAGACCAACAAGAGTCTGCGAGCTAAAATTGAGGACTTGGAAAACAGATCTCGGCGGCAAAATTTGAGGATTGTGGGTCTGCCCGAAGGAGGGCCCGAGGCTGACGGAGTATTTTGCCAAGATGTGGCGGGCAGGGGCCTCCACATTGGCTGTTTAAGCTGGCCAGTGAACGGGAGTGTGGTGGGGGGAGGGGCGGCCATTAGAGCCTGGTAGAACTGGTTTCGATGAGCATGGGAGGGGTGAAAAGCTGGGGAAGGGAACCGATACTGGGCGAGGTATTTTTGAGAGGAAGTGGAGGGGAGGAGTCTGGGGGGGGGGGGGGTTCTACAATTCATGGGTGTCATTGATTGTGCACTTTCTGGGATTGGATGGCCTTGAATATTAGCGGGGGGGGGGGGGGGGGTTGGGGTTGTGGACTGTATATATTAATGGTGACTATGGGCGATTAATCCTTTGTGTTTTTTATTTGATGTTTATATTGTCATGCGGACTGTTGTTTGGGGGTTGGTGGGAGGGTGAGATCGTTGTTGTTAATGAGATTGACACCGTATTCGCTACCTTTTACTGTTTGTTGGTGGGTGTAAGTTTTGAAGAAAATTTGATAAAGGAGAATAACAAATATATTTTTTTTAATTTTTGATTTAAAGTGTGACTGTTTTATTGCCCCTTACTATTTAAATAGTTGAAAGTGGGATTTGGAAAGGGATCGCTCTCAAATGAAAGAAATGGAGAGGAAACCTGCCCCATTCTTGAAGTTCATAAAATCCTTACAATGCAGAATGTCATTCAGCCCATCAAATTTGCACCAGCCCTTGGAAAGAGCACCCTACTTAAGCCCACGCCTCCACCTTATCACCGCAACCAAGTAACCAAAACTAACTTTCTGGACACTAAGGGGCAATTTAGCATGGCCAATCCACCGAGCCTGCACATCTTTGGACTGTGGGAGGAAACCGGAGCACTCGGAGGAAACCCACGCATACACGGGGAGAAAGTGTAAACTTCACACAGACAGTCACCCAAGGCCGGAATTGAACCTGGGTCCCTGGAGCTGTGAGGCAGCAGTGCTAACCACTGTGTTACCGTGCTGCCCAAATACGCATTAACACAATGGCACCTATAAATTATTGTCCTAATATTTTACCACTTATTTTCATAAACGAAATATTTTAATAAGGTAAGTAATCATTAAAAGGCATCGGCCAAAGTTTTTAATGACTTTTAAACCATTGTCTCGGTATAAATTTATTTTAGTGATGAGATGCAATTTATTGGTTTGCCACAAAATTCCACGTAAAAAAGCACAATCAAACTCCTTCACCATTCTGAAAGCTTCTAACATTAACTAAATATTTTTCATTTTCATTTCATTTCATTTTTCAAATAAATCCTAGTTCACCAAGCAATTACATGTCTGACACAGGGATGGTTTTCTGAGGCTTATGGAGCAAACATTCTCCCTGATAAGGTGGTCAGAGGCATGTTCTGCATCTGATGCAATTAGCATTGCAATACAGCTAGCCAGAAACCAGGGGCGGGATTCTCCGATAATAGGGCTATGTCCCCACTCCAGTGTCAAAACGCGGACGAATCACTCTGGACTTTCCTGAAGAAAGTCCAGAGTGATTCTCCTACCTGGAGGGGGCTTGCAGGGCCCCGGAGTTGTCCTCACCGCTCCGGCTGCCGATATGGGGCCCTGCGCAACATGGCGGACCCACTCCGTGGACCGGCACCAAAAAGATACCCCCCCCCCCCGAGATAGCGCGCGCCTGCGGATCGGTGACCACCGATCGATAGCCTGGCCGTCCGTGAGGCCCCCCTCTGGTAAAGGATCCCCCCCCCCCTCACCAGGATGGCCTGAGTTCCCGACGGGTGGGAACATGAGAGACCCAGGCCGTTGGGAATTCGGCCAGTTACACTTGGAGAATCGCCACGGAGGCCTCTGTCAATGGCCCCCTACCCGCGCCACGTAGATCGCTCGTGCGCGATTCTCGACGATTCTCTGAGGAGGGGAGAATCGCGGGAGCGGCGTCATGCTGGATTTCGGGGTCAACGCCCATTCTCTGCCCATGTGCCAATCGCGATTTCGGGCCGGAGGCTCGGAGAATCCTGCCTCAGAATTTTACGAACCCATGCTAAAATTGCAGGTAGTTCACGATGCACTATCAATTACGACGAGACGAGATTAGAGAGTAATCGAGGCTTTATTAAGCAGAGATGCGTTGCCTCCTGCAGCTGCTACCAGAAATGGGAGCAGCTCGGTGTGCACACACATTTATACTCCGCCTACTGGGCGGAGCCAGCAGGCAGGGATCAACCCCCCTACCTGGAGTACAGGAGCCTTACCGTATTACCTCTAATACAAGTATTATACAAACAGTGGTGACGACTACATTCACTCCCTGTTAAAAAAAAGAGTCCGGTGGGGGTGGTGGAAAACTATTTACAGGTTTGTGAGAATTTAAAGTTTACAGTCTGGTGAAAATTTACACATTTAGCCGGTCGGGTGCCTTGATCCTCCACTGTGAGCGCCTCGATCCCGGTAGTGATGCAGGCGCCGACCTGGTCGCCTGTGACTCCGGGAGCGTGTTGTCCTCATCTTCATCCCCGGGTGGAACCAGTGGGAGGACCGATTGTCCTGGGGCGGGGGCTGCTGTGAGGTGCGCTAGGGGGAGGGTGGGTGGTGCCGGGGCAATCGGTGGGGTGGGGGGGGGGGGGTGTCAGGTGGTGTGGGGCCATGGGTGGGGATCCAGCTGGTGCCAGGTACTTGAGGGAGACCGTGTCCTGCCGGCCGTCGGGGTACGCCACGTAGGCATACTGTGGGTTCGCATGCAGCAGCTGTACCCTTTCGACCAACGGGTCTGCCTATGGATCCGCACGTGTTTGCGGAGGAGGACGGGTCCAGGAGCTGCCAGCCATGTTGGGAATGAAACCCCAGAGGTGGACTTCCTGGAAGGCAAGGAGACGTTCATGGGGGGTTTCATTAGTCGCAGTTCAGAGCAGTGATCGGATGGAGTGGAGCGCTTCGGGGAGGACCTCCTGCCAGCGGGAGTCCGGGAGATATTTAGACCGCAGGGCCAGCAGGGCGGCCTTCCAGACTGTCCCATTCTCCCTCTCCACCTGCCCTTTTCCCTGGGGGTCGTAGCTGGTCATCCTGCTCGAGGCGATGCCCTTGCTGAGCAGGAACTGACGCAGCTAATCACTCATGAAGGAGGATCCCCGGTCGCTGTGAACGTAAACGGGGAAACCAAACAGGGCGAAGATGCTGTTGAGCGCTTTAATGACCGTGGCAGACGTCATAGCGAGGCATGGGATGGCGAAGGGGAATCTGGAGTATTCATTGACCACGTTCCGGAAGTACGTGTTTCGGTCGGTGGAGCCCTTTGAAGTCCCTGCTGAGGCGTCCAAAGGGGCAGGAGCCTTCACCAGGTGCGCTCAGTCTGGCCGATAGAAGCGCGGTTTGCACTCCGCGCAGACCTGACAGTCTCTGGTGACAGCCCTGACCTCCGCAATGGTGTAGGGCAGGTTGTGGGCCTTTATGAAGTGAAAGAACCAGATGACCCCTGGGTGACAGAGACCATCGTGTAGGGCCCGGAGTCGGTCCATTTGTGTGCTGGCACATGTACCTCGGGATAGGGCATTGGGTGGCTCGCTCAGCTTCCCGGGGCGATACAAAATCTGGAAATTGTTTTGATCTTGCCCCGCTGTGTATTATTAAACATGAAGGCAACCGACTGTTGGTCAGTGAGAGTGAATCTCCTGCCGGCCAGGTAATGCCTCCAATGCCGCACAGCTTCTACGATGGCTTGAGCTTCCTTTTCGACAGAGGAGTGCCGAATTTCGGAGACATGGAGGGTGTGGGAAAAGAATGCCACGGGCCTGCCCGCCTGGTTGAGGGTGGCGGCCAGAGCGACGTCCGATGCATCACTCTCGACCTGAAAGGGGAGGGACTCGTCGACTGCGTGCATCGTGGCCTTGGCAATGTCTGCCTTGATAAGGTTGAAGGCCTGATGGGCCTCAGCCATCAGGGTGAAAACTGTGGAGTGGATGAGTGGGCGGGCCTTGTCGGCATAGATAGGCATAATAGGAGAAAAACCCAGGCATCGTTTCAGGGCCTTGGGGCAGTGGGAGTTCCATGAGGGGGCGCATGCGGTCGGGGTCGGGCCCTAGAACTCCATTTTCCACGACATAGCCAAGGATGGCTAAGCAGTTGGTGCGGAACACGCACTTCTCCTTGTTGTAAGTGAGGTTTAGGAGTTTGGTGGTGTGGAGAAATTTGAAAAGGCTAGCGTCGTAGTACTGCTTGTCGTGGCCGCAGATAGTGACGTTATCTCAGTACGGGAAGGGGGCCCACAGCCCATACCGGTCAAACATTCGGTCCATCTCACGTTGGAAGACCGAGACCCCGTTAGTGACACCGAAGGGGATCCTAAGGAAGTGTTAAAGGCGGCCGTCTGCTTCAAACGCAGTGCGTTGGCATTCCGCCTTGCGGAAGGGGAGCTAGTGGTAGGCAGATTTCAAGTCCACTGTAGAAAAGACCCGGTACTGTGCAATCTGATTGACCATATCAGATATGCGTGGGAAGGGGTACGCGTTGAGTTGCATGTACCGATTGATGGTCTGACTGTAGTCAATGACCATCCTGTGTTTCTCCTCAGTCTTTATTGCTAACACTTGGGCTCTCCAAGGGCTGTTGCTGGCCTCAATGACGCCTTCCCGCAGCAGCCACTGGACCTCCGACCTGATGAAGGTCCTGTCCTGGGCACTGTACCGTCTGCTCCTGGTGGTGACGGGTTTGCAATCCGGGGTGAGGTTTGCAAATAGGGAAGGTGGGTCGACCTTAAGGGTCGTGAGGCCGCATACGGTGAGGGGTGGTAGGGGTCTGCTGAATTTTTGAGTTAGGCTTTGGAGGCTGCACTGAAAGTCCAGGCTGAGTAACAGGACAGCGCAGAGGTTGGGGAGGACCTAGAGCCGGAAATTGCTGAACTCTACGCCCTGGACGGTGAGGGTGGCAATACAGTACCCCCGGGTTTCCACGGAATGGGATCCGGAGGCCAGGGAGATTCTCTGGGTAACGGGGTGTACCGCGAGGGAGCAGCACCTTAACGTAAAGGGATGGATGAAGCTTTCCGTGCTCCTGGAGTCAAGAAGGCAGGATTGTCTTGTGCCCATTGACTTTCACTGTAGTCGTCGCGGTTGCGAGGTTGTGCGGCCGGGACTGGTCGAGCATGATGGAGGTGAGTTGCGGCTGGTGGTGGTAGGCCCCGGGATGGTCGGCGGCGGTGGCAGATGATGAACGGCCAGATGAAGTCCCCGACGAGCAGGGATCCTGAGGCACCTTCCAAAATGGCGCCAAAGATGGCGGCGCCCACGGGGCTCACATGTTGACGGCGTTAAAGATGGCGCCGCCCATGGGCCGCGGGGATGAAAATGGTGGCGCCCATGTGTCATACTTGGGGGATGCAGGACCACTGGGCCTATGTTCAGCAGCGATCGACCGGGCCTGGCACACAGCAGCGAAACATCCCTTCTTTCTGCAGGCCTTGCAGGTTGCACTCCGCGCCGGGCAGCGCTGCCGGGGGTGCTTTGTCTGCCCGCAGAAATAGCACTTGGGCCCCCGGGGTTGGCTAGCTGCTTGCTTATCCCAAGCGCCCAAGCGCAGGCTTGGGGTTGGCTGGGAGCGGCCGCTGGTGGGCCCACGATGTCCATGAGGGCGCCGTGCGGTCAGGAGGTGTATGCCGTGCTGTCGGGGATGTACGACTGTCGCTATGGGATGCTACCGTTAGCGAGTTTGCGAGTTGCCTGGTCGCCACGAGGTCGAGCGTACCCCTTCTAATAGGCGCCGGCAGATGTACACCGACTCCATGCCCGTAACGAAAGCGTCCCCGATTAAGAGTTCTGTATGTTCCACAGCCGAAACTGCCTGGCAATCGCAGTTCCTCGCCAGGATGTGCAGGGCATGCCAGAAATCGTCTAATGACTCACCGGGAGTTGCTGCCTCGTGGATAGGAGGTGCCCGGTGTAGAGTTTGTTGATCGGCCGGATATAGAGTCCTTTCAGAAGCTCCATAGCTTCAGGGTAAGTGGGCGCACCCCGGATAAGGGGAAAAATGTCAGAGCTCACCCGTGCGTACAGAATCTGAAGCTTCTGTGCATCCGAGGGCTGTTCAGTCGCTGATCTAAGGTAGCTTTCGAAGCAAGCTAGCCAGTGGTCGAAGGCCGACGTGGCATTGTCTGCTTGAGGGTGCAGCTGCAGGCAATCTGGCTTGATGCGCAGTTCCATCGCTGTAATATCTCTGCTTAGTAAATTGATGCACTATCAATTACGACGAGACGAGAGTAGAGGGTAATCGAGGCTTTATTAAGCAGAGATGTGTTGCCTCCTGCCGCTGCTCCCAGAAATGGGAGCAGCTCGGTGTGCACACACATTTATACTCTGCCTACTGGGCGGAGCCTGCAGGCAGGGATCTACCCCCGTACCTGTATTACAAGAGCCTTACCGTATTACCTCTAATGCAAGTATTATACAAACAGTGCCGCGAAAAAGTTACTATGCGTCCCTGTAATGCGACTGGAATATCCAAACAACAATCAGGTAATACAGGACCATTTGGACTGAGCAATCCTGTATGAAATAAATTCACCCGTTATTGTATGTTCCTTACTGCTGCCCACAGCAGCCTATCCCCCTCTCAAAAGGTTAATCGGGAAGCTGAGCGACGTCACAAGAGGGTAGGAAAGCCAAGCTTCGCTGTAATGTCAGATTTTATTCAGAGTATTGTGATCAGGCTGGGGCCTCCATCTTATTAAGAATACATAGGCTTTAAAGAAAATCCATCAATGATTCACCAGCATAATCCATAGAGGGACTGAGCTGGGATGGAGACTGGATAAAACCTATTTATTTTGCCTGGATGCAAGGATATTAAAAAGGTTATCTGCTTTGGAAATTTGAAATAATGAAGGGAACTGGCAGTGGTGGAATCCACAGCAAGGAAACTTAAATTTCGAACACAAACTAAACCGGTTTAGAGTGTATTTTAAAAGAAAATCGTAATACAGAAGGTTGAGAGAAAGTGGAACACAGCAATCCATGAAGGTGCTGAAACACTGTTTTGGTGGTATTTAAAGGGGGAGATGGGGATCCCGCCCATCAGCTGGAGAGCCAGTCAGAGCCTTGCGTTACCTTTTTGAGAAGCCTGCCAAGTTTAATGCCAATTAGGCACTTAACCAGGCTGCAACAGGCCCTCACTGGAATCAAAGACTTTGGGGGTTTGAGTCCCACTCATCAAGAGTTGCCGACACTTCCCAGGGGTTAGTGGCTGCTGCCCGAAGCCCAGGATTGTAAATTGACCCAGGTACAGGTGAATGGCAGTGGGAACGGGGTCGGAGGGCAAAGGTAACTCGGCAGCAAGGACAGGAGCACCGTCTCTCAATGGCTCACCCTTTCCCAATGCCGGGCCCCTTGATCAGGCACTGAGTTCCTTTCAAAAAGTGACCCTCATCCCCTCCCTCTTAAGCATGCAGCTAACCCTGACAGGGTTTACCTTTCCGGCTTCCCACAAGGCAAGTCTCCCACCCCTCGCTGGGGGAATACCACTGCAGCAGGATGAGGCCCTTAAGTGGGCATTGCTGGCTTCCTTAATGGCCTAAATTGTCAATGGGGCAGGAAGGATGCTCACTGGCCTTCCTGCCAGAGTTAAAAGGCAGGAGGTGGCAGGGTCCCAACCTGCCATCTTCCTGATTGATTAAATATACATCCCTGCCACTAAACCCGCCACAGGGCAGGAAATTAAATTCTGCCCTCAAGTGTGGAAGAATGAGGTGAATGAATAGTTGGAAGGGTATTAAGGGATACGGAATATCAAATCATTAAATGAAATATCTTTGATATTGTAAAAAGAAAATTGACAGTGGAAGTGTCCCCAAGAATCTTATTTGCAAGAAAATTTGGCGTGCATGCCGAGAAAATTATATTTTTTGTTAATCTTCAATTAAGTTTTAGTAGATTTGTGCACATTCATCATGACTGTTGCTTGCATTCGTAAGGGAGTAATTTTCATTTAGTTTGAGAGCTTCTGATACCTAGAACAAAAAGTAATATCATTAATACTCCAGCTTTCCTGAATGAGCTAAGCTGTAAACCTGAATGATGAACTCCTGCAATGGTTCTGTCGGCTGAAATCAAACTGAAGCCAAGTCAGCATTTTCTCTGCAGACCTTATTACTGGAAAGCACTGATTTTTTTTCCTATTATGTCTTCTACCTCAAGAAGACAAATCAACTTGCCCTCAACCTGTCATTCACCTCGGCTGAGTTGTCAGCAAAACTGCTGTATTATTAGTGTGCTTTTTTTTCATCTGTGATTGGCAGCGTTTTTTAAGAGAAAGAAAATATATTGTTCCACGTACTTTCTGATCCCCAATATATTGACAAGATTAGCTAAGTCTCTAGAGCGTATCACATAATACAACTGGCCGTAGAGCTTGATGTATGTTCAGAATACTATTATGAAACCTGGATAGATGTGCATGCAATTGGCAGTTCAGCAACCTAAGTACCTCCTTGAGGGTGGATTCGATTTTTAGGAAGGTGAGGAGGGATGCAGAAATCAACCTTTTGGTTCTCTTCTAAAAGTAACACTTAAAAACGCCTGCATGTGATCTGGGTGCATTATTTGTGGTAACTAATATTTCATATTTGCATGACAAACAGAAGAGTAAATTTAATCTACATTTTCATAATTAATTTCTAACATAATTACACAGGATTCACAGCACAGAAACAGCCCGTTTGGTTCAACAGGTGTATGTTGATGTTCCTCTTCAGGCTCATCCCACCCTATTATATAAAACCTCAACACATTGTTCTATTGCTTTTCCCCCCTATCCACTCGCTCGCTCAATCAATCCTCTTAAATGTACCAATGTTCGTCATCACAACTACCAACTATTTTCAATGGTAACAGCTTCCATAATCTAATCACTATCATGTGTAAAGAACAAAGAATAATGCAGCACAGGAACAGGCCCTTCGGCCCTCCAAGCCTGTACCGGTCATGATACCAACCTTGGCCAAAACCCTCAGCACTTGCTAGTGCCGTATCCCTCTATACCTACCCTATCCACGTATTTGTCAAGGGTTAGGTACGTTTTGGCGCAGCCATTTGGGCGCGGCCGTTGTGGCGCGGCCGTTTTGGCGCCAGCCGTTTTGGCGCCGGCTGTTTTGGCGCCGGATGTTTTGGCGCCAAAATAACATTTTTTTATTTGTGAATTTGCCTCAGTTGAGTTGGCTGCTGGTGCGGGTGCGTTGAGTTGGGTGCTGGTGCGTTCTATCACCATCTTTTTATATATTGGCGTTATATATTGGCATTATTGACGTTTATATATTTTTTATATATTGGCATTATTGACGTTTTGGCGCCAAAATAACATTTCTTTATTTGTGAATTAGCCTCAGTTGAGTTGGCTGCTGGTGCGGGTGCATTGAGTTGGGTGCTGGTGCGTTCTATCACCATCTTTTTATATATTTTTTAACTAAACCAATTCGCATACCCATATGATGGCTGAGGCAGTATCAACGAAACTTGGTAAAGAAAAATTTGTTCATAACGGATTCCTTTACGTCTTTGACAAAACAAGCAAAGGTGACAGCGAAGTAACATTTTGGCGTTGTGAGCAAAAAAACCGGTGCAAAGCACGGCTCCATACTAAAGCTGCAAACGTGGTGAGGCAGCTGAACAGCCATTCGCATGATGCTTCTGCTGCACAAGTAGAGGTTGCACTCGTGAAAACTAAAATAAAAAAGAGAGCACAGGAAACCCTTGAGGCACCGACTGTAGTTGTTAATGAATGTTTGACAGACATATCCCAAGCTAGTCTACCAGCCATTCCTAATATATCTGCTTTGAGGAGAATGATAAGCAGAAAGTGTAATTATGTATTGAAAGCCCCCACAAATCCAAGTGATTTACAACAATTGATTGTGCCAGAATGCTACAGGATATATGTCCCTCAACCAGGAGTGGAAGAAAATTTTTTACTTTGTGATAGCGGACCAGGTCACGACCGGATATTAATCTTCGGAAGACAGAGCTGGCTACAGCACTTATTGACATCTGATATGTGGTTTGCAGATGGCACATTCAGTATTGCTCCCAGCCTCTTTTCTCAGATTTATGTAATTATGGTAAAAAAACACGGAGGAGTTACTCCTACGGTTTATGCTCTTTTGCCCAACAAGCAACGCACCACATATGCGAGAATGTTCGCATTATTGAAAGAAATCGAACCCAACTTGAAACCCAGTTCAATCGTCTGTGATTATGAACAAGCTGCGCACAGTGCTATGAAAGACATATTCCCTGATGTTCAAATAAAAGGATGTTTTTTTCATTTAGCTCAAAATATGCAAAAACATCTAGCTAGTATGGGGTTCCGTAGTTTGTATAACACTGATCCAGATTTTGCGTTAAAAGCTAAAATGATTATTGCCTTTGTACCTTTGAACAAAATCGATGAATATCTGGATGCTTTAGCGACCCAACTGCCGCAAGAACTTCAAGATTTACTCAACTGGTTTGAAGATACATATGTTGGTCGTCTGAACAGACGAGGGAATGGTAGACGAACACCTTTATTTCGCCCTGAGATTTGGAACCTTTATCAGAGAACATTAAACGGGGAAGACCGCACAAACAATAATGCGGAGGCAGCCCACAGTCGATTGAAATATGAACTTGGCATGCATCATCCCACCATATGGAAACTAATTGATGGCCTGCGTAAAGTACAGAAAGGTAGAGATGCATATTATGAAAGGTTACTAGCCGGCCATGAACCGCCACAAAAACTAAAAAAGTATAGAGATGCAGATAAAAGAATACATGAAACTGTTCTTAAATTTGAAAACATGGATGCTATCGAGTACTTGAGGAGCCTTGCTCACAATTACCAAATGAACTAAACTAAATGAACTAATTTAAGGTTTTTAACTAAATGAACTAATTTAAGGTTTTTAACTAAATGAACTAATTTAAGGTTTTTAATTTACAATAAAGATAAAAGAATACATGAAACTGTTCTTAAATTTGAAAACATGGATGCTATCGAGTACTTGAGGAGCCTTGCTCATAATCACCAAATGAACTAAACTAAATGAACTAATTTAAGGTTTTTAAATTTACTTGCAACAATTTGCAACAATTTACTAGCCACAAAAACTAAAAAAATTTCTGTCGTCTGCGCCCAAACGGCCGCGCCAAATTGGCTGCGCCCAATTGTCCCATGGCGCCCAAACGGCTGCGTCCAAACGGCCGCGCCAAAACGGCCACGCCCAATTGTCCCACACCGATTTGTCAAGATGCCTTTTAAACGCCGTTAATGTATCTGTTCCGCAGCCTCCCCAGCAAAGCATTCCAGGCACTCACCACCCTCTGTGTGAGAAAACTTGCCTCACAAATCTCCTCTAAACCTTGCCCCACAGACCTTAAGCCTATGCCCCCTGGTGACTGACCCTTTCACCCTCAGAAAGAGTGCCTGTCCATCCACTCTATCCATGCCCCTCATAATCAAGTCAACCCTCAACCTCGGTCGTTCTAATGAAAATAGTCTGAGTCTATTCAGCCTCTCTGCATAGCTAACACCTTCCAGACCAGGCAACATTCTGGTAAACCTCATCTGCACCCTCTCCAAAGCCTCCACATCCTTCTGGTAGTGTGGCGACCGGAATTGTGTGCAATATTCCAAGTGCGGCTTTACCAAGGTTCTATACAACTGTAGCACGACTTGCCAGTTTTTATATTCAATGCCCCGTCCAATGAAAGCAAGCATACCGCATGCTTTCTTGGCTACCTTGTCGAGTTGTGTTGCTACTTTCAAAAATCTCTGGGATCTCACCTGTAGCCCAGATCTCTCTGACTTTCTATATTCCTAAGAGTTTTGCCATTTATAGTATATTTCCCCTCTATGTTAGACCTACCAAAATGCATTACCTCACATTTGTCCCGATTAAACAACATTTGCCATTTCTCTGCCCAAGCCTCCAACATATCTATGTCCTGCTGTATCCTCTGACAATCCTCAACACTATCTGTTACATCACCAACCTTGGAGCCATCCGCGAACTTACTAATCAGCTACATTTTCCTTCACATTGCTTATGTATACTACAAACAACAGAGCCGCAGCACAGATCCCTGTGGAACACCACTAGTCACAACCTTCCATTCAGAAAAAAACCCTTCTACTGCTACCCTTTGCCTTTGACTGAGCCTGTTCTGTATCCATCTTGCCACCTCACCTCTGATCTCGTGTGACTTCACCTTTTGTACCAGTCTGCCATGAAGCACCTTGTCAAAGGCTTTACTGAAGTCCATGTAAATAACATCCATCACCCTCCCCTCATCAATCATCTTTGTCACCTCCTCAAAAAACTCAATCAAGTTAGTGAGGCACAACCTCCCCTTCACAAAACCATGCTGTCTATCGCTAATGAGTCAATTTGTTTCCAAATGCGTATAAATTCTGTCCCTGAGAATTCTCTCCAATAATTTACCTACTACCGATGTGAGGCTCACCGACCTATAGTTTCCTGGATTATCCCTGCTACCTTTCTTAAACAGCGGTACCACATTAGCTATTTTCTAGTCCTCTGGGATCTCACCTGTAGCCAATGAGGATGCAAAGATGTCAGTCAAGGCCAAAGCAATTTCCTCCCTTGCTTCCCTCATTATTCTGGGGTAAATCCCATCTGGCCCAGGAGATTTATTTACCTTAATATCTTTCAAAAGACCCAATAGCTCCTCCTTTTCGATGTCAACATGACCCAGACTGTCCACACACCAATTATGGGGACCCCACCTCATAAGGACAGGACACCACGAGTCCTGATCCCCGATGTGGGCAAGATGCCATCTGGGCACCCAGGCATTGCTAGGGTGGTGATGCTCGGATGGCATCAGGAGTGCCAGGGTACCACCCTTCCCAGAGCCCGACCATCCGGGGACCCCACATGTTGGTACGCCTGGTCGATGTCTATGGAAACCAGTGCTAAATGGTCGGGGTCTTGAGTAACTCCGGCATAGACATATTCAAGTGAGGCTTGCATGCTAATCTGGAACCCACCCACCCCGTGTCCTAAGTCGGTGTTGACGAGGCCGTTAGATCATGCCCCAGATCTATATACAGCACTCCATGAACATAGAACATTAAAGCGCAGTGCAGGCCCTTCGGCCTTCGATGTTGCACCGACCTGTGAAACCACTCTAAAGCCCATCTACACTATTCCCTTATCATCCATATGTTTATCCAATGACCATTTAAATGCCCTTAATGTTGGCGAGTCCACTACTGTTGCAGGCAGGGCATTCCACGCCCTTACCACTCTCTGAATAAAGAACCTACCTTTGACATCTGTCCTATATCTATCTCCCCTCAATTTAAAGCCATGTCCCCTCGTGCTAGCCATCACCATCCGAGCAAAAAGGCTCTCACTGTCCACCGTATCTTATCCTCTGACCATTTTGTATGCCTCAATTAAGTCACCTCTTAACCTTCTTCTCTCTAACGAAAAGAGCCTCAAGACCCTCAACCTTTCCTCATAAGATCTTCCGTCCATACCAGGCAACATCCTGGTAAATCTCCTCTGCACCCTTTCCAATGCTTCCACATCCTTCCTATAATGCGGCGACCAGAACTGCACGCAATACTCCAAATGCGGCCGCACCAGAGTTTTGTACAGCTGCAACATGACCTCACGGCTCCGAAACTCAATCCCTCTACCAATAAAAGCTAACACACCGTATGCTTTCTTAACAACCCTATCAGCCTGGGTGGCAACTTTCAGGGATCTATGTACATGGACACCGAGATCTCTCTGCTCATTCACACTACCAAGAATCTTACCATTAGCCCAGTACTCTGTCTTCCTGTTACTCCTTCCAAAATGAATCACCTCAAACTTTTCTGCATTAAACTCCATTTGCCACCTCTCAGCTCAGCTCTGCAGCTTATAAAAGTCCCTCTGTAACCTGCAACATCCTTCTGCACTGTCCACAACTCCACCGACTTTAGTGTCATCTGCAAATTTTCTCACCCATCCTTCTACGCCCTCCTCCAGGTCATTTATAAAAATGACAAACAGCAGTGGCCCCAAAACAAGTCCTTGTGGTACATCACTAGTAACTGAACTCCAGGCTGAACATTTCCCATCAACCACCAACCTCTGTCTTCTTACAGCGAGCCAATTTCTGATCCCAACTGCTAAATCACCCCGAATCCCATGCCTCCATATTTTCTGCAATAGCCTACTGTGGGGAACCTTATCAAACGCTTTACTGAAATCCACATACACCACATCAACTGCTTTACCCTCATCCACCTGTTTGGTCACCTTCTCAAAGAACTCAATAAGTTTTGTGAGGCACGACCTACCCTTCACAAAACCGTGTTCACTATCCCTAATCAAATTATTCCTTTCTAGATGATTATAAATCCCATCTCTTATAAACCTTTTCAAGACTGTGCCCACAACAGAAGTAAGGCTCACTGGTCTATAGTTACCGGGGTTGTCTCAACTCCCCTTCTTGAATAAGGGGACATTTGCTATCCTCCAGTCTTCTGGCACTATTCCTGTAGACAATGACGACATAAAGATCAAAGCCAAAGGCTCAGCAATCTCCTCCCTAGCTTCCCAGAGAATCCTAGGATAAATCCCATCTGACCCAGGGGACATCTATTTTCACACTTTCCAGAATTGCTAACACCTCCTCCTTATGAACCTCAAGCCCTTCTAGTCTAGTAGCCTGTAACTCAGTATTCTCCTCGACACCATTGTCTTTTTCCTGCGTGAATACTGACGAATAATATTCATTTAGCACCTCTCCTATCTCCTCAGACTCCATGCACAACTTCCCACTACTGTCCTTGACTGGCCCTACTCTTACCCTAGTCATTCTTTTATTCCTGACATACCAAAAGAAAGGTTATCCTTAATCCTACCTGCCAAAGATTTCTCATGTCCCCTCCTGGCTCTTCTGAGCTCTCTCTTTAGGTCCTTCCTAGCTAACTTGTAACTCTCCAGCGCCCTAACTGAACCTTCACATCTCATCTTTACATAAGTCTCCTTCTTCCTCTTGACAAGTGATTCAACTACTTTAGTAATCCACGGTTCCCTCGCTCGACCACTTCCTCCCTGCCTGACAGGTACATACTTATCAAGGACACGCAGTAGCTGTTCCTTGAACGAGCTCCACATTTCAATTGTGCCCATCCCCTGCAGTTTCCTTCCCCAACCTATACATCCTAAATTTTGCCTCATCACATCATAATTGCCTTTCCCCCAGCTATAACTCTTGTCCTGCGGTATATACCTATCCCTTTCCATCGCTAAAGTAAACGTAACTGAATTGCGGTCACTATCACCAATGTGCTCACCTACCTCCAAGTCTAGCACCTGTCCTGGTTCATTAACCAGTACCAAAACCAATATGGCCTCGCCTCTTGTTGGCCTATCTACATACTGTGTCAGGAAACCCTCCTGCACACATTGGACAAAAACGGACCCATCTAAATACTCGATCTATCGCATTTCCAGTCAATATTTGGAAAGTTAAAGTCTCCCATAACAACTACCCTGTTACCGTCGCTCCGATCCAGAATCATCTTTACAATCCTTTCCTCTACATCTCTGGAACTTTTCGGAGGCCTATAGAAAACTCCCAACAGGGTGACCTCTCCTTTCCTGTTTCTAACCTCAGCCCATATTACCTCAGTAGACGGGTCCTCATCAAACGTCCTTTCTGCCACCGTAATACTGTCCTTGACTAACAATGCCACCCCTCCCCCTCTTTTACCACCTTCCCTGAGCTTACTGAAATATCTAAACCCCGGAACCTGCAACAACCATTCCTGTCCCTGCTCTAGCCATGTCTCCGAAATGGCCACATCGAAGTCCCAGGTACCAACCCATGCTGCAAGTTCACCCACCTTATTCCGGATGCTCCTTGTGTTGAAGTAGACACACTTTAAACCACCTTCCTGCCTGCCGGTATACTCCTGCAACCTTGAAACCTTACTCATGACCTCACTGCTCTCAACCTCCGTGTATACTGGAGCTACAATTCAGGTTCCCAACCCCCTGCTGAATTAGTTTAAACCCTCCCAAAGAGCATTAGCAAATTTCCCACCCCAAGTGTGGTGTGAGCAAGATTCTACAGAGGTTTCCTGTTCTTTAATCATATTCCGCCAGAAATGAACCGTAGTGCTTGGTTTGCAGATTTGTGGCCTTATTAATCTGCATTGTAACTTCCGGTGATTTGTGAATCTGTATTCTTGGATCCCTTAGCTCCTCTACCCCAATTAGAGACTTATTTTCCAAGGAGTCAGCTCCTCATTCCTCTTAGCAAAATTAAGCAACTCACACTTATCTATATTGAAACTACTTTGTTAGTGAAATATATTTTGAAAGGTCATTAAGATATCTTGGATTTTATCGCCATTCTCTTTAGTATTGACCTACAATTTGGCATTATCAAAAAATGTTAAAATTTTATACTCAAGTTCAGGAGTCAAAATGATGGAATGTGGCCCAATTCCAGCACTGATCCCTGTGGAACACCACTTCCCACCTTTCATCAATCTGAGTAAATACTTTTAACTACCCCCCCCCCCCCCCCCCCACTTGTTTTGTACCCTGACTATCATTTTCCCCAAACTGCATGTGATCTTACTCATGAGTCTACTTGTCGAAGGCCTTTTAAAAATGTAAATATTACATCTATTGTTACCCTTGTTTACTTTTTCTGCTACTTCTTCAAAAAAATTAATAGGGTTGGCCAAACATGTCTACCTCTTTTTAAATCTAAGATTATACTTACTACGTTACCCCACAATTAAAGAAAATAGTTCACAGCTAGTGATTTAGAAATAAAAGATCAGCTACTTTGCCAAGTTGTACACGGCTCTACTTGTACAACTTTCTGCTCTCCTGCAGAAAACATCTAAACAGCTCAATTATGGGAATAAATAAAAAGACAAGAAGGCTATCCAGTGCACATCTTACAAACTTTGATATTCCCTTAATTCTGATCATAGAGGTATTGGCCAATATGTTGGACTCTAGACAATTTGTGATCTTCCCTGAGTTAGTTTATACAGATAAGGCAGGCTTCATTTGGGCTGCATCTCAAGGACACAGAGTCTATTCAATGTGGGACTCCTCTGTAAAAGCATCAAAACATCTGTCCTGGTACTCTCTCTCAATGCAGAAAAGCCATGTGAACACTGTGAAGCTTAAGATGTATTTGCTAAAACATTTAAGAGGTTGCATATAACCCGATGCTCACAACAATATCCAGAGATCACGTTAAAGACCTCACTTTTCCTGTATTCCTACTCCATTGACAGAACCATCCCCTATTTCCCTTGCCCTTTATTCTGGCTTTGCAATCGCTGGTGACATATCAGAGGAAACTCAGACATCCATCCAATAGGAGATAGACTACATATCACCAATGACATACCATATGTGCACCTCATCCAGTTCACCCAAGGTGGCATGGTACCACATGGTACGCACTGTTGTTTCACAGCACCAGGGACTCAGGTTCGATTCCCGGCTTGTGTGGTCTGCACGTTCTCTCCGTTTCCTCCCACAAATCACGAAAGACGTGCTGTTAGGTGAATTAGACATTCTGAATTCTCCTTCTGTGTACCTGAACAGGCGTCGGAGTATGGTGACTAGGGGCTTTTCACAGTAACTTCATTGCAATGTTGATTTAAGCCTACTTAGAACATAGAACATACAGTGCAGAAGGAGGCCATTTAGCCCATCGAGTCTGCACCCACCCACTTAAGCCCTCACTTCCACCGTATCCCGTATCCCAATAACCCATCCTAACCTTTTTTTGGACACTAAGGGCAATTTAGCATGGCCAATCTAACTAACCTGCACATCTTTGGACTGTGGGAGGAAATCGGAACACCTGGAGGAAACCCACGCAGACACGGGGAGAACGTGCAGACTCCGTACAGACAGTGACCCAGCGGGGAATCGAACCTGGGACCCTGGCGCTGTGAAGCCTCAGTGCTATCCACTTGTGCTACCATGCTGCCCGTGCTACTTGTGACAATAAAGTATATTATTATATTATTATTATTACTTCATTCGTCACCCACTTTTAAATCATCAAAGAATTTGGACACTTTTCCAACTACAATTGCTGTCAAACATTGAGTGTGTACCTCAGCTTACAAATGCAGTTCCATTTTGATGTTCATATCTTGAAATTTTCCAACATTTATAAAAGCACGTATTACATGTATAAATAACATCTCGATTACCCCTCACTCACTCCCAATGTCACCCTCCAGATGGAATAACGTCCCGTATCTTTCCTGGATAGGAAAAAAAAGTGACTATCCTTTCTGCATCCTCTAACTACTTCAAATCATACCCATTGAAGTACCTGTCCAACATTTCCATCACCTGGATAAGTTCAACAACTATTGTGCATGTAAGAAACATTCCAAAAAATGAACACTCAGCCCCCTGAGCCTGGAGATGGTGGCATAGTGGGATTGTTGCTGGACCAGTAAACCCTGGGAGGCCCAGTTCGAATCCCGGCAGGTGTTGGAATTTGAATTCAACCAAAAATTTAGAATTAAAAGTCGAAGGACGACCATGAAATCATTGTCGATTGTTGTAAAATCCCACCTGGTTCACTAACGTTCATTAGGGAAGGCAATCTGCCATCCTTACCTTGTCTAACCTACACGTGACTCCAGATTCTCATCAACGTGGTTGATGCCACTACTAGAAAGTCTAAAAGGAATGAAATTAGACAGACCACCCAGCATCAACTGAAGTACTGGAAAACAGAAAGAGTGAACTCAGTTACACTGCAGAGTCCTCCTTACTAACATCTGGGGGCTGTGTCAAAATTGGGAGAGCTGTCACTCAGACTAATCAAGCAACAGCCTGACATAATCATATACAGAATAATACCTTAGAGACAATGTCCCAGACACTATCATCACGTTCCCAGCAGAGGGAGTGGGTTGGCACAGTGGTATACATTGGGAGTGAGTTGCCCTGGGATTTCTCAACATCGGCTTTGGACCCCATGAAGTCGAATTGCATCAGGTCAAACATGGCCAAAGAAACCTCCTGCTGATTACCACATACATGCCACCCCCCCCTTCCCCACCACTCACCGTAGCCCCCACTTCCCCAACTGATGGGTCAGTACTTCTCCATGTTGAACACACCTGGGGGAAGCGCTGAGTGTGACAAGGATGCAGAGTGTACTCTGGGTGGGAGACTTCAGTGACCATCACCAAGGAGGTTCGTAGCACCACAACTGATCTAGCTAGTCCAGTCCTTAAGGATATAGCTGCTGAACTCAGTCCACAGCAGGTGGTGAGGGAACCAACAAGTGGGAAAAATACTTGACCTCATCCTCATCAACCTGCCTGACGCAGTATCAGTAAGGGTGACCACCGCACAGTACTTGCGAAGATGATGTCCCATCTTCAGGATTGAAGAAACTCCATTGTATCGTGTGGCACTACCACCGTGCTAAATGGGATATGTTTCAAACAGATGTAGCAACTCAAGTCTGGGGAAACATGACATGCTGTGGGCCATCAGCAGCAGCAGAATTGTATTCAACCACAATCTGTAACCTCATATACTGACATATCCTCCACTGAAATGAAAATTAAATGAAATTGCTTATTGTCACAAGTAGGCTTCAAATGAAGTTACTGTGAAAAGACCCTAGTCGCCACATCCGGCGCCTGTTCGAGGAGGCTGGTACAGGAATTGAACCGTGCTGCTGGCCTGCCTTGGTCTGCTTTCAAAGCCAGCGGTTTAGCCCTGTGCTAAACCAGCCCACTGTCCAGAGGGCATACCAGGAACAGCACCATGCATACCTAAAAATGAGGTGCCTAACAGGTGAAGCTACAACACAGGACTACTCAAGTGCTGAGCAGCACAAATAGCAAGCGATAGACAGAGCTAAGTGATTCCACAACCGACGAATCCGATTTATCTCGGCTGTTCTGCCACATTCAGCGGTGTATGCTGGTGGACAATTAAACATCTCACTGGAGGCGCAGTTGCCAATGGAATGTTATTTGAGTATAGGAGTATTGAGGTCTTGCTTCAATTGTATGTAAGCTTGGTTAGGCTTTAATTGGAATACTGTGTGCCATTTTGGTCCCCTTACCTTAGAAAGAATGTTATTACCATAGAAGGAGTGCAACAAAGATTCACCTGACTTGTACTGGGGATGGTGGGACTGTCTTATGAAGAGAGATTGGGCAAACTGGGCCTGTATTTTATAGAGTTTTGAAGAACGAGAGTTGATCTAATTGAAATCTACAAAATACTTAAAGGAATCAACAGAGTAGATGCTAGTAAGATGTCTTCCTTGGTTGGGGAGTCTAGAACCAGGAGACACAATTTCAAAATAAGGGGGATGGCACTTATGACCAAGATGAGGAGAAATTCTTTTGTACAGAGGGTTGTGAAACTTTAAAATTCCCTATCCAGAGGGCCGTGGAAGGTCAGTCAGAGAGCATGTTTAGGGTACAGATTGATAGTTTTCTGATTAACAAAAACTTAAAAGATTTATAGGGATATGGGTGTAAAAGACATTGAAATGTCCAATCAGCCATGACTGCTTTGAATGATGGAGCAGGCTCGACAGGCTGAATGGCCTACTCCTGTTCCTATCACAGATGCCAGTCTTCAGTCAATTTGATAGACTCCACGCGATATCAAGAAATGGCTGAAACCACTGGACACTGCAAGGGTTATAGGCCCTGACAATATTCGGCAATAGTTCTGAAGACATGTGCTCCAGAACTTGCCGTGCCCCTAGCCAAGCTGTTTCTGTACAGCTAAAACAATGGCATCTACCCACCAATATGGAAAAATGTCCAAGTATGATGTATGAACAAAAAGTAGTACAAATCCAACCCGATCAGCGACCACCTCGTCAGTTTACTCTCGATCGTCAGCAAAGTGATGGGAGGGGTCATCAACAGTGCTATCAAGTGGCACTTGCTGATCAATAACTTGCTCACGGACGCTCAGTTTGGGTTCCTCCAGGGCTACTAAGCAGTTGACCTCATTACAGCTTTGGTTCAAACATGGACAAAAGAGCTGAACTCCAGAGGGGAGATGAGAGTGACTGCCCTTGACATCAAGGCAGCATTTGACCGAGATTGGCATCAAGAAGCCAGGGCAAAACTGGAGTCAACGGGAATCAAGGGGAGAGGTCTCTGCTGGTTGGAATCAAACCTAGCTCAAAGAAAGAAGGTTGAGGTTGTTGAAGGTGTCATCTCAGAACCAGGACAACAAGAGTTCCTCAGGGTAGTTGTGAGTGTATCTTCACACCCTTTTACTGTTTTTTTCATCCTTTGAGGAATAGTGGGGGAAATTGTGGAAGTATTTCAGAGCTGAGTATCAGCCCGTTGAATTGTGTTGAATGCTCCTTCCGTGGCCAACAAGTCCTGGCATTGAACTTGAACATTGAGCTTTTGGTCCAGTCGGAGGGGTGCTATAACTGTGCCACAAGAGTTCCTCCTCAGGATAGGCCCATCTATTTCAGCTGCTTCATCAATGATCTTCCTTCCACCAAAACATCAGAAGTGAGGATGTTCACTGATGATTGTATAATGTTCAGCAATATTTGCAACTCCTCAGCTACTGAAGCAGTCCATGTGAAATCACATGATTTCAAAAAATAGCGGAAGGCACTCGATACTGCAATGGCAATATCCAGGCTTAGGCTGACAAGTATCAAGTAACATTCGCGCCACACAAATGGCAGGCAATGACCATCTCCATGAAGAATCTAAATATCACCCTGTGACATCAATGGCATTACCATCACTGAATCCCCCACAATCAACATCCTGGGATTTACCATTGACCAGAAACTGAACTGGACTAGCTATATAAATATAGTGGCTACAAGAGCAGGTCAGAGGTTCGGAATCATGTACCGAGATAACTCATCTCCTGACTCCCAACGCCTGCCCACAATCTACAGGGCCCACAATCTACAGGGCACCAGTCATAAGTATTCTCCCCTTGTCTGGATGAGTATAGCTCCAACAACACTCAAGAAGCTTGACATCATCTAGGACAAAACAGCTACTTGATTGGGATCCCATCCACAAACATTTGTTCCCTCTGATCCACAGTAGCAGCAGTCGGTGTGTGATATGCATCACTGTAGATACTCAAGGGGCTAATGTAAGTACACAAAGACTAGCCAGAAACTAGAGGGAGCACCAGAGGCATGATACACAGACATTCAACTAATAGGTCAGTAAAATAGGACATGACCAATGGGCATTCACGATACACACAGAGGTGACACTACCACAGGGGGGCATTATACCAACCCATATAAAAAGGACACAGCACACATGATCTTCCTCTTTCCAGTGGAGACACTCAGTGAGTACAGACACAGGGTTGATTGAACATCACACCCACCACGTGGATTGTAGCAGACTGGTTCGTCAGTCTGAGTAGCTATAGAAGGATTAGCAGTAGAGTCGAATCCAAGTAGGATAATTGTTAATAGCTTAATACACGTGTTAAAACTATCTCCAAGTCTGAACCTTCCTTTGTCAGAGTGCACATCAAGGAAGCAGCTTATGCTAAGTCAAGAGCATAACAAGACATGGTACCATTGAGTGACTGTTTCAATCCATATAGTTACAACTCAGCAAACAGTGACAACCAGCAACAACACCCAGGCAAGATGATCGGGATTCTGGTTCCACAGCGGCTCAGGTGCCACGGCAATATCAATGAAAACTGGCGTGCATTCAGGCAAAGGTTTGAGATCTTCCTGGTAGCAGCCGACCTACAAGACGTGGCCGATGCTGAAAAGACAGAGCGTCTGCTCACCATCGCCGGTGCCAGAGCAGAAGAAATCTTCAAAACATTCAAATTCTCCAAAGGGCAAAACAGGAGTGACTTCCAGGCAGTCCTGGACAAATTCGAACAATACTGCGAGGAAAACACAAACAAACCAACAGGAAACGGTTGGAGAGGCGCCAGTGCTCACCACGAGGCCGAGGTCCCGGAGCAGAGAACGACAATTTTCATCGGCGGCCACCTTGGTAAAGGTGCTGCACATGCGGAGTTGAGAAAAAGGCCCTAAGTAAAGGAACAGCGATCTGAGCATGCCCAATCGCTTCCTACGACCTACGTCACACGCTTCGTGACGTCAGAGGCCCCAGACCATGCCCACTTAAAGGGGAAATATCCCAAAACACGGGAAAAAAAATTTAAAGCCGTATAACCTGATTCTTTCACCTGGAACGACAGCACAATGCCTGAAATTCAACCAGTAGCTGAAAGTAACCTCCGCAGAATCCTGCAACAAGCAGTTAGCACCGCCCAAAGAGATGATACAGTCTTTGAAGACTATGACACCGACTTTGATTTCTTCTCTGGACATCACAAGCCCAATGCCAGCTCCGACACAAAAAGTGATGATATGGTCATAGAAGACTACGACTTAGACGAAGATTTCACCATTGGAGATGGCGACCCCAGTACCAAATCGGAACCGCAACGAGATGTGTTCTACAGTGAAGAATCCGACAGATGCTGATGTGTTCTTCGGATCTGAGGATCTTCAGCCCAGCATATGTGATATCCTGACTCGTGAGTGCAGGATTATGCTGCGGCCTGACACCAAGAGACAGAGAGTGGTACAAGCCCACAGAGAGCGGCCTGTTGCCACACAGAGAGTGGTCCACGCACCACAAAGGGTCCCAGCCTCTACACAGAAAGTGATGAAAGACTCCACAGCGAGACAACTGCACGTCTCCACACAGAAAGTGACTCCAGTGTCACAAGCCTCCCCGATAGAAGCAATGCAAGACTCCAGAGCGCAGTCCTTGCATGAACAAGAAGTGACTCGAGTGACACAAGCCTCCACAGCGAGCTCGTGGCCAGCCTCCACGCCAAAAGCAATGCAAGACTCCAAAGCGCAGTCCTTGCATGAACAAGACTATGAGGGTCTAGCAACCTCCTCTGAACAACCAGCAGAAGATGATGCAAGTCAGCCACGCTCAAGTGAACAACAGAAAGACTATGACAGTCTGCCATGCTCAAGTGCACAGCCAGAAGATTATGACAGTCTATCACGCTCCAGTGAACAACAAAGCGACTATGACAGTCTACCCAGATTGTTTGAGTCACAAGAAGATGACTCTGACAGTCTACCCAGCTCAAATGAACAACAAGAAGCTACTGAGGTGCTACCCACTGTATGTGAGACAAGTGATGACGGCATCCCACTTCCCATACAAGATGTGCAATGTGATAGACCTCAGCTAGAATGTACAGAGGCACTCGACGATCACAGTGAGACTGCTGGTGACTCCGGTGACACCACGTTACTTCAAACCTCATTCGCTCGAGCCTCTCCACAAACAAATGCATTCTTGAATGTTTTGACTCCAGACGTGGAGCATCAAGAAATCTCAGCTGACTCCGGTGAACCTGCAATGACTCCCAACGGGGAGCATCGACAAGCCAAAACTGGCTCAGGTGAAACAGACCAGACTCCAGATGGGGAGAATCAACAAGCCCAAGCTGATTCAAGTAAGCCAGACTTGACTCCAGACGGGGACCGCCGCGGTCTCAGTGACGGCATGCTCAGGAAAACAGCAGATGCCACAAAGCACGCTGACACGAGTAACTGTGTGAAGGACTCATATTATCCACAGAGTGTGGTGCTTGAGCGCAGCAAACACGGCAACAAAAGCAACCGACACAACAATACAACCTATGAAAACCATATCAAAGACAACGACACGACGCGTACCAAAGGCAACATCATCGACAGCAAGCACGACAAAGACAACACCAATGGAACTACGACTGGTACGACAATGTTCAACTCTGCAAATGAGGGACACTGTTCCTGCTCAGCTCAGTACAATGACATACCATGGCAGGACGATGCATCTTACCAATTCATGTCTGCTGCACTACCAACAGGCAACCTGGCTTTCAGGACAGATGCCATCAAACGTCGCTACCACAAGCATCGGAAGAACAAAAGACTCCAAATGAGACAACAAAGTGATTTTTGTTTCTTCTAAATTTAGAGTACCCAATTATTTTTTCCAATTAAGGGGCAATTTACCGTGGCCAATTCACCTAACCTGCACATCTTTGGATTGTGGGGGCGAAACCCACGCAGACACGGGGAGAATGTGCAAACTCCACATGGACAGTGACCCAGGGCCGGGATTCGAACCCGGGTCCTCAGCGCCGTAGGCAGCAATGCTAACCACTGTGCCACCGTGTTGCCCCTGCCACCGTGCACCCCGACAACAAAGTGATTTGACCACTTCTTGGTTCCTTATGCACAGGGACAAGGATGGCGTTTACAAAGCAATGCCACCATCAACATCACCACCTCACCAACCCAACAAGAAAGACATTCAACCATAATAATCAATTAATTTTGGACTCATGAATATGATTTGGACTTATTGTTTAATGATCACTGTTATAACTTGTACAGAGCATCACTTATTTACCTGTTTTTGTTCAATTTTCTTTAACAGTGTACAGAAAATATGTAACACGAAAAAAGGGGGATGTGGTGATATGCATCACTGTAGATACACAAGGGGTTAATGTAAGTACACGTAGACTAGCTAGACACTCGAGGGAGCACCAGAGACATGACACACAGACATTTAACCAACAGGTCAGTAAGATAGGACACGACCAATGGGCATTCACGATACACACAGAGGTGACACTACCACAGGGGGGCATTACACCAACCCATATAAAAAGGACACAGCACACATGATCTTCCTCTTTCCAGTGGAGACACTCAGTGAGTACAGACACAGGGTTGATTAAACATCACACCCACCACGTGGATTGTAGCAGACTGGTTCGTCAGTCTGAGTAGCTATAGAAGAATTAGCAGTAGGGTCGAATCCAAGTAGGATAATTGTTAATATCTTAATAAATGTGTTAAAGCTATCTCCAAGTCTGAACCTTCCTTTGTCAGAGTGCACATCAAGGAAGCAGCTTATGCTACGTTAAGAGAACAACAAGACAGTCTGTACGATCGACACTGCAGGAATTCATGAAGGTTCACTTTCCAAGTGAACAACCACCCCCATTTTGGACAATGGCAGCAGGTACCTGGGAACACCACTACCTGGCAGTTTCCCTTCAAGCCAGTTAGCACCTTGACTTAGAAATATATTGTTGTTCCTTCACGGTCACTGGATCAAAATCCTGGAACCCCCTTCCTAACAGCATGTCGGTGTACCCACACCACATAGACTGCAATGGTTCAAGAAGACCAACTCACCACCACCTTCTCAAGGACAATTACGGAAAATAATCTTTATTTGTATCACAAGTAGGCTTACATTAACACTGCAGTGAAGGTACTGTGAAAAGCCCCGAGTCACCACACTCCGGCACCTGTTCGGTTACACGGAGGGGAAATTCACAATGTCCAATTCACTTAACAAACACGTCTTTCGGGACTTGTGGGAGGAAACCGGAGCACCTGCAGACACGGGGAGAACATGCAAACTCCGAACAGAGTGACCCAAGACGGGAATCGAACCTGGGACCCTCGCACTGTGAATTAACAGTGCAAACAACTGTGCTACCAGGCAGCTTTGGCCGAGCCAGTGAAGGCCACATCCCTTGAATGGTGAATTTTAAAAAATCACTGAGAACGCCAGAGCCATGTGATCGTGTTTCACTTTTCAGAAAACCCTTGGTTGAGATGGGGAGACCAGGGCCTTCCTAACAGCCCCTGTGCACAGTTTAGTATTCATTCACTCCATGAAAAAACTAACTCTGGCGCATGCTCATATCAAAATCTGCAAACTGGTCAAAGAGCAGAATCTGTGAGCAGCAGGTCTGACGAACCATTTGGGAACTTCTAATTGTTGCTGTCATTCTATCCATAAAGGTTCTACTCAACCTGACGCAACAAGGAATTTCAAAGAGTTACTTCAGATGAAGTCAGAGTTTGGTACGTGAAATGATTCACCTCAGTTGGTCAGATTATACCCTGCAGAATTTGGCCTAAAAGTGGCATCTTTCCCACAAGTCCAGATGAATCAATAAATCCAGAAACCTGAAATACTTTACAGTCTTTAGCAAATCTGTGGTTGGTATATTCAAACCCGAAGACTCTCTTGCAGACACCTCGCAACTCTGTACATCATGCTTCCCTCCATGACCAAATTACGACAGATTTCATCACTTCATTGAATCCCTACTGTGCAGAAGGAAGCCATTCAGGCCAATTAAGTCTGCATGACCCTCTGAAAGAGCACCCTACACAAATCTACTCCCCCATTTACCCTGCCCTATACCCGTAACTTAACCTGCTCTTCAAGAGGCAATTTAGCTTGGCCAATCCACCTAACCTGCACACTTTGAACTCTGGAAGGAAAGTGGAGCACCCGGAGGAAACACTGGGGGTGGGGGTGGTGGGCAGTCACCCACTGGAACTGAACCGGGGTCTAATCACTGATGGGAAAACATGAAAGTGAGAACTAGTTGTCTGTTAAGGGAGAAATAATAGAAAGAGATATGAAGTTAGGCCAAGGTCACAAAAACACATAAAAGTGACTCAAGATGAAACAGCCAAAGTACTGTACTCCACACAAGTTAAACAAATGTTATCTGTCCATGCAAAATGACTGTCAGAGTAGCTACAGCTGCTTTCCTAAAAATATTTTGGTCATACCCTCAGGTTCAATCATTATGTACACTGAGCTGGATGATCACGAAGACCATGGCCCAACCTTGGTAGGGTGAGCGTCTGTGGTAAATCACACACTTGTTGGCCAAATGATATAATTTCTTGTACTAGACTGATCACTGGTAGCCCAGGATTGACTGAATTTCATTCTGCGGCAGCCACAGTAACTCACAAAGGTCAAAGAAAATCAGCAATGATGCACTTTGGATTTTCTGGAAATTTGCATATTAATTTCAATCAATTCCTTTCAAAAATCTCAAGTGGGTGCCACACTGCCAACATACTCTCAATCTGACCTATGGTATCAGTGTTTCCTCTAAATTATATGTATAGAAGAATCCACTACTTTCAGGTATATAGATATAATTTAACAGTTATATTATTTATCATAAGATTTGTTACACTAAACATGATAGAATTCCACTTTATTTGGCAGAGTCAGGGTTAAATCTAGTGTGCATCAATCTTTCTATTGCTAATGACACCAATACGAGAAGAAACCATGATAATAGATCTATTTTAATAATTGATGGCATGTTGTGCTGGAGTTGCACAGACTGGCACAGTTATGAGATAATATCCTGTGGTGCCAGTTACAAAGTGATGCCTTCGAAAGGCCCCTGGAGTAAGGTATCAGATTCTTTAGTTTCTGGCACTGTTTCAACAATATTACAGTAAATATTTATAACATGAGTGAGTAAAAGCAGTGGCTTTCATCTTTGAGGTACTGCCCGATTCTTCCTGTTTTGCAAGTCAGTTGAGGGGGTGTAAACAATGAGTGGGATTTAATGCCCTCCCCTGAGGAGAGTTTAGAGATATGTGGGCATTTAATTAGGCATAACCAATTATAGCAGCTGCTGGCAGTGCATCCAAACAGAGGACCTACTGCCTTCCCACCTCTGCCTCGATTAAGTCGGGGCAAGGAAGGCTCATGGATGACCTTCCTGCTTCTCTAACCATTGAGGCCCTTAAGTGGGTAATTAGTGCTCATTTAAGGCTTTATCCCACCCAACCAGCTGGCACTCAATCATCGGCAGGTAGAGAGCTTGCCACATGGCGAGGGGTGTCTCGCTCAAAGGCACACAGTGCCTAATCAAGGGTCTCAGCATCGGGCTGGGGGTGCCCACTGAGAGCCAGCCTCTGCACTTGCTGACAATCCCCTGCAACCTCCAGCCCGAGATTCCCCCCTCCTGCCCTCACTCAACGGTGAACTGGGTCCCTTGCTGATCCTGGGATTCTGGTGGGTGTTTTGCCAGTAGCTGCCACTTCCATTGCCTCCAATGAATGGCTGCGGCCTCTGACTGGTCAGCAGCTCTCCAGGGGCAGAATTTACACCCTGGGGTTCTTAATCCCAGGGAAGGCCATCCTAAGTTCCACTGGTCACTTACGTGTCTGATTGTCACTTAATACAGCCGGTCTTCCCCAAAGCAGGTGACATGGGGCTCTGCCAGCAGACGATACCCTCACTGTCTAGATTAAATACCATCCAATGTATTGTCATACAAAGGAAAAACCTCGCAAGCTGAAGAATGCATTCGATAAATTCAGATGTATCTGACAGTGTGGTCATGAAGGCTGCCACCTATTATTGACTAACATAGGGAGAGATTTTACTCTATGATATACACGATAAAGCTGGAAGCGTCTTTATGAAGAACGGGTTTACAATTTTGTTACACATGCTATGCTAAGACAATGCGATTCTTAATTTCGACAGTGGAGATACCAATTGAAGGACAGACTATCATTAGCTCAACGGGAAGAATCACAAATGAGAAGATGACCAATGATAACTCATGGAGATGCCATGGCAGCCCTGTTACTGGGTCACCAGCCCATTTACTGAAATTAGCCCTTAAAAATTAGAATGCACTTGTCTCTTTGATAAAACAAAGCAGAATACATACAATTTTTCTGTCACATCAGGGGCTCTGTCTGCACTTTAAAGTAGCTCTTACCACTTGGAAGTTGTATAAAGTATATTCACAATAAAACTAGAACCTGTTGGAGATGTCTACAAATCAATCAGTATCTGAGAAAGATTTATGGTTTGATTGTGCTACTTCACACACACTTTAACCTATATTTTGCTTTCAGGTGCTTGTCAACTGACCATTCTTATATAATATTTTACAGATTTCTGGCAGGTATTTTTGCTTTTCATCTCTGCTTTTCTCCTGCTCTATTTGTGGGGTTGGAGTATATTGTGATGGTTACTTCCTGGATTATCCAATTGCTTTGCATTTCTCAGCTAATATTTTCAATGGAAAATGCGAGACTGCCCACTTACCCTCTCCCTTTCTAAACTAATGCCATGCACTATTCTCAGATGATGTGTTGGTGACCCACTGACAGGCAAAACAATAAATAACAAACAACAATACAGCACAGGAACAGGCCCTTTGGCCCTCCACGCCTGTCCCGGTCATGATACCCACCCTTGGCCAAAACCCTCAGCAGTTCCTAGTGCCGTATCTCTCTGTACCCATCCTATCCATGTATTTGATGAGATGCCTCTTGAACAACGTTAATGAATCTGCTTCCACAACCTCCACTGGCAACACGTTCCAGGCACTCACCATCCTCTGTGTAAAAAATCTCCCTCGCACATCTCTAAATTTTGCCCCACGGACCTTAAAGCTATGCCCCCTAGTGACTGCCCTTCCGCCCTGAGAAAGAGTGCCTGCCCACCCACTCTATCCATGCCTCTCATAATCTTGTAGACCTCTATCAGCTCGCCCCTCAACCTCCGTCGTTCTAATGAAAAGTCAGAGTTTATTCAGCTAACACCCTCCAGGCCAGGCAACATCCTGGTAAACCTTCTCTGCACCCTCTCCAAAGCCTCCACATCCTTCAGAATTGTGCGTAATATTCCAAGTGTGGCCGTAACAAGGTTCTATACAACTGTAGCTTGACTTGCCAGTTTTTATACTTGATGCCCTGTCCAATGAATACAAGCATTCCTTATGCTTTCTTGACTACTTTGTCCACTTGTGTTGCCACTTTCAAAGATCTGTGGATCTGTCCGCCCTGCCATTGTCGCTCTGTAATCAATCACTGGGCCTTCCTTTGAGTTGTTATCCTTCTCATATGAAGAGGCATTCCCAAGTTTCTAGGTGATTTGAACTGCAAGCACTTTTACAGCGGCATTTATACTAAATTCAGTAATTTGTTGACATATAAGAAAAAGATCAGGTAAGAGGGCAGAAGGATCACAGACATAGAGCCAGGGGCAAAGCAAAGCAAAGGACCACTCAAATACTTTTTTCAAAGATTTAGAAGTCATCTCCCCCTCCAGCCCCATTCCAAATGGACTGTGTGGCATCATTGCTGCTCAGATGGCTTTTCTAGATCAAAGTCACAGCTTAATGAGCCTGGTGCACCATTTGTGGGCCTCAGGCCATTTTGGGAAGTGAGCACCCACGCTGAAGTGGGGAAATATTTCCATTTTTGACCATGGGTAATGCAACTGTAAACCCATGATAAATGAACGGATTTATGATCTTGTACATGTAGAACAAACAAAAGCTTTCACTTACATGATCTCAGATTTTAACCGCTGGGTAGGGTGTAAATCAGGCATCTGACCTGAACGTGTGCCATTCCTACGAACTAACGAGGTTAAAGGCGGGGGAAAATAGTATTACGAAAATCAAAGGATAATGGGTTACATGCCTGTGAGAGTCTCACTTTAACCACCCTCTCCAAGATCTGGGAATCACATGATATTGGAAGTCAAAGGGAAACCACCTCAGTTCACAAGAATACAGGACAAATACAGATGAAAAAAGATCTTTAATTTGCTCCCAATCAGAATGCTCAACTTTATTGAACAATTCCAGAATAGTCATTGCCATTCTTTTTTATTCAGAAGTCCACTGTGTTTGCTGTTCCTTTTTTGCGTGAAGGCAAACTTCTTCTCACTTCAGTCTTAGGGGTGTCTGTTACTAGCTACTTGTCTTTTTAGCCTACTTGTTTTGAAGTAGTTTTCTGAATTTGTCTTTTCCGTACAGTTTACTAGTTCATAGAAGCCACCTTTCAGAAACCTCCTTTCAAGGCCAAATATTCTGATCCTTCCATATAACTCACTCCTTTGGCTCAAGTCCTGTGGCTGCTCTAAGTTTGAATGCATCTTGTGTGGTTTGATGATCAGAATTGGACACAGCATTCAAAATTAGGCCTGGTCAGAAAACTACACAGCTTCTATTCGCAATCCAATTTCCATTTACACTCTGGCTATAAAATGTGAAAGAAAAATGGGTGGGGTGCATAACAGACAGCAGATTTACCACCCCCAGTATTCTGCACCTGCTCTAATCGGAAATCCCGCCACCTCCCATTCTATTTGGACTGTTTTTCAGTTGCTCATTTTTTTCTTTGTATCTGCAGGGAAATTTAATTTGTTTGAAAAGAAAGCAGGATATGCGACTGCAGCGTGTACACCTTAAAAGGGCCCCAAATTCAGCACAGGCAAGAAGGGCTGATCCCTTGAGCAAAAAAAAAATCTGCTTTTGATTTTTACTTTTATATTAAATCTTCTCTGCCATTGTTCCTCCCACTTGCATGTTTTGTTTAAGTCATTTATAGGTCCTGAGCTGTGCTCTCAAATTTAACTGCTGCTCCTGATTTGGGATCATCTGCAAGTCTGCCCAGTTTACATCAAGATTCTGGATCCAAAAATCTCATATGAAATTAGGAACAGTAGGGGTTTCAATAATGAGCCTCGGGGCACCAAGTCAGCATTTCCCCCCATATCAACATAACCTCACCAACGAGTATCACCATTTCCTTTCCTTCAACGAATCTAAGTTGCATTCAGGTTTACCTTGAATTCGGTTTCTTTTTCCATTTAAATAACGGCCTTTTAGTGCAGAACATTCATTTTAAGTCAATGTCAAATTCCAATGCGCAAGAATCTTGGAACAATCTGTTATGTAGATGAGAGAACCCAAGTCCATGGACAGCCACGGAGGTTACTCTTTAACTGTACACTGGTCAATTTGCACTTGGAATCCTAGGTGTGAATTCGTACTAGACTGCACTTCTCTACCATTTATGACTTTCTGGTTTGTAACCAGAGCATGCCCTTCAAATTGCCCTTGTGGTTGTACTTGGATGCATAACAAAACCGTCTGCTGGTCTAAAACCTATCCTCTAAACAAGTGGGTTTTTAAAATGACTGCAGAAACCTAATCGCATATATTTTTCAAAAATGAGAAGAAATAGAAAATGGAATTACTATTCAAACAGGAGACACTATAGTTGCACTTAAATATTGAATAACATATTAGTATATTGGTAATTTCTTCAGATGTAAAATCCAGGAAAATATGACAGATCTTTTTACTTCAAAAAACTTCTCAGGGCATTCTACCTCAACTTATTTGACAAAAAACATTTTATACATGATCCAATAGTCTCATATGAGCAAATGTTTTATGTGCTTTGAAAACATAGCTAAAAAAGTATAAAGCCCTTGCCTTTTCAAACACATCTGCTTCAAACTCAGTTTATTCCATACAACTTGCTACAAAGTAAGATTTCATACCGCATTTTAAACATATGCCTATAATATTGCATCACTGATTAATATTAAAAGTCTTGTGAAAACACTATCCCATTTTCTTTCTTAAACATTTGTAAAGAAGTAAAGTAATGATCACTTATTAATAGCTTGCTCAATTACGGTCTCTCCAGGGTTGGGAATCCACAGGATTTGATGAAAACTGCAATTCAGCTGTAATGCAACCGAGGCTGGGAATTGGTATGATTAAGCCCAGGCAGTCGATATGATCGAAGCTGGCGGATATGAGATGTGGGGAAAAAACATAATCCGACAGTATCAGCTGCAGAAATCCTTTACTGCAGAACCATTTACAACATTTCTACAAAGTGAAATACCATTAAGCTGATTTTGGTCACGCTTGGGTCAGTGTTTCTACTGGTCCCCATTGTATGTGAGTGATTGACCTATTCTATACCTGGCTGGCTACATCCTCTTTGACATGTTTTGTCCTCTTTTGCCAGTAAACAGAAAGCTAGACCCATAAATGACGACATCGATTATTTTTGCAATTTGAACATGGATCATAAGGGCTTCAGAATTCAAGTTTAAGATTCACCCTCTGCCTATTGCTCCTGTGCCTAAATATGTCCTTTTACTTCCAAACACTTTCTCCAAGTTGGCAGACTGTAGCGGGCAGTCTCATAGCAGCATCTTCCAAGATTGCCATTCATAAATCCAGCCAGCAGAGGAATATTTGCAGTAAACCAATACTTTTCTATTTTGCAGGGATGGTTGCCCTGCTGCAAATTTGTGCCAAACAATATGTATTTTTAAGAACGTGATATTCTTCTATTTAAATGTCCACTTCCTGAACTTTTAAAACTAGCACGGGGTGAAAGAGGTCTCAAGGGAGCCTGAGGGAAAACCCGAATGTGATGCACTGGGTATTTCAAGATCATTCTGCTGGTCTTGCTTTGTCTGTTATGGTTCCCTATGGGGGAGGGGGAAAGGTGTAAATTTAAGCTGGAGGACCTTTGTGTGGTCCTGCTCCAGTGGAAAACCATGCAATCTCTATACTGGAGATACTCAGACATTCCATGTAATTCTAACCAACATCTGGTAAAAGCGGTTGTCAATTTTCCTCTCTGATTCCTTCTCTGTCACTTCATTGCTCCCCAGATCTTTCACAGTCTTAATTGTGGCTGACTAAAAGACAAATCTGGATGTTCCCTTTGCCACCCACCAGCCTCCCCTGCCATATGAGGTGGAAGGGAAATAATATTTCTGCATAAGCAGAAATGGAGAAATAAGGATAAAGTGAAATAGAAGAGAGCAAATTGGACGTGGAGGAGGAAAGAAACAGAAATAGAATTAAGAGAATAAAAAACAGAAGTAAAGGAGCAGCAGGTATGAAACTTCTTTACTTACGCCCACAATATCCTTAATTAGGAGTGTGGGTGGTTCACATTTTCTGGTGAACCTCAAATGAAAAGAACTGAGAACCACTGTTTCAGATAGCTTTGTTCAAATTTATTGTCTAGAACATGATGTAGCTTAAACGAGCCTAGAGCTGAAAGTGACCATAAAATATATAAATACAAAATATAATTTGGCATCAGAATTTCAGGATTTTGCTGCAACAAAATCAGGTATGCCCACACCTGCTTTCCTTCCCAAGGTGTTGGAATACTCCTCTTCCCTTTGGAATACCTTGTTTTAGGATTTCCACCAAGGTCTTGGGACGTCAAGCAGCCAGCACCTATTCTTAAAAACACTTAGAAAAGACCTTCTTGATCCACTGCAGTCCTTGTAGTGTAGGTCCAACAACAGTGCTATTTGGAAGGGAGTACCAAGATTTTGACCTAGCGACAGTGAGGGAATGGCAGCATAGTTCCAAGTCAGGGTGGTACGTGGCTTGCAGGGGAACTTGCAGCTGGTGGTGTTCACGTGCATGAGCTTCCCTGGTCTTCGATAGTAGATTCAAAAGTTTGGGAGCTGCTGTCAAAGTAGCCTTGGTGTGTTGCTGCAGTGCATCTTGTAGTATGCACTGCTGCCGTTGTTTGTCAGTGGTGGAGGAAGAGAATGTTTAAGGTGATGCAAGTGTTACCAATCAAGAGGGCTGCTTTATCCTGGATGGTGCTGAGCTTCTTTTTTTTAATAAACATTTTATTGAGGTTTTTTTTGGCATTGTAACAGCAGCAATATAAACAATGTAGATAAAAATATAAACATAGTGCAAATACCGCCTCCCTCCCCTACAGGTCCCACCATTACTTTGTGATTTTCATTAATGACTTGGATGAAGGAGTTGAAGGGTGGGTCAGTAAATCTGCAGACAATATGAAGATTGGTGCAGTTGTGGATAGTGAGGAGGGCTGCTGTCAGCTGCAAAGAGACATAGATAGGATGCAGAGCTGGGCTGAGAAGTGGCAGATGGAGTTTAACCCTGAAAAGTGTGAGGTTGTCCATTTTGGAAGGACAAATATGAATGCGGAATACAGGGCTAACGGTAGGGTCCTTGGCAATGTGGAGGAACAGAGAGATCTTGGGGTCTATGTTCATAGATCTTTGAAAGTTGCCACTCAAGTGGATAGAGCTGTGAAGAAGGCCTATGGTGTGCTAGCGTTCATTAGCAGAGGAATTGAATTTAAGAGCCGTGAGGTGATGATGCAGCTGTACAAAACCTTGGTAAGGCCACATTTGGAGTACTGTATGCGGTTCTGGTTGCCTCATTTTAGGAAGGATGTAGAAGCTTTGGAAAAGGTGCATGGAGATTTACCAGGAGAGTAGGTCTTACGAGGAAAGGTTGAGGGTGCTAGGCCTTTTCTCATTAGAACAGAGAAGGATGAGGGGTGACTTGATAGAGGTTTATAAGATGATCGGGGGAATAGATAGAGTAGACAGTCAGACTTTTTCCCCGGATGGAACAAACCATCACAAGGGGACATAAATTTAAAGTGAATGGTGGAAGATGTAGGGGGGATGTCACAGGTAGGTTCTTTACCCAGAGAGTAGTGGGGGCATTGAATCGGAAACATTAGGGACCTTCAAGCGGCTATTGGATAGGTACATGGATTACGGTAGAATGATGGGGTGTAGATTAATTTGTTCTTAATCTAGGACAAAAATTTGGCACATTGTGGGCCGAAAGGCCTGTTCTGTGCTGAATTTTTCTATGTTGTATTACTTAACCCCCTAATCTACGCTAACCTCCCCCCCCCCCCCCCCCCCCCACCCCGCTGACGATTCATTCTCTGCAAAGAAGTCGATGAATGGTTGCCAACTCCGGGCGAACCCTAACAATGACCCTCTCATGGCGAACTTAATTTTCTCCAGACAGAGAAAGCTAGCCATGTCCAATAGCCATGTCACTGACTTCGGGGGGCTTTGAGTCCCTCCATGCTAGTAATATCCGCCTCTGGGCTACCAGGGAAGCAAAGGCCAGCACATCAGCCTCTTTTGGTGCTTAGCTTCTTGAGTGTTGTTGGAGCTGCACTCATTCAGATAAGTGGGGAGTATTCCATCACACTCCTGACTTGTGCCTTATAGATGGTGGACAGGCTTTGAGATGTCAGGGGGTGAGTTGCTCCTCTCAGAATTCTGAGCCTCTGACCTGTTCTTGTAGACATTATATTTACACGGCAAGTCGAGTTCAGTTTCTGATCAATGGTACCCCCAGGATGTTGACAGTGGCGGCTTCAGCAATGGTAATGCCATTGAATGTCACGGGGCGATGGTTATATTCTCTCTGCTTAGGGATGGCCAATACCTGGCACTTGCATGGCACGAATCAGCTCATTCCTGAATGTTGTTGTATATGGTTGCAGACTGTTTCATTGTCTGAGAAGTCAGGGACGGTGGTGAATATTGTGCAATCATCCACAAACATCCCCTCTTCTGACATTATGGCGGAGGACCAAATTAGTTTATGAAACTTACTATGGGATAGGAATAGTTTACCATCACAAGAAATACCTCCTTGTAACAAGGGTTTGTGAAACAGGAGCTTTAATTTGTGAGTATAGGGTTCCTTTCAGTGCAGAAGGGGGCTATTCGGCCCATCAAGAAGCACTGACCCTCTAAAACAGCACCCTACCTATGTCCACTCCCTTCTCTATCCCCATAACTCCACCTAACATGCATATCCCAGGACACTAAAGCGACAATTCTAACGTGGCCAATCCAACTAACCTGCACATCTTCGACTTGTGGGAGAAAACTAAAGCTCCTGGAGAAAACCCATGCAGACACGGGAAGAATGTGGAAACTCCACACAAACTTCCAAGGCCAGAATTGAGCAAGAATAATGAATATTGGTTTTTACTTGCTCTGGACGAAAACAATGAGTTGAATTTTCCCAACCCTCCCATGGCAGTGGGAGCAGGGCAGGGTTGGGAAAATAAGAGGGATGGCTCAGCTGGTGAACAGATTTCCTGCCCACTGCATGGAGGTCAGCAATTTAAGGTGACAACTAGGAATGACATTGTGGCATTTGGTCAGCACAGAGTGACCCTCCTGCCATCTGGGGTGGCTGCCAGCTTCATGTAGACAGCTTCCCTGTGGCAGTTGGGCAGTTATCAGAGTCGAAGGCTCCATTTCCAAAATAAGGGCCCATAGCCAGGAAAAGTCACACCTGCAAACCTAATGAAAAACCTCCCCACTCCGGAGGGTTGTCTCTTCTGTTTCTCAGGGTCTGTCATCTTCATCCTCTGAAATACTTAATTATTTTCATATACCCTAGGGTTCCTCCTTAGGAGGTGCCTGGGTGTTCTCAGACTTGTCTCAGGAGCAAGCTCCTCACCCAGTGGGACTGACAAGACCCAAGAGCTGCTGGCCCTCTGATTTGGCCTCCACCATCCTTAAGAGGATAATGAACGCACAAGTGGCCAATTAGGCTTCTGGGAAAATAACTCCATCGGTAAGGTTCCTGGCAAGTGTGAGCTCAATCAAGCCCCCTAATTTGGTTCTGACAATGAGGTCCTGAAGCTCATAGGTAAATCCTTCCCAATATCTCCAATTAGAGATAAAAAGAAAAACCTGAAATACGCCATTTAAAAAGGAAATATAACTGTGATGGAGAAAAGTGTGTGCGGCATTTAAATTTGATGGAAATGAAACATGGGCGATAACGAGTGATCAGAGACCTGTTTTGTACAGAGTCTGTTTTCATTGACTTCAATGGAAAAGAAAATTGGATAGAGCGTAAAACTGACTGTGATTTAAATATAGGACCAGGAGTAGGCCACTCCATGGCAAAGATTTCCAAAGTTTTATAATCCTTCTGATGGAAGAAATTTCTCCTTATTTCCATCCTAAATATCTGATCCCTTATTCTGAGACTGACACGTAGTTCAAGACTCCCTAGCTATGGGAAACATCTTCAAGTCAATTGCCAACCTCCTTCTATATCTTATATATTTCAACAAAATCGCCTTTTATTATTTTACACTGTAGGAATACAGATCTAGTCTATTCAATCTCGCCTCATAAAGTAATCCACTCATCCCAGGAATCAGTGTGGTGAACCTTTGTTGCACTCCCATTAAAGCAAGTAAATTGCCCCTAAAGTAAAAATTGTTCACAGAACTCCAGGTCTATGCAATTCTAGTAAATCCTAACTGCTTATTCCTCAATACCTTTAGTTACCCAAATGAAAATTAACATTTTTGCAGAAGAGAATTCCAAACTTCTATCACCCTTTGAGTGAAGAAATGTTTCCTAATTTCACTCCTGAAGGCCTGGCTCTAATGTTTAGACTAAGCCCCCGAATCTAAGGCTCCACAGACAGCAGAAATAGTCTCTTTCCATTCACTTTAATATCTTGAAAACTTTGGTCAAAGCAACTCAACTTTCTAAATTCCAGGGAATACATTCCAGGGAATGCGTTCCAGTTTGTGCAAACACTCTTTGTAATCTAAACAAAACAGAAAATGCTGGAAATACTCAGGTCAGGCAGTATCTGTGGACTGAGAAACAGAGTTAACAGGTTGGACTTTCCTGTTTTTTTTCCACCAAGCACCTCCCCCTTCCGGAACTGGTTCTCCTGCGGCGGGGTGGGTGAGACATACAAAACGCCGTAGACTTCAGCGGGACAAAGAGATCCCACCAATGGCCAATGGTTAGCCGCCTCAGCTACTGGAATTTAATGCCACGTGGGGACACAATCAGTAAAGAAAAACAACAACACCTCCTCCACGATAGTCCTCAATACCAGGGCCCCACAAGGCTGTGTACCTAGCCCTAGCCCCTCCCTTAAATCCTGGTCAACATTTCAGGTTGATGACCGTTGATCAGAACTGGGAAAACCTAATTATGCAATAGGTTTTCAGCAAGGGGTGGGTGGGATAAGGACAAAGAAAAGCCCTGTGATAGGGTCATCAAAATAGATTAAACAGAATGGAGGAATTGGGAGAAAGAAATGGAGACCGTACAGGCTGTGCAGGAAGCGTGGTCAAGGTGGCAGTGGGAGTCAGTGGGCTTCTAATTAATATTAGTTGATAGCCTATAGCCAGAAACAGAGACAGAAAATACAAGAATGGAAGATCAGAGTTGGAGATAGACTATGTGAAACTGAGATGAGTGGAAATTAGAAACAAAGTTGATTAAGTTTTCCAATTCAGGATAAGAACAGTGCACAGCACTGATAAGTCATCAATGTACGGAAAAAAGGGATGAGGGAGCAGGACTGCAGCAAGGAATGTTCGGCATTTCTCATAAAAAGACAAGTGTTGTTAGGATCCATTAGGCCTATGATATTTTGACAATCAATGTTCTTGTTTCGCTAAGTTTGTTTGGACTTACATTGTTTCTAGTTTTGCACCATTTAAAAAGTGATATTTTCTATCTTTTTTAAGTCCAAAGTGGTGATCTCACATAAAAATAAAATGCATTTGCTGCATTTTTCCCATTGACTTAATCTATTAATATTTTGTAATTGTATGCTTCCATCTGCACTGTTAATCCCACCTATCTGTGTGTCATCAGCAAACTTGGATACTTGGCTTTCTATCCCATCATCTAAGTTGTTACTAAATATAATGAATAGTTGAGGTCATAATACAAATCTTTACAGGACATGACTCGTCATCTTCTGCCAATTAGAATGCCTTCTCATTATCCTTATTCTCCATTTCCCATCACTCAATCAATGGCCTAATTGGTTCAATAAATTTCCTTCACTTCTATGGGCTTCAATTTTAGCTAATGTTTTTTTAGGAGAGACTTTATCCAAGTCTGGATGTCCATATAAATGACATCCATAGACATTCCCCAGTCATGTGTCAAAATTCAAATCAGGTTCAGCAGGAATGACCTATCCTTTAAAAATCCATGTTGGTTGTCTCTAATTTGCTGGAAGCGTCCATGGTGTTCAGTCACCCTGTCCTTAATTACAAACTCTAATAATTTCTCAACAACAGACATTAAGCTAACTTGCCTTTCATGCCTTAGTTTTCCACAATCACTTTTCTTAAAAAGCAGTGATGTGCAACTTTGCCATTTAAAGGAAGGGTTCTCGAATCAAGGGAATTTTGAAAAGTTATATTTAAGGCTTCTGCACTGTCCTCACCTTTTTCCTTTAACATCCTGGGATGGAAACCATCTGGCAACATTATTTTCTTCATTATTGTTGTTTCACTTACATTAACCTTGGTAAGTTTCCATCGCTAAATTCAATATTAGTTTGGATGTCTGTTACGCTATTTTGTTTCTCTCCTGCATCATGTAATTATTCAACTTCCTTATTTTCATTTACAATAGTTTTCAACTCACTATTGTTTGTGTTGCACGATTGCCAAAGACCAATTTCATCCCTAAATAGTTTAATGTTTTGATTATTCCGCGATGAAGGGAAAATTTAACTGTCTCTTACAATAAGTGTCTGACTTGTCACATCATTTTTTTTAACAGCTTGATTTAATTGCTTTAATATCTTTCTACGTTCTGAACTGGCCTCTTATTTAGTTCTGCCCAGTGCTGGATGAGGCATGCCATTGCACTTATGGTAGAGTCAAAGCACACAGCCAACCTATCAAGTACTTCCCAGTCTAGTCTTGGAGCTCCTATGGAGTGCAACAACTACATTCAAAAACATGTACACAGACTTTTACTCAGCTTCAACTCGTTGCAACAAATGCTCTTATTTATCTTGCTTCGGGTCTTCAGTACATTCTGGAATGTAAGTACGTATTTGAAATGGATAAAAACCAGAGCAAAACTGCAGCATAAAGGGAATCAACAGCCTAAAGGGGCTGCAACTAACGACAGGTAGCAGTCATCGCCATAAGTGAACATTTTGGGTTGTTTACCCTCTGACACACGTAAAATAAATCTGAGAGGCATAGTAACAAGACTTTAAAGAACCAGTTCTGAAGACTAGACTTGATACTTTGCTGTGCTCAGAGTTGGGAGATGGTATTTTTCTTATCTTTGGAAGGCTTTGACGGATGTTTCTGGACTATGTAACTCTCTTTGACAACTTAATGATGTAGTATTAACAATGTTTGGTGTATCTGCAAAGACACTCCTCCATCTCCCACGACTACATTCATGACTAAAATATATCTAAATGTGACACACGCCCACTTCCATGCGTGTTCCCACAGTTACACCATAATTTTTGTGCAAGAATTGTGGGAATGCCACACAAATGCCATATATGCCATCTCTTCCAGCTAAGTTACAGGAAATGTACAGAAACCCTCTTCAAAAATTCAGCATCTATGCTCTTTATCCCGAAAGCTAAGGGTTTAATTTAAACAGTCTGACTGATGTACAGTTTAATAATCCTAAATTCTTTCCATAAAATATTCAAATGTAAACATTCTCTGCCTGCTGACCCATGAAAAATGGTCAGCTTGTTTTAGTTACAGTTTATCATTTTTCTCAAAGGAGCTACAGCAGCAATATGGTCTTTCCATATGGCTGGTTAACTGTTTGACGACCAAGGTAATATTTTTCTCCCACATTTAGAGCTTTGTACATTCTCCTGTCTGTTCTCTCCTCTCCTAAATTTAACTCATGCTGGGCACCAGCAATTCTTTGGGACACCATCCAAATGGCCACGTTCTGTTCAAATAATGCACAGTGATCAGGATCAGGAACTCTCACTACCTTCTTTCCTTCATAGCCCAACATCAGTGAGACTAGTTGTAGTGCTTCAAATGCCATCTTCCTCAGATCCTTAACCTATGACCTGTATCCTTAACCTGTACTTCTGAAGGAAACACAAGAGAACAAATAGTTTGTGGTTCTGAGCATTCCGTGGAACTCTCAGCAAAGAACCATTATGTTACAGAGCAAAAGTGCTAATAATCAGAAGTATAGATTTGGTTTGAATATTGAAATGTTATATACAAAGGACGGTAAGGTGACACAGTATTAGCACTGCTGCCTCAAAGACCCAGGGACCAGTGTTCGATTCCAGCCATGAATGACTGTGTGGAGTTTGCGCGTTCTCCCAGTGTCTGCATAGTTTTCCTATGGGTACTCCGGATTCCACCCACAGTCCAAAGATGTGCAGGTTAGGTAGATTGGCCATGACAAATTTACCCTTATTTCCGGGGATAGGACGGGAAGAGTTCGCCTAGGTAGGGTGTTCTTTCAGAGGTTCAGTGGACACTCGATGGGCCCAATGGCATCCTTCGGCACTGTAAGGATTCCATGTTATGTTCTATGTTAATCTTGCATAGAATTAAACTATTTGACTTCAATCCAATGAGTTCATTATGATGTTTTTACAGGCAGGACTGAGTCAGAAGCATAGAAGGCTGGCTTCACCAGGTCTTACAGTTTTATAATAATAATAATCTTTATTGTCACAAGTAGGCTTACATTAACACTACAATGAAGTTACTGTGAAAATCCCCTCATCGCCACACTCCAATGCCTGTTCAGGTACACAGGGAGAATTAAGAATGTCCAAATTACCTAACAGCACGTCTTTCGGAACTTTTGGGATGAAACTGGAGCACCTCGTGGAAACCCAAGCAGACACAGGGAGAACGTGCAGGCTCTGCACAGACAGTGACTAAGCCGGGAATCAAACCTGGGACCGTGGCTCTGTGAAGCAACAGTGCTAACCACTGTGCTACCATGCCGCCCACAAAACTCCTTCCAACGAATGATATAGGTTGCCTGTGCATGCAATGGGCGCATGGAGCTCCGAGACACACGGTCGGCCAGGGATGGAAACCTTGCTGAGGCAGGTGGTATTTGCACCAGAGGTTGAGGGAATTTCTCATGTGGAGAAATAAGGGGTGATCTGTAGAGAGCAAAATAATATCTGGAAGGAGCATTGTGTCGAAAATCTCTTTCTTTTGAAGATGATGTAACGAACCTTCCACTGCAGGATGAATTAAAAAAAACTTACATACAACTTTTCTCCATGGCATTAAAGTGTATTGGGGTGGGACATCTGCCCACTGGTGCATTCCTACTTTGACGCTTGTAAAGAGTCATTGCAATATTTAGGATTGGCTTCCAGCATGTGAGAGGTTCTCTCTGGGGAGCAGGAAACTGGAACTGCTGCAAATCAGCAGCTGAAAGAGGTAGGCTATCAACATAATATCAGGGAACAGACAATTGATGATTGCTTGCAGGAACCATATTGGATTGTGCTGCAGGAGGAAACAGAGCCCTTAGGTTTCACACTCTTCCACAGTTTTTACTGGTCCAAATATGGGAAAGGAGTGAGCATTTATCTGAGCGAAAGAAGCCAACTGAAGGAATGCTCTTACACTGTGGAAAAAAGATGCCCTGCCAGTGCCACCCTCATCAATTTTCAATGGACTCACAAGAAGAGCCAAGTTAAGATCAGTGCTGGTTACGCTAGTGAACAAGCAAACCAAAGACCTGGACTAATGATCTAGAAACAGGAGTTCAAATTCCACCATGACAGCTGGGGAATTTATATCTAATAAAATAAATCTGGAACAAAAAAGACATGAAGATACTGGATTGGCATTCTCGATCAATCTGGATCCCTAAAGTCCTGGAAATCTGCTGGCCTTACCTGGTTTACTCTAGATTTGATTTCAGACCCACAACAATATGTTTGAATCTTTTTTTAAAATACATTTAGAGTACCCAATTATTTTTTTCCAATAAAGGGGCAATTTAGCGTGGCCAATCCACCTACCCTGCACATCTTTGGGCTGTGGGCGTGAGACCCAGACATGGGGAGAATGTGCAAACTCTACATGGACAGTGACCTGGGACCAGGATCGAACCCGGGTCCTCGGCTCCATAGGCAGCAGTGCTAACCACTGAGCCACTATGGGCAGCACGGTAGCATTGTGGATAGCACAATTGCTTCACAGCTCCAGGTCCCAGGTTCGATTCCCGGCTTGGGTCACCGTCTGTGCGGAGTCTGCACATTCTCCCAGTGTGTGCGTGGGTTTTCTCCGGGTGCTCCGGTTTCCTCCCACAGTCCAAATATGTGCAGGTTAGGTGGATTGGCCATGCTAATTTGCCCTTAGTGTCCAAAATTGCCCTTAGTGTTGGGTGGGGTTACTGGGTTGTGGGGATAGGGTGGAGGTGTGGACTGTGTGTAGGGTGCTCTTTCCAAGAGCCGGTGCAGACTCGATGGGCCGAATGGCCTCCTTCAGCACTGTAAATTCTATGAAAACCATGCTGCCCCCTCACTGTGTTTGAATCTTAACTGCTGTCTAAAATCAAGCCACTCAGTGGTATCAGAACTGTGATGAAAACGTCTATGATGAAGAAAACTGGATGAGCCAGCTGGCGTTGACTAAGTCACCGGATTTAGTTGCAATAAAATTACACACAATCCTGTTCGCCCTGCAAAGTCTTGCTCATAAATGGTGTCAAAATTGCCTGACATAATCATAGTCAACCGAACCATGTCTGTTATTCACACACCCAGATCCCTCCATTATCATCCCTGAAAATGTCCTATGCCATTGGCAGGATAAAGCAACAAGAGCGAAGCTCTCACGAGTCCTCAATTCCAAACTCCATGAAGTCTCACAATATCTGGTCAACCATGTGCAAGGTAATCTCCTGCTGATTGACAGCTATTACCCTACCTGACTGATGAATCAGTGCTCCTCAAGGTTGAGCACCATTTGGAAAAAGCACTGAGGACAGCAAGAGCACAGAATGTACTCTGGCAGTGGATTATCAATATCCATCTCCAAGAGTGCCTTGGTGACATCATAATGATTGAGATGACCATGTCCTTAAGAACATTTGAGCCAGTCTGGGGCCACGGGGAGTGGTAAGAAAACCAAATGGAGGGAGAAACGTACTTGACCTCATCTGTACCAATCTACTTGCTACAAATGTGTCTATCCTTAAAAGCATTCGTAGGAGTGGCCACCACATAGTCTTTGTGGAGACCAAACCTGGGGCTAGATTCTCTGCCGGCGTGATTTTCCGTTTTACCGGCACCCAGGGGTTTCCTGACGGCGTGGGGCTGCCCCACAATGGGAAACCCCATTGACTGGCCGGCGTAACGGAGAATCCCGCCGGCGGGTTGGTGAGGAAGCGTGGCGCGGCAGGGCGGAAAATCCAGCCCCTGATCTTCACATTAATACCACCTATCAGTATAGCACCATTGCCATGCAAAATACGTTAGATTCAGAACAGATCTAGCATTTAGAAACTGACATATATGAAGCATTGTGTGCCATCAGCAGCAGCAGAATAGTTTTACACCACAATCTCTAACCACATGGCCTGGCATTTCCCCAATTCTACCCTTGCCATCAAGCAGGGGAATCAACTCTGGTTCAATGAAGAGTGGAGAAGTGCATGCTAGGAACAGCATCAGGCATACCTAAAAATTAGGTGCCAACCTGTGAAGGCACAGTGCAGGATCATACACATCCTAAATGATAGAAGAAGCATGCTATAGACAGAAATAAGAAATCCTTCGACCAACAGATCAGAGGAAAGCTTCACAATCCTGTTACATCCAGTTGTGATAGGCGGTGGGCATTTAAGATGAGAAGGAGGATCCACACATATCACCATCCTGAATGATGGCAGAGCCAAGTATGTCAGTGTAAAAGATGAGGCCGAAATGCTTGCATTTATTCCAGCTAGAAGTGTCAAGTCGATAATCAATCACGGCCTCTTCCAAGCTCTGCGCTATAACATAAGCCATCCTTCAGTCAATTCACTGCACTTCACATGTCAAGAAATGCCTGAGTACACTGGGTAGAGCAAAGGTTATGAGCCCTGCCAACAACTCAACTGTAATAATAAAGACTTGTGCTCCAGAACTAGCCTGGCCTCTAACCAAGCAGTTCTGGTACAGCCACAACACTGGCTTCTACCCAACAAAGTGAAAAATTGCCAAATATGTCATGTCCATAAAAAGCAGGACAAATACAGCCCATCCAATTGCTCCCTCATTAGTTTGCTCTCAATCATCAACAAAGTGATGGAATGTGTCATCGAAAAGTGTTACCAAGTGACAAACGCTCATAAATAACTTTACACTTCTAGCTGGCATAAATGCAAGCATTTCAGCCTCGTCTTTTACACTGACGTACTTGGCTGTGCCACCATTCAGGATGGTGATATTTGTGGAACCTCCTCCTCATGTTAAATGCCCACTGGTGATCACAACTGGATGTAGCCCAGACTGAGAGTCAACTGCAGGCCTCATAACTGCCTCGATCCACACATGGACAAAAGAGCTGAAGTTCAGAGGTGAGAAAAGAGGGACTGTTTGTGACACCAAAGCAGCATATGGTAAGTGTGGCACCAAGGAGTCTTTGTGTGGTGAATCACAGTAGCGTAATTCACACTGTATTACTATGTCTCTGTAAGCTCGCCACACGAGCAGATGCATTGCTCCGCCACTAGGGGGAGATGCACTGGGAGTGTACGGGAGTTTGTACTGGGCTCCACCCTTAGCTCCTCCCCCCTAACCGGAAGTATAAAGGTTGATGCTGAGAGCCTGCCTGCAGTTCATCTGGAGTTCATCGTGTCACAGGCAGGCTCTGATGTAAGACGATTAAAACCACTGTTCACTTCTAACCACGTTTTGCGTGAATTGATGGTCTCATCAATTTAATCGTCTTAAGAAACAGTAAGGAATGACCATGGAATCAGCCCTCAAGCCTAACCGACTGGAACTCGACCCGCAAGATGCAGAGGCGAAATAAATCTTTTCGCATTGGCTCCGGTATATCTACTCAGATAAACTGTACCGGCTCATATACAGAGGCCCTAGCCCTACTCGATTGAATGTACGTGAGGCCTATCAATGAGGTCTACGCGCGCCACGTTTTTACTACTCGCCGCCAGTGCCCTACAGAATCGCTAGAAGAATTCCTCAGAGACTTAAAAGCCTTATCCCGGGACTGTAATTATCAGGCTGTAACTGCTACAGAGCATAGAGAACTTGCTGTCCACGTTGGCTTTGTTGCAGGCCTTAGATTGAATTACGTGCGCCAGCGACTGCTGGAGAAGGGGGCCCGAAATTTAGAAGATACTGTTGAACCCGCTACAATTATGGAGGTCTCATTTCGCAGCCTCACCTCGTTTCCTGCCGACTGCAAGACCCCGTCATGGGCCCCCGACCAGCGACTCCCCCAGGCCTGTGCCACGCGGCCACCCAGCCAGCAGGCTGCCCCAGCCTGCCACTTTTGTGGCCAGCCCCAGCACCCGCGTCAGCACTGCCCGGCCCGCAACGCGACCGGCAGGCGAAAAGGCCACTACGCCAGAGTGTGCATGGCAAGGAACACCAGCCCCTAAAACTCCAGCGGCACAGAACAATCGCTCTCCGCACTCGCAGGCCTGGGAACGCAGCGGCCTATGCCCCGACTCCGCCCCCACCCGCCACGTGCGATCCATGGGGGCCGCCATCTTGGCGGACACCCACCACGCGGTCCACCACGGGTGACTCATGGGGCCACCATCTTGGACGCCATCTTCCTCGCCGCCCGCCACATGCGATCCACGGGGGCGCCCATCTTGGGCCCCATCCTCTCCACACTCAGAAAACTCGATTGAAGACTGCAACCTCAGCGGGCACTCATCGCGGGGCCATCCCAGCGCAGCCGACCGAGCCGCCGACTACCCGCAACTCAACGCAGGACTCACTGGACCAATCGCGCCCAAAGCATCTCAACAACTCTATGGTCAAAATCAACGGTTGCAGTACACCGTGCCTTTTCGACTTCGGGAGCACTAAGAGCTTCGTACACCCAGATCTTGTAAGAAGCTGTTCGCTCCCCGTTTTCCCAACACGGCAAACTATCTCCCTCGCGTCGGGTTCCCACTCTGTCCATATCCAAGGGCGCACCGTCGCAACTCTAACAATCCAAGGCGCTAGCTATTCTAAATTCCATCTATACATCCTGCCCGAACTCTGCGCCCCACTCTTATTGGGACTCGACTTTCAATACAATCTCAAGAGTCTCACCCTCAGTGGACCCCTACCCCCACTCACTATCTGCAGCCCAGCCACGCTGTGAATCTCCCCCCATCTCTCTTTGTCAACCTCACTCCGGACTGTAAACCCATAGCCACTCACAGCAGGCGGTACAGCCTACAGGACAGGGTGTTCATTCAATCCGAGGGTCGGAGGCTTTTACGTGAGGGGATCATAGAGGCCAGTAACAGTCCCTGGAGAGCTCAGGTGTTGGTCATCAAGACCGGGGAAAAATTCCGCATGGTCATAGACTATAGTCAGACTATTAATCGGTTTGCGCTCCTCGACGCGTACCCCCTCCCCAGGATTGCAGACATGGTGAATCAGATCGCCCAGTATCGGATTTTTTCCACGGTGGATCTGAAGTCTGCATACCACCAACTCCCAATCCGCCCGGAGGACTGCCACTTCACGGCGTTTGAGGCCGATGGCCGCCTCTTCCACTTCCTCCGAGTCCCCTTTGGCGTCACAAATGGGGTTTCGGTGTTCCAACGGGAAATGGACCGAATGTTGGACCAGTACGGGCTGCGGGCCACGTTTCCGTACTTGGATAACGTCACCATCTGCGGCTATGACCAGCAGGACCACGATGCCAACCTCAACCGATTTCTCCAGATGGCCCAGAAGCTTAACCTCACATACAACAAGGAGAAATGCGTTTTCCACACGACCAGACTAGCCATCCTCGGCTATGTCGTGGAAAACGGAGTCCTGGGTCCCGACCTGGACCATATGCTCTTAGAACTCCCTCTACCTGATTGTCCCAAGGCCCTCAAACGGTACTTGGGATTCTTTTCATATTATGCCCAGTGGGTTCCTCAATATGCAGACAAAGCCCACCCACTCTTTAAGGCCACACTTTTTCCCCTGTCAGCTGAGGCTCGCCAGGCCATCAACTGCATCAAGGAGGACATCCCAAGGCTGCCATGCGGGCGGTGGATGAATCCGTCCCTTTCCAGGTTGAGAGCGATGCCTCAGAGGTAGCTCTTGCAGCCACATTGAATCAGGCAGGGAGACCAGTCGCATTTTTCTCCCGAACCCTCTCTGCTTCGGAACTTCGACACTCCTCAGTCGAAAAGGAAGCACAAGCCATTGTGGAGGCTATTCATCACTGGAGGCACTATCTCGCAGGTAGAAGGTTCACCCTCATCACCGACCAAAGATCGGTTGCCTTCATGTTTGACAACTCGCAAAGGGGCAAAATTAAAAATGACAAAATTCTGAGGTGGAGGATCGAACTCTCCACCTACAATTACGATATTATGTATCGACCGGGGAAGCTCAACGAGCCCCCAGATGCCCTATCCCGCGGGACATGTGCCAGCGCACAGAGCGACCGCTTAAAAACCATCCACAATGACCTCTGCCACCCGGGGGTCACCCGGCTCGCCCACTACATTAAAGCCCGAAATCTGCCTTTCTCCACCGAGGAGGTAAAAGCCATCACCAAGCATTGCCCGATCTGCGCGGAGTGCAAACCGCACTTCTACAGACCAGACAGGGCACACCTGGTCAAGGCTTCTAGGCCCTTTGAATGCTTCGCTATCGTTTTCAAAAGGCCACTCCCCTCGACTAACAGGAATGTGTACTTCCTGAACGTCATAGACGAGTTCTCCCGTTTTCCCTTTGCTATCCCGTGCCCTGATATGACCTCCCACACAGTCATTAGGGCCCTGCATAGTATCTTCACCCTGTTTGGTTTCCCCAACTATGTACACAGCGACCGGGGTGCGTCCTTTATGAGCGACGAGCTACGTCAGTACCTGCTCGGCAAGGGCATCGCCTTGAGCAGGACTACCAGCTATAACCCCAGGGGGAACGGGCAGGTGGAGGGGGAGAATGCGACCGTCCTACTGACCCTCCGGTCCAGGACTCTCCTGATCTCCCATTGGCAAGAGATCCTCCCCGACGCGCTCCACGCTATTAGGTCCCTCTAATGTACAGCTACCAACCAGACCCCTCACAAGCTTTATTTTTCCCAGGGGCACTACCACGGGGGTTTCGCTCCCGGCATGGTTGAAGACACCGGGCCCAGTACTCCTCCGGAAGCACGTCAGGGCGCACAAAACTGACCCACTCGTAGAGAAAGTGCTCCTACTGCATTCGAACCCCCAGTACACCTTCGTAGAGTTCCACTGTGCCACCATGCCACCCTGCAGAGGTGTATGAAGGGAGCTACCAGCTGCACGGTCAAGATGTTTGATAAACAAACATAACTGCATGCTCCAAGGATGTGGGTTCCAGATTGTGCTGCAGTTGGGTGCTATAACTTGTCTCAGTGCCTTGTGTCAGAACACATAAACTTCAACTTCAAAAATTTCTTCCAGTTCCCATGGTACATGCGTTTTGGTTATTAACAAAGCAATATAGATGCTTAACGTCATACCTTATACTGAAAAAGATGTGGCCAAAGCATTTCTCCTTCCAAGCATATTTACCGTTCTTCTTTTTACTACCTTCCCAAGTCTTTGTAGCAACAAATAGAAGAGTAGTAAGAGCAATCTAGCTTCAGGGCCATGGAGCTGCTCTCTCTCCCTGCCACGTACAACTTGGAGGCCTCCACCCACACAAGTAGCATGTCAGCATTAAGGTCAGACATGGTGACACACAGATTGTTGAGTAGTCAGGAGGAGCCAAGGATGGCCTCTGCATTCAATGACTGGGCACGAGGTAAAACGTAGCCTTTGCTGAAGAGTTTCAGGGTTCAGGTCTCAGAGATCCAGTAAATACGAGCTGCTTGGCAAGGAAATAATTGCAGGCACTGAGGATGTGCGTTCCAGAATGTGCTGCAGCTAGCTAGGTGCGACAACTATTTTCCGTTCCTTGGGTCAAAGAACAGAGGGTTATATCTCTGGTTGGGAACCCTGGTCAGAAATTCAAATATGCACATTTGGTGAGGACAGGATCGCCATCACATTTGCCTCTATGACTTTCCTTACAGCCAACCCTCAGTATCAAGGCTCACATGAATATTGACTATCTGGGGATTTGACAATACTGGGGTAATTTTGAGCCTGCATTAGCAGTCAGTAAGAATGGCGACACAAGCGAAACATTTGGCAAGAATTGGAAAATGAGATTCTTTCCGGCGAGGTTTCATTTTACGATTTTCCAGACCCCTCACTGGCAGCATGAGAAATATGCCGTGGAAGTCCAGGTACCTAATTTTAATGCATTATAATATCATTAGCAAGCCTGCCCGCCGAGACTTCCCCACTCACTGAATATTCATCAGTCACCAGTGATTTACAATAGCTGTATGAAAACGAGAACCTGGAGACCTCAGCCCAGAAGAGGATATCGGGGGTGAGCGTTTACGTCGCCATTACTATCCAGGGTGCCAGTCGCAAAAGAGGTAAGTGGAGAGGACATGGGTGAGCCAGATCGATCCAACTTGGGGCTGGGGTGCGGGGTTCAGTCTCAGCATCTCGGGGAGTGGGGTCACTCACAGAGCTTAGCAGTTGTCCACCAGCAACTGCTGAATATTCAGTGAGTGAGGAAGTCAGCCATGGAGGTCATGAGCTAAACCATGGAGCTGACCTCCCCCGGCATGGGGTGCACACCCTGTGCCAAGGTCCACGCTTGCAGTGTTGACCATATCGCGTTGGAGTAACGGCACCATCTTCTCAGACAAAAGGTGATGGGACTCATCAGTTGGCCATACAGTCCGTGGAGGAATGCTGTCATCCCTTCCTGATGCTTGCTGTGGGATGTCCAGATCCAGGGGCATGTCACCGGCTGGAGGTTCAGCCGGGTTCTTTGCTCCGGCATCTCTCCAGAGTGCCGGTTTCTTGGGACATCCCTTCCTCTGCCTGCTGTGCATCTTCAGATGTGAGGTACTTACCAGTCAGTGACCCAGAACCCCGCCTACATGTTAATCCAACCAAGATTTGAGCGTCTGCAGTGGTGGAAAGTGCGGGTGACAGGTGTGACGCTCCTTGGTGCTCTTCCCCCCCCCCCCCCCCCCCCCGGAGATGTTTCTCTCGGAGCTGTTCAGGTCTGTGGTGTCCAGAGGGCATGAGGATGGTCCGGGTTGGTCGATAGATTGACCTGCAAGAGAAGCAAGGTGGAATTTGTGCATCATGGGGAATAAATGATGGGAGAAAGTTAACTTGTGAGGCTTGTACCATCATTACATGCCACTTCTTAAAATAAATTTAGGCTACCCAATTATATTTTTTCCAATTAAGGGGCAATTTAGCGTGCCCAATCCATCTAACCTACACATCTTTGGGTTGTTGGGGTGAAACCCACGCAGACACAGGGAGAATGTGCAAACTCCACATGGACAGTGACCCAGGGCCAAGATTCGAACCCGGGTCCCCAGCGCCATAGGCATCAATGCTAACCACTGTGCCACATGCCGCCCTATGGTTGCATGCCTTGACGGTTCTCACTTGTGTCTCTTGCCCCCACTTCACTCTCTGCACAGGTGCAGTCCTGCTCATCGCCAGCCAGCTCAAGGGCTCCCTCCCCAAAGGGCATTAGGCATCGCAGCTCGGGCATGACTCCAGCAGTCTGTGCTCGCTCATGCCATGAGTTTGTCCTGCAATGTGAGAGATCGGGAGAGTGTAGGTGGGAGTCTTTCCAACTCAGGTGGTTTTGAAGTCTGTCATGTGTGGGATGCAGTTGCAAGCGGGGATGTGTGGAGCAGATTATCTACTGGGGGAAACAAGGGGAGGGCGCCATGAGAAGTGTTGGGAATTTGTGAGGTTGCTGGGAGAGAGGTCACCCTGGAGATGTGAAGGGTGTGTGAAGGGGTGCAGTAGCATACATTAGGAGGCAGACCTACTTTGGCTGCGTGAAGGTCATTCATCTTTTTCTGGCACAATTGCCATGTCCTCTTATGCAGTTTTCTCACCGGAACCGACACTTTGAAAAAATATGGTAAGATTTTGCCCTACACGAGTGAGATTGAATAAAGATTTTAGTTCTTACTAGTGAAAAATAAATTGCAGAAAAGAGGCATAATGAGTGCATGAACTGGTTGTCAGGCTCCTTTCAATGAGGCACATGTTTAAATCTGTAAGATAGCAGCTTAGGATCACAGTCCACTTTAGTTTAGCCCCCATCAACTTATCAAGCTGTGTAGTACTTTAGGTGCCGGTGGTTTTCACACAAGCTTCAAAAAGGCGCCAGGAATACCCATTTAATCTTTGTGGATTAATTCTAAAGCAAACTACATGTATAATAAGAGAAGTCACATTTAATTTACATCAACGTTGCTTCAAGATGATTTATCTCATGCAAGTAAACATGGCAACTGTTTTCGGAACAGAAAGTACTGCCAACGATTGTTAATGGTACTTGATTACTACATTAATTGCACCATTGTTGATTTCATTGTGCCAAGTCATGTTGTGGATTGTATGTCTGACATTAATCTTAACCCCTCAATTGCTCCCTTTTCTTTTCATGGAAAGAAACATCAAGGAAAAGCAATGGTGCCAGGGAAAACACAGGTCACTTCCATCAATCACCTCAAATGTAACTTTGCAACAATTGACCCAATATTACGATTGTACCAGATAAGGCTGTTCCTTAGCGTAAGTAACAAGATGGCATCTGGTTCACATAAGATGTTTCAAGTAACAACACAAAACACTTGACAGCCTCTGTCAAGTCCCAGGGAGCTTTGCATTTCAGAAAGATTTTTATTGAAGCACCTTCACAAACACAAGCCAAGCAATAAGGTTTTGTCAATATACAATTACTGGATTCATTTTTAATTTAAAAGTCTCATCTTTGTAAAATAAAAATACTTAGATTTTTGTTGCAATGTAGCGCATTTTAGTACAATGCATTGTGAAAAGAATGTGACTTTGTTAGATGCAGAGTTTCAAATCTCAGCTGTGCTGTTGTTGACATGTAGGATTTGGAACCTGAACATCTGCCCAGAAGGAATAAAGGAGGAGTATCATAAGTTTCAGATTAGCTATCAAAAAGGACAAGGAGCAATTCAGAGTAAAAGCATTTAACTTGAGAAGGGCCAATTTCAATGGGTGAGAACGGATCTGGCCTAGGGTCAGTGAGAATCAAAGATGGGCAGGCAGACCTAAAATGGAACAATGAGTTGCCTTTAAGGATGAGATAGTTTGGGTACAGGCAAGCTAGGTTCCCACGAAGGGGAAAGATAGGACAACCAAAGCCCAAGCTCCCTTGATAACGAAAGAGATAAAGAGTAAGATGAAGCTGGAAAAGAGTGCACAAGAAAGATGTCAAGTTGATAATACAAATGATAACCAGGCTGAATGTAGAAAGTTCGGAGGGGAAGTGAAAAAAAAAGAGGCAAAGAGAGAATAGGAAGAGACTGGCAGCTAACATAAAAGGGAATCTAAATGTCCTCTATAGGCATTTAAATAGTAAAAGGGTAGTAAGAGGATGGGTTAGGCATATTAAAGACCATAAAGGGATTCTATGGATGGAGGTACTAAATGATCACTTTGTTCCTGTCATCACCAAGGAAGATGCATAATCATAATGAAAGAACAGGCAGCTGAGACATTGGGTGAGCTAAAAATTGACAAAGGTATTAGAGAGGCTGTCTGTGCTTAAAGTTGATCAGTAGTCAGAATCAAATAGGATACATCCAAGGATACTGAGGAAATGAAGTGTGAAAATGTCAGAAGCATTGGCATAATCCTCCAATGCTTCTTATATAGAATAGAACAGTACAGCACAGAACAGGCCCTTCGGCCCTCAATGTTGTGCCGAGCCATGATCACCCTACTCAAACCCACGTATCCACCCTATACCCGTAACCCAACAACCCCCCCCTTAACCTTACTTTTTATTAGGACACTACAGGCAATTTAGCATGGCCAACCCACCTAAAACGCACATCTTTGGACTGTGGGAGGAAACCGGAGCACCCGGAGGAAACCCACGCACACAGGGGGAGGACGTGCAGACTCCACACAGACAGTGACCCAGCCGGGAATCGAACCTGGGACCCTGGAGCTGTGAAGCATTTATGCTAACCACCATGCTACCCTGCTGCCCCTATACAGGGTGGTACCAGAGAATTGGAAAGTTGCAAACGTTACAGCCATGTTCAAAAGCGGGTGCACGATAAACACAGCAAACAGCAGGCCGGGCAGTTTAAATTCAGTAGTGGGAAGATTTTAGAGACGATATTCCAAGACAAAATTAACAGTCACTTGGACAAGTGTGGATTAATTATGAAAATCTAGAATGAATTATTTAAAAAGGAAAGTTGAGGAGGGTAATTCAGCTGATGTAGTGCACATGGACTACCAAAAGGCATTTGTTAAAATGCCACATGTTAGGCTTGCCAATAAAGTTGAAGGACCTCATCAAGCAGCATGGACACAGAATTGGCTGAGTGACAGAAAACAGAATGGTGGTGACTGGAAGGAGTGTACAGCGGGGTTCCCAAGGAGATCAGTACAAGGCCCTTTACCTTTCCTGATAAGATCTAGACTTGGGTGTATAAGACACAATTTCAAAATTTGCAGATGATACAAAACTTGGGAGTATTGTGAACGATGAAAAGACATAGTGATAGACTTCAAGAATACAAAGGCAGGCTTGGTGGAATGGGCATTTTGGTAGAAAGAACAAGGAGAAGAAATATAGTCGGAAGTGTGCAATTCTAAGGGGTGCAGGAAGAGAGGGAGAACTGGGGTACATGTGTACACATTGTCAAAGGTGAAAGACAGTTTGTAAAAGTGGTCAACAAAGTATATGGGATCTTGGGCTTTATGACAAGGGGCATACAGTACAAAACAAGGAAGCTGTGATGGAACGTTATAATACACTGGTTCGACCTCAACTGAAGTACTGCGGACAATTCTGGGCACCTCACTAAGAGGAATGCGAAAGTTGTAGAGAGGGTGTAGAAAAGATTTCATAGAATGTTTCCGGGGACAAGAGACTTCAGATATGTGAATGGATTGAGAAGCTGGCACTGTTCTCCTTAGAAAAGAGAAGGTTGAGAGCAGATTTGATAAAAGTGTTCAAAATCATGAGTCGTCTAGACAGAGTAGTCACCTGTTTCTGTTGGTTGTAGGATGGAGAACCAGGGCTCACTGATTTAAGGTTGGTGGCAAAAGAGCCAACAGCAAATCAAAGTGAGAGCACATTTAAAAAATTTAAAAGGTTGGATGTTCAGACACACTGTAGCATGGCATTGGCAACAGTAGGTTTCTATATCTAACACTTGCCCAATAGGTGGTTTCCAATATCAATCAGGGCTTCCCCTCAGGGTTAGTGAGTAAATCTTTTCCATTTTTACACATCTCCCAGTGGCCGCTTTGTAACACTAGCCGAGATATGGGTGTTAGTGGAGGGGAAATCCCGGCGAACTGAGAAAATTAACATAAAAATAAATAATATGCGAGGGATGGATTCTGAAATACACCCAAAAATACATACTATAAATTACATTAAAGTTAAACTCTGACAATTCTCTTGTAGTTAGGTCTGATCAATAAACAATAGTGAGGCAATAATTACATCTATAGAAATTGTGATTTTCTCTTGGAATGAACATTTGCAATCCCCCTTGCCCAAATTAAGCTTCAAAAAGTTATATGTGCATGCTACCAATTGCAATGTCTCCATTCTGCAAGCTTCCTGTCTCTAAGTGATGAGCAAATCCAAATGACAATTTGCAACAAACTCACAAGAGGTGTAAAACGAACAAGTGAGGTTTACAACAGCATCCCCTCCATTGACTAATATTTTGGTTTAATCTCTTTCCCAGGCCCTGCACACCGAGCAGGAAATTAAGAATTGGAGCTGGGACATATGTTTAATAGGAACAGATTTAAATAGTGTGCATCGACAGAGTACATCAAAGATTCATACATGTATTGGGTACATTTTTGACTTTGTACTCCAATTGAGGAGCCTCACATGCTGACAGCAAATATTGAATATTCAGGATCACGCGATGCATGAATTTTGATACATTTAATTTAACGGTTGGAAAATCATGGATAGCACAGGTCTGCATTTCTGACATGCACATCTGGCAGACAAGTCTTCTAATCAGGAGTGAGAAGTTGCAAGGTTACACCAGCCAAGTCATGGAAAAGGCTCCTATACCCATTTGGATGTTGAAAACTTAATCAGAAATGATTACAAAATAAATAGTGAAAAGTTAAAGAACATTTCAGAATCTCCCCTGAACTACGAGTAATAACATTATGGATTTAGGGGGAGGTGGTGGGCCTAGTGGCAATGTCACTTAACTAGGAATCCAGAGACCCAGACTAATGCTCTGGGACATATTTGGATTCAAATCCGACCATGGCAGCTGACAGACTATAAATTCAATTAATAACAAAAATTGAATTAAAAGCTGATTTCAGTAATAATGAACAGGAAACCATATAAAAAAACCATCTGGCTCACGAATGGCCTTCAGGGCAGGACTTCTGCTATCATTACCTACTCTGGCTTACATGTGACTCCAGATCTAGGGGCTGGTTTAGCACAGGGCTAAATCGCTGGCTTTGAAAGCAGACCAAGGCAGGCCAGCAGCACGGTTCAATTCCCATACCAGCCTCCCTGAACAGTCGCCGGAATGTGGCTTTTCACAGTAACTTCTTTTGAAGCCTACTTGTGACAATAAGCGATTTTCAGCATTGTGATTGATTATTAAATGCCCTCTGAAATGGCCCAGCAAGCCACTCAGTTGTATGAAACCACTATGAAGACTAAAAGGAAAGAAACTGCACAGACCACGCAGCCCTGTGGACTTGCCAAAATCCTCCTAATTAACATCTCGGGCTTATGGCAAAATTGGGAGAATGATCCAACAGTTTAGTTAAGCAATGGCCTGACATAATCATACTCATCATATGTACAGATAATCATAGAATTCACAGTGCCAAAGAAGGTCATTTGGCCATCGAGTCGGCACCGCCCCCTGGAAATAGACCCTAATTAGTCCCAGAAATCGCAGCACCACCCATGGGTATGTCCTGTCCGGTAACAAACTGGAAAACAGGGAGATGCCCTGGCAGTCCTCAATATTAATTCCAGATCCTATGAAGTTTCATGGTATCAGGTCAACCACGGGCAAGGAAACCTCCTGCTGATTACCACCTATCCTCAGCTGATAAATTAGTACTTCTTCACATTGAACATTATTTTGAGGAAGCACAGAGGGTGGCAAAGGTGGGGGTCTTCAAGGTCCATCACAACAGGGACTTGATGATACGACTACTGACTGAGCAGACCAAGTCCTAAAAGGCATATCTGTTGGACCAGGTCTGTGACTGATGCTGAGGGAACCAAGAAGAGTGAAAAGCCTACTTAACAGCATCCTCATCAATCTATGAGTTCCAGATGCATTCACCCATTAGAGGGTTGGTTGGAGTGACCACCATACAGTTCTTGTGGAGACAAAGTCCTGTCTTCACATTGAGGATACCCTCCATTGCGTTGGGCAATACTACCATTACGTAAAATGGGATAGATTTTGAACAGATTAAACAATTCAAAACTGGGCATCCTTGAAGTGCTGTGGAACATCAGCCGTAGAATTGTATTCAACCTCAATCTCATGGTTTGGTATATTTCCCACTTTATTGTTACCATCAAGCTAGAGGATCAGCCCTGGATCAATGAAGAGTTCAAGATGGAATGCCAGGAGCAGCACCTGGCATACCTAAAATGAGATGTTATCTCGGTGAATCTACTTGCAAGGATTACTTGCATGCCAAACAGAGGAAGCATCTTGCGATAGACTGAGCTAAGTGATCGCACACCAATGATCAGATCAAAACTTTGCTGCATTGCCACATCCAGTCATGAATGGGAATGGATAATTAAATAAATAACTGGCGGTGGCTCCACAAATTTTCATTGATGGGCGAGCCCAGAATATCAGTGCAAAAGACAAGAGTAAAAGCATTTGCAACCATCTTCAACCAGAAGTGCCAAATGGATGATCCACCTCAGACTCATCCTGAGGTCCCCAGCATCACAGATGTCAAACTTCAGCTAATTCAATTCACTCCATGTGATATCAGGAGATGGTGGAAGGCACTGGATACTGAAAATATTTTGTCAATAGTTGCTCCAGAACTTGTCACGGCCCTAGCCAAGTTGTTCCAGCACAGCGACAACACTGGCACCTACCCCACAACTTGAAACATCGGCCAGATATTTCTTGCCCGAATAAGCATGGCAAATGCAACACAGCCAATTATCGCTCCATCAATCTACTCCCGATATCAGTAAAGTGATTGACGGTGTCATTAACAGTGTTACATGGACTGCAATGGTTCAAGAAGGTGGAGCACCACCACCTTCTCCATGGCAATTAGGGTTGGCCAACAACTGCTGGCCAACAGTTGCCAGCAAAGCCCAATCCTGTGAAAGAATTAAAAAAGTGTTTTCCGAACACCATAAAAACAAATATTACAAGTTATTTAATTGATGCTTCATCTCAAGCAGATGCTCAGTTAAATTCTTCTGTGCAACTTCCAACTCACCTAACTAGGAAAGAAACTTCACCATGACATTCAGCTATGGTTGGTTAATTTCACTGATTTAGTGTTGCATGGTAATCAGGGGAATGGTTAATAGGCAATTACATAATTTACTGTAAAATATTCTATGCCTTAATGAATATATTTTTTGAATGATCCAACAATATAAATTGCATACTAACTTCTCCAAAATAGTTGAGGTGAATTATAGAAACGTTTGAGGAATGTTATACGCGGACGACCTACTCCTATGTATTTCTGACCCGCTGGGGGGGATTGGAGGGATTATGAGGATCCTAGGGGAATTTGGCCAGTTTTCGAGGTATAAACTGAATATGGGTAAGAGTGAGGTCTTTGCAATCCAGGCGAGGGGGTAGGATGCCGTTCAAAGTGGTGGGAGGGAGTTTTCGATACTTCGGAATTCAGGTGGCGCAGTGGTGGGAACAGTTACCTAAATTAAATTTGGCCCGGTTAATGGAACAGATGAAGGAGGACTTCCGAAGATGGGATATCAGTGCAAAAGACAAGGGCAGCACGGTAGCATTGTGGATAGCGCAACTGCTTCACAGCTCCAGGGTCCCTGGTTCGATTCCGACTTGGGTCACTGTCTGTGCGGAGTCTGCACATTCTCCCCGTGTGTGCGTGGGTTTCCTCCGGGAGCTCCGGTTTCCTCCCACAGTCCAAAGATGTGCAGGTTAGGTGGATTGGCTATGATAAATTGCCCTTAGTGTCCAAAAATTGCCCTTAGTGTTGGGTGGGATTACTGGGTTATCGGGATAGGGTGGATGTGTTGACCTTGGGTAGGCTGCTGTTTCCAAGAGCCGGTGCAGACTCGATGGGCCGAATGGCCTCCTTCTGCACTGTAAATTCTATGATCAAAATCTCCCGTTGTCACTGGCGGGCAGGGTACAGACCGTAAAAATGACGGTTCCCCCAGAGATTTTGTTTATATTCCAGTGTCTCCCTATTTTTATTCCAAAAGCCTTTTTCGAGAGGGTCAATGTGATGATTTCTGGGTTTGTGTGGGCGAGCAACACCCCGCGAGTAAAGAAGGTGCTGTTGGAGCGGGGTCGAGGAGGGTGGGGGGGGTTGGGTTGGCCCTACCAAATTTTAGGAACTATGATTGGGCAGCAAATATAGCTATGATTAGGAAGTGGGTATTGGGGAAGGGTTGGTGTGGGAGCGGGTGGAGGCAGCATCATGTAAGGGCACAAGCTTGGAGGCACTGGCAACAGCACCTCTCACCTCTGCCGTTCTCGCAGGCTCGGTACTCCACAAACCCGGTGGTGGTTGCGACTTTGAGGATGTGGGGACAATGGTGGAAGTACATGGGAGTGGATGGAACGTTGGTATGGACTCCAATTTGTGGTAACCACCAGTTTGTGCTGGGGAGGGTAGATGGGGGGTTTCGGACCAAGGATTGAGCGATTAGGCGACATGTTCATTGACGGCAGCTTTCCGTGCTTGGAGAAGGAGTTTGAGCTGCCCGGTGGGAATGGGTTCCGGTATTTGCTGGTGAGGGACTTTGCACGGAGGCAGATCTCGACCTTTCCGCTTCTACCCCCTCAGCGGATACAGGATAAGGTGGCTTCAAAAACGGGAGTGGAGGAGGGAAAAGTCTTGGTAATTCATAAAGAGCTCATAGGGTGGGAAGAAACCCAGATACGGGAAGTAAAGCGTAAATGGGAGGATGTGTTGGGCAAGGAACTAGAGGCAGATCTGTGGGAGAATGCTCTGAATAGAGTCAACACATCCTCATCGTGTGCCAGGCTCAGCCTGATATACAACTTAAGGTGGTCCACCGGGCACATGACTGTAGCCCGGATGAGTAGAGTTATTGAAGGACAGATGTGGGCGGTGTGCAGGAGGGCCCACAAATCAGGTCCACATGTTTTGGGAATGCCTGAAGCTTAGGGGATTCTGGCAAGGATTTGCTGATGTTATGTCCACAGTATTAAAGACAAGGGTGGCTGCGAGTGTAGGGGTGCCGATTTTTAAGATCCGGAAGTCCAGGAGGCGAGAGAGGCTGACGTTTTGGCATTTGCCTCCTTGGTAGCCCGGAGACGGATCTTATTGGCATGGAGGGACTCGGAGCCCGCGAAATAGGGGGTTTGCGTTAGTGACGTGGCCGGTTTCTCAGGCTTGAGAAGATGAAGTTTGCCCTGAGAGGGTCTGCCTGGAGGTGGCAGCCGTTTATCGACTTCTTTGGGGGAAATTTAGCTGTGAGCAGATAGGATGGGTGGCGAGGGGGGGGGGGGGGGGGGAGATAGCTTATGCGAGATCAGCGAGAGGAGGAAGGCCGAGTGGGGACTGTGTGTGTAGGCCATGTTGGCTGTGTTTGGTTGTTGGTTGGGGGTGGGGGGGGGGGGGGGGGGGGGGGGGGGCGGTGAGGGTTTTTTTTTACTGTGTTACTGTGAAATTGTTCAAAATCACAAATGCCTTAATAATTTTTTTTTTTTAAAGTGCAGTACTCAATGTGAATTACATTTTCAAATCTCTTTTACATGGTGAGAAATATTCATTCAAGAACTCAGTCAAGAAGCTGCTATAATGACTCAGTGGGAACAACAGCATTTCATTCTTTGTGTTTGCTGAGATATTTGGCCACTACCAAAGTGTGTGGGGCTATTGAAAAAAAAAACGATTACTGGAGTTCCCTGATGGCTCAGTTTGGAAACGCACTGCCTAGTGTGGCAATATGCCATACAGAACAAGAAAACGTCAAGCTTTGTCTTCAGTCCGTATGAAGTTGCCTGTTATCAGATTAGATAATGCAATTAGCTTCAGCAAGAGCTACAATTAGAAAAAGCCATCAGCCTGGAACCTGTTCCTGATTACTAGTTAATGACATCTGCTGGAAAATGCCAGCGTGAATGTCTTTAAGGATACCATTGGGCTTGATGGTATTCTAAGTTAAACAGCTTGACAACACTCACTGTCTATGGGCAAGGTTGGTAGTACTGACAGAATTCCATCCTTCTTAATCTAGTGCTTTCAGAAGAGGAAGTGGAAAAAGGGATATTTTCCTTCCAAGCATGAAGATGTTAACAATCCGGTAGAATAATCAAAGATAGGGTGAGTACCTGGTTACACTGATGTGCCATCTTCAACGTCTCATCACACAAGAGAGATTGTACAGTTTATTTTATACTCCCATGTAGAAGATAAGCACTGTCATTTAATATTAAAGGCTGAAATAAACTGTTACTAATTGCCGCACAGAGCATTGCTTGCTCAGGTGTTGAGAGCAGACTACATGTATCACTAAGTGCACTTAAAAGGCAGCCAACTCCAGCTAAAGTTACAGTGAAATAAATGTAGACAGCCCTCGTTAGCAGTAACTCAGCCAGATCAGCTAAATGGTTCTTAATGTTAAGGTTTTACCACATAGCAGGATTCTGTTCTGGCTGGCAAATTGTGCTGATCTTACTACAGTATTTGTACTCTTTGATTTGTCAGGAGCAGAGTAAACAGCTATGTCTAGGAATTGAAAGTGTTTAGTTCTGGCAGCCATTTTGGAAACTCTATAAATAAATGCATCGTGAAAAGCACTATCCATTTTAACAACATAAGGTTGGCTCATGGCAACCATCTATATCATAGAATCTACAGTGCAGGAGGCCATTCAGCCCATCGAGTCTGCACCGGCCCTTGGAAAGAGCGCCCCACTTAAGCCCACGTCTCCACCCTATCAACGTAACCCAGTAACCCCACCTACCCTTTTTTGGACACTAAGGGCAATTTAGCCTGGCCAATCCACCTAACCTGCATATCTTTGAACTGTGGGAGGAAACCGGAGTACCCGGAGGAAACCCACGCAGACACTGGGAGAACATGCAGACTCCGCACAGACAGTGACCCAAGCTGGGAATCGAACCTGGGACCCTGGAGCTGTGAAGTAACTCTACTAACCACTGTGCTACCGTGCTGCCCCTATATATAGAATTTATGTCACAGAATCAGACCTTAAGCCTAACTGGTCCATGCTGACGTTTATGCTTCATACAAACTCCCTCCACCTTACTTCATCTCAACCTATCAAAATAACCTTTTTTTCAGGGCAGCACCATGGCGCAGTGGTTAGCACTGTTGCCTCACTACGCCGAGGTCCCATGTTCGATCCCAGCTCTGGGTTACTGTCCGTGTGGAGTTTGCACATTCTCCCCATGTTTCCGTGGGTTTCACCCCCACAACCCAAAGATGTGCAGGCTAGGTGGACTGGCCACACTAAATTGCCCCTTAATTGGAAAAAATTAATTGGGTACTCAAAGTTTTTTAAAAAACAACCTTTTTTTCCACTTCTCCCTCATCTAGATTTCACAAAAATAAACCTATGCTCTTTGCCTCAACCACTCTGTAGTTTCAAGTTCCACAATTTCCACATTCACTAGTAAAGAAGTTTCTCTTGGTTCCTTTTCGGATTTCTTATATCTTATATTTATGACCCCATGTTTGGGAACTTACTGGCATCGAGTATGTTTCAATGTTAACAGCATTGATGCTTCAGAGTGAATTCACCTTGCTGGAACTCTTGTTGATTACTTTTTTTACTTTGCAGGCAAGAAAAAGATAAGGACTTATAATCAGGACCTGTGAACAAAAAGTGCCCTTTTCTGCAACTATAAAGACCCATATTTCAACACCAAGAAAATTTACCGAAATGTAAATTATCTTCAGTTCACCTTTCACACAATTGATATGCGTCATGATAAATATGGAAGAACATTTACTGCGTGGGCATTCATTATTTTCATTGCATTTGGTAATCTCAAAGACATGACAACAATTGAAAATTGAACAGCGTGTGTCATCTTTTCGATTACGTTAACAAACACCATGGACGCAATTCTCCGCACTCACGGCGGTGCGGAGAATAGCGGGGGTCGTAAATTTTTACGGCCACGCTAGTCTGACGCCCTCCCGCTATTCTCCCCCCCCCCACCTGACTCCCGACACGAATCGCTGCCGCCGTTTTTTTACGGCCAGCAGCGATTCTCAGCTGGCCGATGGGCTGAAGTCCAAGCCCTTTACGGCCGTTTTTACGAACGGCAAACACACCTGGTCTGGCCGTTCGTAAAAACGGCCGTAAAGTTCGGATCTTGCCAACCATGGCACCGATTGGCACGGCAGTACCACGGCCGTGCCAAGGGTGCCATGGGCCCGCGATCGGTGGGCACCGATCGCGGGCAGTGGGTCCGATTCCCGCGCACTCTTTGTCCTTCCGCCGCCCCGCTGTATCAATTCGCGGGGCGGCTGAGGGGCATCCCGGCTCGCGCATGCGCGGGTTTCGCGCAAATGCTCAATGACGTCATCCGTGCATGCGCGGGTTGGAGTCTTCCAATCCGCGCATGCGCGGCTGACGTCATGTGACGCGTCAGCCGTCGCAAACTCTGGCAAGCGGGCTTAACGAAATTCGTTAAGCCCGCGATGCCGGAGTTCACGGCCGCGGCATGCTAGCCCCGACCGGGGACCAGAATCAGTTCCCAGTCCCGGGGGAGGGGGGGGGGGAGGGGGAGGCTGGCGTCAAACCCGCCCGTTTTTGACGCCAGCCTTACGATTTCTCCCTGTTTGGGAGAATCGCGCCCCATATTTATAACAAGGTTTGGGATTTTCACTTGTTTTTTTTATAACCCAACAATTCCCCCCTTCGTCAACCAACAGCATAAGCAGACAACGGATGCCACTCGAGTCAATGGCTAGCACATGCATAAAAAAAATGCAGGTCAATTCAACAATCCATTTTCCTTGCCATCATAATAACAACAACTTACATTTATGTAGCACATTTAATGTAATAGAAAATCCCAGAGTGCCTCATGGGAGCATCTGAGCCATACAAAGAGATATTATGTCAGATGACCACAAAGAGTATTTTAAAGAGTGTCTTCAAGGAGGTAAGTGAGATAGAAAGATAAAGAGCTGTGGGGAGGAAATTCAAGAGCTTCGGGCCAAGGCAACTGAAGACAGGGCCAATGGTGGAGAAAATAAATTGGGGAAGCCCAATAAACTAAAATTTGAGGAATGCAGATATCTCAGCGGGTTGAGGAATTGGAGAAGATTACTGGGACTGCAAGGGGAAACGCCATGGGGGGATTTGAAAACAGGGTGAGAATTAAGGGCAGCAGGGTAGCATGGTGGTTAGCATAAATGCTTCACAGCTCCAGGGTCCCAGGTTCGATTCCCGGCTGGGTCACTGTCTGTGTGGAGTCTGCACGTCCTCCCCCTGTGTGCGTGGGTTTCCTCCGGGTGCTCCGGTTTCCTCCCACAGTCCAAAGATGTGCGGGTTAGGTGGATTGGCCATGCTAAATTGCCCGTAGTGTCCTAATAAAAAGTAAGGTTAAGGGGGGGTTGTTGGGTTATGGGTATAGGGTGGATACGTGGGTTTGAGTAGGGTGATCATGGCTCGGCACAACATTGAGGGCCGAAGGGCCTGTTCTGTGCTGTACTGTTCTATGTTCTATGTTCTAATTTTAAAAGATGTTGCTTCTCCTGGAGCCAATGCAGATCAGGAAACACAGGGGTGATAAGGGAAAGGGATTTACTGAGAGTGAAGGCACAGGCGGCAGAGTTTTGGATGACCTCAACTTTATGGAAGCTGGAATGTGGGAAACCAGCCAGGGGTGAATTGGAATAGTCGAGTTTAGTGGTAATGAAGATATGAATGAGAGTTTCAGCAGCAGACGAACTAAGACTGGGCGAAGCCTGGTGATGTAACAGAAGTGGCAACTGGTGGTCTGAGGTGATGGCACGAATTTGAGGTCAGAAGCTCAACTCAGAATCAAATGTGATATCAAAGTTGCGAAAAAACTGACTTAATCTCAGACGGTCGCCATGGAGAGGAATGACGTTGGTAGTTAGGCAATGAAGTTTGAAGTGAGTATTGCTTCAATCTTCCCAACATTTAATTGCAGGAAATTTCTGCTCAATCAGTACCTGATCATCAGAGAAAGGATCTATTTTCTGTTTGTCATTTTGCTTAAACTGCCTGGTTGGAATTGAAAAATTCAGTGGCAGGAAATCAAATCGACACTTTCTTATTCTACATCCTCGATGTTGTAATGCACTAATATACCAACACGCCGCAGGGCACCTAAACTTTGTAGAAATTATGCTTGACAGCACAGGCTATTGTTTTCATTCTTATGCAATTAACAAACAAACCAACCACTGACTCCCCAAATCATCCACCTTAAAATGATATGCGTCTGTGATTTTGGTCATGAGAAGGCTTTCGCTGACACTCCTGTAAGAGTTAAAAATTCCTCATGAACAAATCAATTTCTGTACCTAAACCTTAAAGGCAAGAACTGACTAGGGCAGAGATACCAACTCCACTGCCCATAATCCATTTGCTTTGTAAAATTCCAATCGAAAGCACCAAAAATATCCACCATTGTCTTGTGCAGTCTGTACTTAAGAAAAGATCACAAATCAAAAATGCTCTGTGTGTTTTTGGCTTTCAGATGGTTTAAAGTAGTGTCCCAGGTATAAATTTACAATCGAACTTGGATTATGTTGCTCACAGCGGCTTGCTGGTGGGCCAGTGATGCAAATAAAAAAATAAATAAAATAACAGCTTACATAATTTTCCTGACCAAAAATAGAAGTGAAAGTTGCCTGTGGATCACCCAGCAAATTCTATCAATACTTCAGAAGGATAATTTCAATGACAAGCCCTGAAGATTATTTATGGCTCTTATAAAAATGTACCTCATAAGATTTCAGTTAACTTGTTAACAACTGTAGTAGTGCTTTAGGAAGGAATTAGGCTTCAGCATTTTGATAAATGTTACATTTCAGTCAAAATTTGTCAACAAAAAGCATCCTTATCCCTCTAAATATGATTGGCAGTCAAAGCTGATCGCTTCTGTGAAATGCCAATCATTTATTTGAGAATCATTTAGGCTGCTTACCTGGCTCCACCTCGTGCCAACCACTGGACTGACTGCCACTTCCTGGAGATCGTCCTTGGTTGGTATAAAAGGGTTCTTCACCAGGGCTGTCCATTTCATCTTCCATAGATTTGTGGCGCTTTGTAGAACTGCAATAGAGAATTCAATGTCAGGATTGTGATGCCGTGCTCAACCCACGTATATTAGATCACGTTAGGGCCACAGTGTCACATTTAACCTCTGCACATTAGAACCTGTCACGAATTCCAAACTCATGTTCAATCTATATCCACAAGATCCTGCCAGGAATGCTCAATCTGACTCAAACAGTCCTGTTCAATCTGTAAGCACCAGAGCCTGTTGGGACTGCAGAGTCACATTCAACCATTTAGACTGGGCCTCTTCTAATGTACTGCCTCTGGCATCCATACAAATAAAGTATACTACACTTCATGCTTACCATTACTTTCATTTTAAAACCTAGTTTCTTGATTAGAGAGGAAACTACACACAGCACAGGTCACATGGAAGTTAAGCGTACACGACAGATTGTTACAGCGGAAGCAGGTAACGCACCCAGCAATAAATGGTAAAACATTCTGTACACTCTGTACTTCAGGTAGAGATCGTTACTTTGTTTTTTCAAACACTTATGGTTCCAGTAAGTGGTATCGTTTGGTCTATTTTTTATTTTCTTTCTCTCACTTCTCTTCTACAAGCTGCTGCCTTAAGTGCAATTTTTGAGACAATACCGACCATTGAGAAGTAAACAAAAATGATGGGAGTGCCTCAGTGACCCCACTGCAGGCAGTGCGGATCCAGGCGCAACAGGTGAATTGCGTGCGAGGCCCAAATCGGGCTCCGGGCCTGGTGCGAAACTTCACACAAGTCACCCGACTCGCTCCGATCTCATCTTCGCTGGGCAAGATCCAAATTGGAATATCTAAATGAACTGTAATACCTAGATGCCGAAATCACCTGCCGCCCGTAATCAATGGCCGCACTTTGGAGACCTCGCCATGGTGCCATTTAGTACTGGTCCGCACAAACGTCGACCAGTTGTGGCGGTATCTGCGGGGGGGGGGGGGGGGGGGGGGGTGTCTCCCAGGTCACTGGAGGCCCAGGGTGGTTGGGGACAGGGCAGGGTGGCACCCGGGTACCCCCCGGAACCTGGCAGCCACGACACTGCCAGCCCGGCACCCCAACAGTAGTGCCCACATGCAAGGTTGGGTGGGGGGAGGGGTTGCCTTGCTAGGTAGAGAAGAGGGAGATTCCTTGGGGCCTCCCCTAGGTTGGGGGTGGAGGGGTTGCCAAAAGGGTATGGGGGCCTGTAAATAGGTGGGGGGGGGGGGGGGGGGGGGAGAGAAGATCGGGCTGCCAGACAAAATGGCGCCCGATCTGTGAGCAGCCTTTCCTGCTGGCGTGCTTCAATGAATTGAAAATCGCTTATTGTCATTGATGAGCCATCAGTTGCACGAGAGACGAGTTGTTTTTCAAAAGTTAGGCTTTAATAAGCTAGAACTTAACCCTGCGGTTGACTACAATAAAATGGACAACCGCCGGGCGTTCCGACTATTTATACCTCGGTATGGAGGCGTGGTTAACTCAGCCTCTCGACCAATCGGAGAGCTGTCACATGACTGGTCTCAACCAAACGGTCGAGAGGCACATGACCGACCAGGGCTAATGGAAGCCGGTGTTCTGCACCAATGGCAGACAGCTATGCAAATCATAACACCACATTCACCCCTTGCAGAGAAAGAACCGGGGGGGGGATCAACGAGAGTGGGGGGGGGGGGGGAAGAGAATAGTATGGTCTTCCAGATGGTACCATTCTCCCGCTCGACCTGTCCGTTACCCCGGGGGTTATAGCTCGTCGTCCTGCTAGAGGCAATGCCGCTGTTGAGCAGGAATTGACGCAGCTCGTCGCTCATAAAGGAGGACCCCCGATCGCTGTGTATGTACGCGGGGTAGCCGAACAGGGAGAAGATGGAGAGGAGGGCCAAATGACGGTCGATATGGTTATGTCGGGGCAGGGAATGGCGAAGGGGAAGCGGGAGAATTCGTCGATTACCGCCAGGAAGTAAATGTTGCGGTTGTTAGAGGGAAGGGGCCCCTTGAAGTCAATGCTGAGACGTTCGAAGGGGCGGGATGCTTTGCCCAGGTGTGCGCGCTCGGGGCGGTAGAAGTGCGGTTTGCACTCTGCGCAGATGTGGCAGTCACGGGTTACTGTCCTGACTTCCGCGATGGAGAAAGGCAGGTTGCGGGCCTTAATGAAGTGGTAGAGACGGGTCACCCCTGGATGGCAGAGGTCCGCGTGGAGGGAGCGGAGGCGGTCTATCTGCGCGCTGGCGCAGGTACCGCGGGACAGGGCATCAGGAGGCTCACTGAGCTTCCCAGGACGATACAAGATCTCATAGTTGTACGTGGACACCTCGATCCGCCACCGTAAAATCTTGTCGTTCTTAATCTTGCCCCTTTGTGCATTATCAAACATGAAGGCTACTGACCGTTGTGATGAGGGTAAACCTCCTGCCAGCCAAATAGTGCCTCCAATGTCGCACCGTTTCGACTATGGTCTGGGCTTCCTTTTCCACAGAGGGGTGGCGGAGTTCGGAAGCCTGGAGAGTTCTGGAGAAGAAGGCCACGGGTCTGCCCGCTTGGTTCAGGGTGGCCGCCAGAGCAACTTCTGATGCGTCGCTCTCGACCTGGAAGGGGAGGGACTCGTTGATGCCACGCATCGTGGCCTTTCGATGTCCGCTTTGATGCGGCTAAAGGCCTGGCAGGCCTCTGTTGACGGCGGGAAGGTCATGGTTTGAATGAGGGGACGGGTCTTGTCAGCGTAGTTGGGAACCCATTGGGCGTAGTACGCAAAGAAATCCAGACAGCGTTTGAGGGATTTGAGGGTATTGGGGAGAGGGAGTTCCATCAGGGGGCGCATGCGTTCAGGGTCGGGGCCTATCACTCCTTTACGCACTACGTAGCCGAGGATGGCTAGACGGTCGGTGCTAAACACGCACTTATCCTTATTGTATGTGAGGTTAAGGAGTTTTGCGGTTTGGAGCAATTTCTGGAGGTTGGCGTCATGGTCCTGCTGATCGTGGCCGCAGATGGTGACATTATCAAGATACGGGAAGGTAGCCCGTAATCCGTACTTGTTGACCATTCGGTCCATCTCCCGTTGGAAGACCGAGACCCCATTTGTGACACCAAATGGAACCCTAAGGAAGTGCTAGAGGCGCCCATCTGCCTCAAACGCGGTCACTCACGCGGAGGGGGAGCTGGTGGTAAGCGGACTTAAGGTCCACAGTAGAGAAGACTTTGCATTTCACGATATCGTTTACCATGGCGGAAATACGGGGGAGAGGATACGCGTCCAGTTGCGTAAACCGGTTGATGGTCTGGCTATAGTCGATGACCATCCGGTTTTTCTCCCCAGTCCGGACCACCAGCACTTGGGCTCGCCAGGGACTGTTGCTGCCCTCGATGACCCCTTCCGTCAGCAGCCTCTGGACCTTGGACCTGATGAAGGACCGGTCCTGGGCGCTGTACCGTCTGCTCCGTGTCGCGACAGGTTTGCAATCGGGGATGAGATTAGCAAACAAGGAGGGGGGGTCCACTTTGAGGGACGCGAGGCTGCAGACAGTGAGGGGGGGGGTATAGGGCCGCCGAATTGGAAGGTCAAGCTCTGCAGGTTGCACTGGAAGTACAGTCATAGGAGTGCCGGTGCGCAAAGGTCAGGGAGGACAAGGAGTTTATAATTTTTAAAAACCTTCCCTTGGACCATGAGGTCCGCGATGCAGCACCCGGTGATGCGGACGGAGTGTGAACCTGAGGCTAACCCGATTTTGTGTTTTATAGGATGGACAGGGAGCGCGCAGCGTCTTACCGTGGCAGGGTGAATGAAGCTTTCCGTGCTCCCGGAGTCCAGCAGGCAGCCCGTCTCATGGCCGTTGAGGTAGATGAGCGTTGTCGTTTTGGCGAGCGTGCGTGGACGTGACTGGTCGAGCTGAATGGCCGCAAGCCGTGGAGAAAATCCGTATTTGTTGTCGTCGTCCGAGTAGATGCTGGAAGAACCTTGCGTGCCAGTCCCGGAAGGTGGTGCCCAGGATCCGCACGTGGAGACGGGATCCCAAGATGGCGGCGCCCAGGACCCGCACGTGGAGTCGGGGCCCCAAGATGGCGGCACCCAGGACCCGCACGTGGAGTCGGGGCCCCAAGATGGCGGCGCCCAGGACCCGCATGTGGGGTCAGCGCCCCAAGATGGTGGCGCCCAGGGCCCGCACGTGGAGTCGGCGCCCCAAGATGGCGGTGCCCGTGGGGCCCTCGTGGTTGCTGGGGGCGGGGTTAGCGGTGCCGGCGGGCCGATCGGAGCGGCTGGGAGCGAGGGCAGAGAGGCGCGCAGGCCAGGCGCGGGGGCGGCGACCGGAGAGTAGCGCGGTGCGCTGGAGGGGCCCCGGAGGAGAGAGAGAGGCGCGCAGGCCAGGCGCGGGGGCCCGGGGGGGGAGAGAGTTGCGCGGCGTCTGGGAGGGGACCGGGAGGGCCCGGAGGAGAGAGAGAGGCGCGCAGGCCAGGCGCGGGGGCCAGGGGGCGGGAAGAGAGTTGCGCGGCGTCCAGGAGGGGCCAGCAAGTGCCCGGAGGTGGAGATCCCTGGTCGCTGCGCGGAACCGCAGCGACCGTTTTGTGCTGGCAGACAGTGGAGAAGTGGCCCTTCTTCCCGCAGCTCTTACAGAGGGCGGAGCGGGCTGGGCAGCGCGGGTGAGGGTGTTTCGCGAACCCGCAAAAGTAGCAGCGGGACCCCGTGGACTTGTCGAGGCGTCCCGCAGCGCAGGCCTGAGGGAGGTCGGGAGCGGCAGATGGCGGTGGGGAAGCGTGCCAGGAGGCACAGGGTGGTGCCACGCGGCTGGGGACATAGGCGCGGGCGTTTAGATCGGCGACCTCCAGGGAGGTGGAGAGAGTCCGTGCCTCAGTTAAGCTGAGGTCGTCTTTCTCCAGCATCCGCTGGCGGATAGCGGGGGACTGCATCCCAGCCACATAAGCGTCTCTGATCAGCAGTTCCATGTGTTACGTAGCTGAAACTGCGAGGCAGGAGCAGTTCCTCCCCAGGATGGCGAGGGCCTGGTAAAATTGGTCTAATGACTCACCGGGGAGCTGTTGTCTGGTGGCCAGCAGATGTCGGGCGAATACTCTGTTGACTGGTTTAAGGAATTGTCCATTCAGCTTTAGCATGGTGGCATCATAATCTTTCTCCTCCTTGATATCGCGTTGGCTGCTATACCCACGCTGGAGTGGAGGATGTGAAGCTTCTGTGCCATGGTGGGGGGGCTGTTTGCGGACGCCAGGTATCCTTCGAGACATGCCAGCCAATGTTGAAAAAGTTCTGCAGAGTTCGGAGTTTGCGGGTTGATGCGGAGGCATTCGGGCTTGATCCGGAACTCCATCTTCAAAAATCTAGCTTATTAAATTGATGAGCCATCAATTGCACGAGAGACGAGTTGCTATACAAAAGTTAGGCTTTAATAAGCTAGAACTTAGCCCTGCAGTTGACTACAATAAAATGGACGACCGCCAGGCGTTCCGACTATTTATACCTCGGCATGGAGGCGTGGTTAACTCAGCCTCTCGACCAATCGGAGAGCTGTCACATGACTGGTCTCAACCAATCGGTTGAGTGGCACATGACCGACCAGGGCCAATGGTAAGCCGGTGTTCTGCACCAATGGCAGACAGCTATGCAAATCATATCAACACAGTCACGAGTAGGCTTCAATGAAGTTACTGTGAAAAGTCCCGAGTCGCCACATTCCGGCACCTGTTCGGGGAGGCTGGTACACACAAAATATTTTTAAGTGCAACCTTGGCTGGAAGAAACGCCCCACCCCTCCCCGCTCGAGAAGCACCCCGCGAAACACGTCGTTCAGCGGACTTGAACCTGAGTCCTCTATATCACGCCCAATGTTTTGAACAATTATCCCTGTCGGCAGAAGCTTCGATAAATTCAAAGGTAGCTTTGCTGTTCCAATCTAGACTAAAATTAGAATGTCACAGTCAATATTCAGAAAGGTCACTTGTTGAAAGTGTGCATTGTTGCAGTGTTTACTACCTCAAGAAAAAGTTTTATTTTGCGTTTCTTTGAAAAGAATATTCAACATTTAGACGATTGGGTACTTAAAATTCAAGGGAGCGGTGTTCTTTATAATTTTGGTCCTTGTCTGGACCAAGAGAAATAAGAAAGAATTTGAACATTAAATGAAAATACCAATAAAAAGGGATAATTAACAACTAGTACTCTCTAGTAATAATTTATTGCTTCTCCATCATTGTAAAAATAATGCAGGAAAAACCTATTGAACAGTACTGCATATTGTCTATGCCTCTTGTTGCACAGCAATGTTGTCCAATAGCATCAAGTGCTCTTCAAACAATTAAGTAGCCCCAAGATTCAAGTCCTTGGCAGCATAAAGTCCTGCCTGTGAAGAACTGCCAGCCAAGAGGTCCTAATGCCGTCAGCACCAGTGGGAGTGGTAACAGTTGGCAGCACTGCACCCATCAGAGGTCGTTGGATGCCATGCCAAAGGTGTGCAAAGGCGGCATGGGGATCAAGGTGGGGGTTGCTGGAGGGGGGCAGGGGGATCAGAGGGACGATGGCTTTCAGGGCCCCCTCCACGTCCTGATACCGGGTTCCTCAAGCTGGCACAGATTTCCTGACTATGATGGATCATCACCCACTTCCCACTCCTCTCCACAGATGCCACTGTCAAACCCAACAGGGTTTGCTTGGCAGCCTTCTGAAGGCACGGGAAAGCAATGCAGCCATTTAATCACTAAGCCCTCACATTGGGCTTAAGGATAATGGGTGTCAAATGACTCACGAATGAGCCTAATTGACACCACAGCAGGGAATCCTGCATTAGCAACTTCCACCTCTCAATTATTTGGCTGCGGCCAGGAGTCTTACGCGGAGCCTTGCCTGCGATTAAATGGGCCGAGCCACCATGTTTTTTTTTTGGAAAATATATTTATAAAATTTGTTCCATTTTATACATAAACAGCAATTAAACAATAACACTTGTATCAACAATCACATTAAAACAAAAACCCTGTCAACAATTATAACCCCCCCCCCCCCCCCCCCCCCCCACCGCCCAATATACCACACACCCCCAACAGCTAACAGTAACCAGATCCTTGAAATGCAATATAAACGGTCATCATCCTCGATAGAACCCGTCAATCACTCCCCTCACCATGAACCTCACCTTCTCGGGGTGCAAGAACTCCATCAAGTCACCCAACTATGCTGCCACACTAGGCGATTGTTCCAAAGCCACATTTAAATGCCGTTATGGTTGAAAAAGGACCCCAGAAACCAGCAATTTGGGGCAGGACTAGACATGTGGGCATGACTCTCAGGCCTTCTTAAGCACTGCTCACACTTATCCTCAACCCCCTCAAGAAACCAACGCATTCTAGCCTTGGTAAGATGTGCCTTTAACACCTTGAGCTGTATCAAACTTAGCCTCACGGAGGATGACATAACCTTCACCCTGTGGAGAAACTCACTCCACACCTCCTCCAAAATGGGAGCCAGTTCCTCCTCTCACCTAGCCTTTACCTCCTCCACTGAAACCTGCTCTTCCTCCATGATCCAACCATGTAACTGGGACATACTATCCTTCTCCAAACCCACACAGGAGAAATTCCATTCCAGCAAAATGGATGGTGACACCCCCGAGAATGTCTAAAAAGGTCGCTGGACCCAGTCACGCACCCGAAAGTACCAAAACATATCCACCCCAAGGCCTGCTTTCCCCATCAGCTCCTCCAAGTCTGCAAATCATGCCGCCAAAAAATAGGTCCTTTACCCTCCCCTCCGAAAGTGGAATCAAGTTCCCAGTTTGGAACAAGTGATTCCTGTCGAGAGGGGACCACTTTGACACCCCCACCCACACTCAAACCCCTCCCCAAGCTTAAAATGCTGGTGGAACTGATGCCATGTCTGTAACGTGGAGATAATCACTGGATTTGATGAACACTTTGTTGGAGGAAACAGCAGAGTAGCCGTCGCCAACGTCTCCATTTACAACCCCTCACATGACCCCTGACTCCATCCGTACCCAGACAACGTCCTGGTCCCCGAACCAACCTAACACATTCTCCGCATTGGCCGCCCAATAGTAAAACATCAGGTTTGGCAGCGCCAACCCCTACCGCCTGATTCTCCCTCTGTAAGACTCCCTTCTGAATCCGAGAGGTTCGCCCCACCCAAATAAACCCAGTTATAAGTCACTCCAGCCCCCCGGAAAAATACTTTTAGGTGGGAAAACCGGAAGACACAAACAAAAGCACAAATCTTGGCAATATATTCATCTTAATCGCTTGCATCCAGCCCGCCTGAGGCAACGGAAGGCTGCCCCATCTTTCACATGAGGAAAAAACCCTTGCCCTCGTCACTGCCCCCTCCCCCCCCCCCCAACACCAAGCACCACACGCTCTAGGTGATCAGCTTTGTTGGGGGTCTCTCACCACCATCGACACTGTGACTTGATGTTCCCGCAGACCGATTGGCATCACATCCCCCTCCACATCCTTCCCGTGTGTGCGTGGGTTTCCTCCGGGTGCTCCGGTTTCCTCCCACAGTCCAAAGATGTGCAGGTTAGGTGGATTGGCCATGATAAATTGCCCTTAGTGTCCAAAATTACCCTTAGTATTGGGTGGAGTTACTGGGTTACGGGGATAGGGTGGAGTTGTTGACCTTAAGTAGGGTGCTGTTTCTAAGAGCCGGTGCAGACTCGATGGGCTGAATGGCCTCCTTCTGCACTGTAAATTCTATGATTCTATGATCCCCCAACACACAAACAATCAGCTAGGCCTATTGGAACCAACCCAAACAGGCCCAACAGACCACAGCCTCTCTACCCACTCCACTCTCATTCACTAGCCTCCCCTGTCATTGCTAGCAAAGTGGCCCCCAGCCAGTGCCCTACTCCAACCTTGACAGCTTCAAATTCCTATAGAATATAGAATTTACAGTGCAGAAGGAGGCCATTCGGCCCATCGAGTCTGCACCGGCTCTTGGAACGAACCCCCTACCCAAGGTTAACACCTCCACCCTATCCCCATAACCCAGTAACCCCACCCAACACTAACGGCAATTTTGGGCACCATGGGCAATTTATCATGGCCAATCCACCTAACCTGCACATCTTTGGACTGTGGGAGGAAACCGGAGTACCCGGAGGAAACCCTCGCACACACGGGGAGGATGTGCAGACTCCGCACAGGCAGTGACCCAAGCTGGAATCGAACCTGGGATCCTGGAGCTGTGAAGCAGTTGTGCTATCCACAATGCTACCGTGCTGCCCACAAAGTGTGCAACTGCCTAGGTGTGCACATCACCAACAATCTGTAAAAAAATAAAAGCAAATTGCTGTGGATGCTGGAATCGGAACCCAAAAGAAAATGCTGGAAAATCTCAGCAGATCTGACAGCATCTGTATGGAGAGAAAAGAGCTAACATTTTGAGTCCAGATGACCCTTTGTCAAAGCTGTCCTGGTCCACCCACATTGACGCTATGACCAAGAAGGCACAACAGCGCCTATACTTCCTCACTGAGGAAATTTGGCATTTCCACATTGATTCTTTCCAATTTTTACAGATGCACCATAGAAAGCATCCTATCTGGCTAGAGCACTGCTTGGTATGGCAACTGCTTGGCCAAGAGAGTAAGAAACTACAGAGGGTCATGAACACAGCTCAGTCCACCACATTAACCTGCCTCCCATCCATTGACTCTGTCTACACCGCCCACTGCCTTGGGAAAGCATGCAGCATAATCAAAGACCACTCCCACACAGTTTATTCTCTCTTCCAAACTCTTCCATCAGACAGGAGATACAAAAGTCTGAGAACATGCACTAACAGATTCAAAAACAGCTTCTTCCCTGCTGTTACCAGACTCCTGAATCACCTCTTATGGACTGAACTGATCTCTCCACGCATCTTCTCTACTGAGATGTATGCTTCACCCGGTGTCTATGTCTGTGTATTTACATTGTGTATCTATCATATGTCCTATGTTTTTCATGTATGGAATGATTTGTGTGAACTATACGCAGAACACTTTTCACTGTACCTCAGTACACGTGACAAGAAACCCAAATACCTCTCAAAACCAACAATCACCCCATCTCTTCTGGCCCATATGCCCCACCGACACACCCAAAACCCACCATCTTTAGCAAACCTTTTCCCTCCACAGAACAATCCCCACATTTTTATTAAAACCCACCCCCAACAAAGCCAAAAACACATAACACCCAAAGGCATAAATACAGTACTACAAACATCCCCCTTCATACACAGAGTCTCAAATAGTCCTCACAGTGGCCCCAACATCTTCTCTCTGATGAAGGCCTCTGTCTGCTCCGGTGTATCGAAAAAGTGATCTTTCGAGTCCATGGTGACATGCAACGTCCCTGGGTACACCATCCCAAATCGCATGCCCTTGCTGTCTAAAACAGCCTTCACCCTGTTGATGGCCGGGTGCCTCTTCGCCAGCTCAGTCACAATGTCCTGAAATATCCGCACCGTGTGCAGGTCCCAGTCCTCTTTGCCCACTCCAAAACCCTCCCCTTCTGTTGGAAATTATGAAAGTGGATAATCATCGCCAACTGTGGCTCTTTTGGCCTTGGTTTTTGCCTGATTGCCCAGTGAGCCCAGGGCCACCACTACCACGGGGCTGGTGGAGTACCGTGCCGGCAGGAACGGCAGAGGCGCCGTTACCAATGCTCCCAAACTAGTGCCCTTGCATGATGCCGCCTCCATACGCTCCCACACCGACCCTCCCCCCACCATCCACTTCCTAATCATGGACATATTCGCCGCCCAATAATAATTACTAAAGTTCGAGTGTGCCAGCCCGCCCTTCTCCCGGCTCTGCTCCAGCATCCCCTTTTTTACTCGCAGGGTCTTACCTGCCCATACAAAGCCAGTGATCACCTTATTGACCCGTTTAGAGAAGGACCGCAGAATAAAGATGGGAAGACACTGAAACACAAACAGTAATCTCGCGAGGACCGTCATTTTCACTGTCTGCACCCTCCCAGCTGGTGACAACGGGAGCGCGTCCCACTTTCGAAAATCATTTGGTCTACTAATCGGGCCAAATTTAACTTGTGTAGCCGTTCCCATTCCCGCGCCACCTAAATGCCTAGGTACCGAAAGCTTCCCTCTATCACCCTAAACGGCAGCTCCCCCAATTGCCTTCCCTGTCCCCTTGCCTGGATGACAAACATCTCACTTTTCCCCATATTCAGTTCATAACCTGAAAACCAGTCAAATTCCCCCAGAATCCACATAATTTCTTCCATCCCTTCTAGTCGGTCCAATACATACAGGAGCAGGTCGTCTGCATACAGCGAGACTCTGTGTTCCACTTCACCCCGGAGCAGCCCCTTCTAGCCCCTTGAGGCTCTCAGCGCAATTGCCAGCGGCTTTATGGCCAACGCAAACAGCAGTGGGGAGAGGGGCCAATCCCTGTCTCGTCCCCGGTGCAGCCTGAAATAGTCCGATGGTGACATGTTCATCCGTACGCTCGCAACAGGAGCCTGAAACAGTAGCCTGACCTAGTCAATGAAGCCCCGTCCAAACCCAAACTGCCTCAGCCTCCCAGAGATATTCCCATTCCACCTTGTCAAATGCCTTCTCTGTGTCCATTGTGACTACTACCTCCACATCCCTACATTCTGGGGGCTTCATAATCACATTTAACAACATTCTTACATTAGCCGCCAACTGCCTACCCGTAACAAATCCCGTCTGGTCTACCTCAATCACGTCCGGAACGCAGTCTTCAATCCTAGAGAACAAGATTTTGGCCAATAGTTTGGCGTTCACAGTTAGTAGGGATATCGGCCTACAGGACGCACATAGCTCTGGGTCCTTGTCCCGCTTCAGGATCAATGATATAGTGGCCTGTGACATCATCGTGGGAAGTACCCCACGCTCTCTTGCCTCATTGAATGTCCCCATCAACAGCGAACCCAATATCCCACAGAACGTTTTATAAAACTCCACTGGGTACCCGTCCGGCCCCGGGGCTTTACCCGACTGCATGGCCTTCAGACTCTCTGCTATTTCCTCCAACCTGATCTGGGCCCCCACCCTAATACCCCGTGTCCACTATCCCCGTCAGTAGAGCTCTGTTCAAATTAAAAATGTCAATCCGGGAGTACACTTTATGCACATGTGAGTAGAAGGAGAACTCCTTCACTCTCGGCCGCCCAAATCTCCATGGATCCAACCCCGCCCCCCCCCCCCCATTTGCTCCATAAACCCCTTTAGCTCCTTTGCCATTGCCGGTCTAGCCCAGGGTCGATGACTGTGTTAAAGTCTCTCCCCATGACCAACTTATGCAAATCCAAGTCAGGGATCTTCCCCAGCATCCTCTTTATGAACTCCACATGATCCCAATTTGGCGCGTACACATTCACGAGTACCACCGGCAGCCCTTCCATCTACCCACTGACCATAATGTACAGGCCTCCTACAATCGCAACTATTCTTCCCGCCTTGAATAACATTCGCTTATTAGTCAGGATCGCCACCCCTCTAGTCTTAGAGTCCAGCCCGACCCATTCCTTCCTTAATCTAATCTGATCAGTTACTCTGAGGTGCGTCTCCTGTAACATTACAACGTCTGCCTTCAGTCCCCTCAAATGCGCGAAAAAGCGTGCCCTCTGAACAGGCCCATTTAGCCCTCTTACGTTCCATGTGATCAGCCTGTTTGGGGGGCTTATCGCCCCCCCCTTCGCCGATCAGCCATCACCATTCTTGGGACAGTCTCCAGCCTGCGTCCCGGCTGGCCCGCCCCCAGGCAGCCTCCGCCCCCGACCTCCTTTCTGTCCCACAGCAAAAGTCCCTCCCCCGTCAGCAGAACATTTCCCCCCCTCCGCCCCTAGTAACAGCACTACGTAAACCAACCCTGCTCACCACCCACCCATTTCCGTTAGCTAGCCCGCCCAGCTAGAATGGTGACCCCCGCTCATGGCGCCAGACATTCTCCCACCTATTGTTTCCTCCCCCCCCTCCCGGACACACAGATGCAAAAGAAAAAGAATCCCAACACAATTGCCCGAAAATAAAATCAAAAAACAGAGAAAAGATCAAACAGAAGATACAATATCAAACAATCACACCTCCATCCCCCATCAGTGCAAATGTAAACTTTAATTCACTCAGCTCTGCTACAAACCCCAAATCATAACAGAAGGCATTACAAATAATGTCCGAAAAATAAACTTTTTTTTTTAACATGAGTGCTGCAGCAAAGTTCAAACACCACAGCCCGCCACCAGGCCTTACCTTCTAGCGAAGTCCATCGCTTCCTTGGGCGACTCAAAATAAAAATGTTGCTCCTCATACGTGACCCAAACACGGGCCGGATACAACAGTCCAAACTTAACCTTTTTCTTGAAAAGGGTCGACTTTATCTGGTTGAACCCTGCTTTTCTCCTGGCCACCTCCGCACTCAGATCCTGATAGATCCGCAGGATACTATTCTGCCAATTATAACTCTGTGTCTGCCTGGCCCACCGTAAAATACGCTCCTTGTCCAAGTATCTGTAGAATCTCACCACAATTGCCCTCGGGAGGTCCCCCATTCGCGGCTTCCTCGCGTGGCTCTGTGAGCCCTGTCTACCTTCAAGGGTCGGGAGAACATCCGATCCCCCAGTAACTTCTTGAACATGCCCGCTATGTACGCCCCTGCGTCCATTCCTTCGGACCCCTCCGGGAGACCAATGATTCTCAAGTTCTGCCGGCGTGACCTGTTCTCTAGGTCCTCCACCTTCTCCAGGAGCCTTTTCTGCTGGTCTCTCAGCATCCCCACGTCCAACTCCACTGCAGTTTGATGTTCCTCCTGGTCAGCCAGCGTCTTCTCCACTCTCTGGATCACCCGATCTTGGGCATCCAATCTAAGTTCCAGTCGTGCAATCGGTTCCTTAATCGGGTCCAAGCATTCTGGTTTCTTCTTGGCGAAGCCCTCCTAAATGAACTGCATCAGCTGCTCCGTCGACCGCTGGGTCGTCAAGCCAGGACCCTGGTCGTCCGCCATACTTTCTCCCGCTGCAGCTTCAGCCCAAGCCTTCACTGTTCGCCTATTTCTTCTTTTGCGTGCACTTCTGGTCCACCTCTCCATGCACTGATGTAGGAATACACTCTACAATTGCCTCCACCATCAATTTACCGAATCAAGTCCAACAAAAAATAGGGGGAAAAGGGCCCAAAGGTCCGACCCGAGCAGAAGCCACCAAATGTGCGACCTTCTCCTTCATAGCCGGAAGTCTGCCCTTGTCACGTTTTCCTCCTTGCCAATCCCTCCACAGTGGGCACCCTTCAACATTCCCTGTCCACCTCCACTATCTTGCTCACTAGAGGTCATATTCCTCCCCCCTTTCCCTATCCGAACGAGCCTTAAACAAAATAATTTCCCCCGGACCACTGCTTTCAGTGCCTCTCAAAAAATGGCCGCCCACACCCCGCATTCTGATTCAACTCCATATACTCCTTAATCGCCGCCCGCACCTTATCACAAAAATCTCGATTCGCCAACAACCCCATGCCAAACCGCCACCCCGGCCTCTGCTCACGTCCCGATCTAAACCAAATCTCCAGCCAGTGGGGTGCACATCCGAGATAACTATCCCCACATACTCTGCCCCCTCCACCCCAACCAAAATCTCCCCATTCATTATAAAGTAGTCAATCCTCGAATACACCCCTTCCTTCACCTAATCTGGTCCTTCACACGGAGGTGCATCTCCTGCAGAAATGATCAGCCCCGCTTTCAAGCTCCTGAGGTGCGCGAACACCCGCAACCTTTTAACCGGCCCATTTAGTCCCCGGACTTTCCACGTTACCAGCCTTATGCCTCCAATCCCCTCTACCGGGCGCGATTCTCCGCTCCCATGCCGGGTGGGAGAATCGCGGGAGGGCCGCTCTGGCACCCCCCGCGATTCTCCCATACCCCCCCCAAAATGGCTGTCGCATTCTGCGACACGCCGCTCGGAGAATCGGCGTCCGCCGTTTTTCACGGCGACTCGTGATTCTCCGACCCGGATGGGCCGAGCGGCCTGCCGTTCCCGACCGGTTTACGCCGGCGGCAACCACACCTGGTCGCTGCCGGCGTGAACATGGCGCCAAAAGCTGGTTTGTGGCTTGTGGGGGGCGGAGAGGGGAGTGAGCACCACGACCGTGTTCGGGAGGGGACTGGCCCGCGATTGGTGCCCACCGATCGTCGGGCCGGTGTCTCAAAGGGACGCACTCTTTCCTCTCCGCCGCCCCGCAAGATCAAGCCGCCACGTCTTGTGGGGCAACGGAGGGAAAGACGGCAATCGCGCATGCGCGGGTTGGCGCTGGCCAACCTGCACATGCGTGACTGACGTCATGAGGTGCGCCGGCCGCGTAATTCTCAGCGCGCTGGGCCTTGACGCCAGCGACAAGGCCCCGCGGCCGAGATTTACGGCACAACCCTCCTAGCCCCCCGGGGGGGGAGAATACGGGGCGAGGAGCGGCCTCTGACGCTGTTGTGTACCTCTCCAGATTTCACGACGGCGTCGGGCCTTGCGGAGAATTCCACCCACCGTCTCTCATCTTCCCCACTTAACCCCCGCTCCTTTAATTCCACCCTATACCTAGCCCATCCCAAATGGCTCCTTTCTCCGCCCATGATGATGTCATCTCTCACTGCCTGCCACGTCGCAACAACCTCCCCCCCTCCCCCAACAGTAAACAGCACAACCCCCCAAAAAAAAATTAACATTCCCCAATCGCTACCTCCACTTCAAACATGCTCCCAACCATTACAAAGTGCCAGCACCCCAGTTCCCAAGCATTGTCCGCTCAGTTCCTGATGATTGCATAATGCTAAGCACCATTTGTGATCGTCAGATACTGAAGCAATCTTGTCCAAATACAACCCTAGCCCTAGACAATATCCAGGCTTAGGCTGATCAGTGGAAAGTAACATACGCACCACACCAGGCAATGACCATCTTCTTCAAGGGTTAAACCTAACTATTGCCCCAATCTATTCAATGGTATTACCATCACTGAATCACTCTATCAACATCCTAGTGGCTATCATTGACAGAAACTGAAGTGGACTTATCCTAGTGGCTACAAAAGCAGGTCAGAGGCTAGGAATCCTGCAGCGGGTAACTCACCTCCTGACTACGCACACTGCTTCACCATCTACAAGGCACAATTGAGGAGTGTGATGGAATACTCCCAATTTGCCTTGTCGAGTGTAGCTCCAACAACATTAAAAAGACTCAACACCATTCAGGACAAAGTAGCCGGTTGATTGGCACCCCTTCCACAAACATTCAGTCCTTTCACTAGCGACAGAGAGTGGCAGCAGTGTGCCCCATCTATCAGATGCGCAGCTGGAACTCACCAAGGCTCTATAGACAGAACCTTCCAACCCCATGACCGCAACCATCTAGAAGGAAGAGGACAGGAGATACATGGGAACATCATCACCTGGAAGTTCTCCTCCATCCTGACTTGGAAATATATTGCCATTTCTTCACTATCTCTGGGTCAAAATCCTGGGGCGGAATTCTCCGCTCCAAACGCGGCCTGGGAGAATTGCGGGACGGCTTCCCGACATTTTTTACGCCCCCCCCTGGCGCCCCCGCGATTCTCCCCCCCCCCCCCCCCCTCGGCTCGGAAAAATCGGCGCTCGCCGTTTTTCACAGCGAACGGCGATTCTCCGAGCCCGATGGGCTGAGCGGCCGGTACTTCACGCCCGTTTCACCACGGCAGCAACCACACCTGGTCGCTGCATTCGTGAAACTGGCGCTAGGTGCCCGTTTGGGGCATCTAGGGGCGCGATTTGGACGGGAACACCGTGACTGTGCTCCGGAGGGGACCGCGTCCAAAACAGACGCACTCTTTCCCCTCCGCCGCCCGGCAAGATCAAGCCGCCACGTCATGCCAGGCAGCGGTGGAGAAAGACGGCACCGCGCATGCGCGGGTTCATGCCGTCTACGCGGTGATGTCATCCGCGCATGTGCGGGTTGGAACCGGCAACCCGTGCATGCGCAGATGACATCATGAAAAGGGCCGTTCGCGTGTCATTTCTTGCGGCCGAGGTCGCGGCCAGGAACGACGGGGGCCCGCTCCTAGCCGCCCGGGTGGGGGTGTATTAGGTGCGGGGAGCGTGCCCCGAGGCCGTCGTGAACCACGGCTGAGTTCATGACGGCCTCTGCGAGTTTTGGCCTTAGCGGAGAATACCACCCCTGGATTTCCCTTCTTAATGGCTTTGTGGGTGTATCTACACCACAGAGACCACAGTGATTCAAGTCGGCGACTCACCACCACCTTCTCGGGGGAAATTAGGGATGGGCAATAACTGCTGGCCTAGCTAGAGAAACCCTCGCTCCTGTAATAATTTTTAAAAAGCACTTTTCACAACCTCAAGTCTTTCTAAATGTCTTACGGTCAATTATGTACTTTTGAAGTATAGTTACTTTTATACCATAGGAAACAAGGCAAACAGCAAGGAGATGACTGCCTAATCTGTCACAGTAAGGCATGTTGAGGGATAAATATTGGCAAGATCACCACAATAAGCAGAACACATTTGCTGGCACCTGAAGGATGACTAAGACACTGTATATTGTAATATTCAAATGTGAAGACTGTCATTCTTGTTACAAAGGTACAAAGATAACCTATATGCTTTTATGCTATGAGAGTCACCATTTTAATCAGTGTTCCCAACCATTGCCCTTTTGCACACACTCTTTATTTATACCAATGTTGTAGCTAAGGAATGGCAAACAGATATTGAGTTGTCTTGGTTGATGCACTCCATGACCATGAGGAGCTTGTTCAATTGCATAGGTTCTCCTTCAAATAATGCAGGCACAATAGATTTCCACACACTGCAGCATTTTGATTGCTTCCTGGATAATGGCTACCGACATTCAAACAGATGTTTCAGTGGTCTGATACTACGTCACCTTTATAACTAAGCTCAAATCCCTTTTCATACTGACTATCAGGAGTGTTGTCTTTCAGATGAGATGTTCAGTCTCCACTCTTAGATGCTGTTAAAAGATCCAATGACATCAAGTGAAGAGCAACAAAGCTCTCCTGGTGTCCTAGACAACATTTATCCCACATCAAACATCACTAACAGGATTATCTGATCATTGATCTCAGAGATGTTCTTTCAACCATGTACTCAAATTGCTGAGTTTTCTATACATTATCTACAGAATCCTTACAGTGCAGAAGGAGACCATTTCGCTCATCGAGTCTGCACTGACCCCCGAAAGAGCACTCTATATAGGCCTATTGCAAACCTGCGCATTGATCATGGCTAATCCACCAAAGCTGCACATCCCTAAACACGAAGGGGCAATTTACCATGACCAATCTACCTAATCTGCACGTCTTTGAACTGTGGGAAGAAACCAGAGCACCAGCAAGAAACTCACGCAGACATGGGGAGAACGTGCAGACTCCACACAGACAGTCACCCAAGGACGGAGTCAAACCCAAGTCCCTGGCGCTGTGAGGCAGAAGTGCTAACCACTGTGCCACCATGCAACCATTTATAAAGTACTTAATTGTTTGTGAAGTGCTTTGCATAATCCATAGACATAAGAATCATAGCGTGGTAATGGTACAGAAATGGCCATTCTGCATACCGTTAAATAAATGCAAATTCTGCTCCGTATAATAATCTTTATTAGTGTCACAAGTAGGCTTATATTAACACTGCAATGAAGTTACTGTGAAAATCCACTAGTCGTCACACACCTGCGCCTGTTCGGGTACACTGAGGGAGAATGCAGAATGTTCCATTCACCTAACCGGCACATCTTTTGACTATTGGAGGAAACCGGAGCACCCGGAGGAAACCCATGCAGACACGGGAGAACATGCAGACTCCGTACAGACAGTGACCCAAGCTGGGAATCGTAACCGGGTCCCTGGCGCTGTGAAGGAACTGTGTTAACCACTGTGCTACCGTGCCACCCCATATTTTATGCTTTCATGGGAATGTTGCTGGACATTCCTTCCTTTAATTCAGAGAGCCCTAGTTCCCAGTGATGTCACGTACGATGCACAAATTGAGGGATCTCTGCCATCGATTCAAAGAACTGTGCCCATACACCTTACGCTGTCTTTCCCTGGGAAAAATTAAGTGGCGCTTTATACTACAGTAATTACCTGCAGCAGACTGTCAGATGCGGCAGATGTGATAGACTTGAAGGATTTGGTAGCATGAAAGTTTCATATGGTGACAAGATTTTCTTCTATGGAAAGAGCTAACCCTGCTCGAAATGTTGCTAGCAGGTTATCCTGTAGCCATTTGAGTGGAGGAGTAGGGAAAAAAAGAAATGTCTCCTGTTACATGTTCAGGGTGTGCTGGATTCAAGTAATACAGATCCTGGGATGATGACAGATACATGCAAAGGACACTGCCAAGTTGCTGAACTTGGATTAGTTTGATTTTTCATGAACTCATGATCCTAAGATACGTAAAGATGAAGAAAATCAATTGCTCCATCTTAATTCACCTGCCATTGTTTGGCCTAGTCACACAACTGATTTGAGTCATTCTTCAATTTCTGTCCTACCTTCTATAATTCTAAAGCCTTTCTGGATTTGATGGCACCTGCACTTGACTAATTTACACTCAATTTCTGAATGCAAGATGTAAAGTAGAAACAGTGAGTGTTGGCACTACGCTTCGTTTGTTTTTTCCAACTTATCCTGAAATAACCCCGCGAATTACTACCATTCAGCCAATTTTCTAGCTTTAGTTGCCCAAAGTTCTGAAATTAACTCAGATCCTTTTAGGTGGAACGTATTAAATGCCATCTGGAAGGCATTCAATGCTGTTGGGTTTACCATAGTCTATTATTTGAGTTACCACGTCCTCCAAGAAATCAAGAAAGCTGGTCTGACAAAGCGATGTTGACTGAGATTTACCATATTTTACAGCAAGTCTTCACATTGGTGGTAGAACTCAGAAAATCTTGGCATTAGGGTTTACCAAAGGAATAAGTTAATTCCTGCATTATTTTTGTTTTAGGAAGGTGCCTTCCTGTTGCCAGGCCACTGTTGCCAGGCTTTGTGTGCACCTTCCTGAATATTACCAGAAACTTTCTCTTCCAAGTAATTAGGGGCCAAATGATCAAAATAAACTATTATCAAACTAACATGGTTTGATTTTACTTTTTAGTTGACATTTCACTTTCAAGGTTTTGCTCTTTTTTGAATTAAAGAAATGTAATATAATTATTAGGCAACATTCTTCCACGTTTATTCTCTCTATTTGTTCCTTTTATGCAGTTCCATCAATATTTGCCAAATATTCATAATTGTCTTTCAAAAACAGAAAATATAATTCAATTTGAAGGAACAAGAGGAAAGTGAATCTTAAATATCATTTGGCTGACGGATATATTGGTTTATTTAACATTGGCCGGAATATTTTGGCACCAACATGGGATGCAGCAGGCCATTTAAGTCTCTGTTGACCTTGACAGGATTGGAAGATCCCACTGGGGGGAGAGGCTGGACAATCCTACCCACTAACCTTTTTCTTTAGGTGCGAAGCAGCTTGCTCAGCTTTTTTGCAAAGGGATTAAATCATTACTCGGTTTTCCTTGCACCAATTTAATGTTTTGGGACCTAATAGAAATGCACAAAGCATGTTTCTCCTTACAAGCAACACATTCAAGCCACATCGTTTTAATCTCGTGTAGGCTAACCCTACATCTACCAGAACCTACATCTCTTCTGCTGAAAGTGTCCTGAGGTAGCTTGCTCAAAAACTGTGTGGAATTGGGCCTGCAGTCTCCATGGTCACAATACAGTGCCATTGCATTATCAATTTCCCTTAACAATCATGCTCAAAAAAAGTGATGGGATGAAAGTTATTTACATTTTCTTCAGCACATAAAATCAGTGTCAACTGCTCATCAGAATAAAATCCAATGGCGTTATGCCGTAGGAAAGCTGAATAAATATATTAGGAGGTAAGCTACTTTTAGAAATCACATGATCCACAGTCAGGGGGAAAAAAGTCCAATTTGTTTGCTTTTTGCTATTCTACATTTTATTTATATCATACAATGCCTGAAATCCTCATATCTCTTAGAGTCAAACAACTTTGAAAGCAACTAAGGAAGGATTCAAATAAATTACTGGGTTATCTACGGCCCCTGCATTTAATGTTTTTTATCAGTAACCAGAGCACTGTAATAAGGATAATTTGTTGTGCTAATTAAGTACATATCCTGCTGCACTTCAAATGGCTCAAATCAAAACAAAATTACCTCGAAACAACGCCCTGCACACCGATTTTGGGTTCTAAGTGACATGTTGAACAGCAGAAGGTAATGATGGTGTTACGTATTGGTGTTTAATGGAGGCAATGGTGGAGAAATTGGGCTTGGTAGTGCTTATTTTTTGGGTACGTGGTGTTGCAAAATGTCATCCGAGGTGCATGCTCATGATTCTAATTTGAGGCGTACTAGAGGTTTTCTTAGCAATGGGGATAGTGTACACACACAAAGTCCATTGCAAGTATTCAGAGCAGGTAGATTATGACCTTAATTAGCATGCAATGCTGATTTGACAGCAACCTTTCCATTCTGGATTCCATAGCCATGGAAACAAGCTCTGTGTCTACGTTCTGAAGCTCCTTCAGAACCTTGTATGTTTCAATGAGATCACAGCTCATTCTTCTAAAGTCTAGAGAATATATGCCTAATTTACCTCTCATTGTCGGTAAATGCTCTCATCTCAGCTACTTAATCTAGTGATCCTTTGCAGCACCACCTCCAATGGACAAATATTCTCCCTTAGATATGAAGACCAAAACTGTGCACAGTGGTCCCAAAGTCATATACAATTGTCGGAAGGTTTTCTTATTTTTGTGCTCCAAACCTCTTGCATAAAGGTCAACAAACCATTTGTCTTCCTAATTGCTTGCGGCATCTGCATATAAAATTTCTGTGTACAAGTGCAGGATCATGCTTGGGTCCATAAGGGTATTGATGGAGCTGGCTATCGGTTCCTTGTTGGAAGGATGAGCTTCAAGTTCTGCAAAATTCTGTGTTATGCTGCTGACCGACCCTTTCATGATCCATTGGTGTTCTGACAGGCTTCTCAATGCAATAAGAATGTTGTTGTGGATATCGACCAGCCTTCTTCTGTAATTTGGCCCTTAAGAGTCCTCTACAGCAGAACCCACATAGGACCACACCCTCCAGTGAGCTTGCACCTGCACTGTGCTTGTCCCCTATTCCTAGCTTCACCAGACTTGCGCCTAGTATCTCACTATGCATTGTCAGTCTTTGAGCTTGTGGCTGCGATTGCGAAATCATCATGTGTTCATTGTCACTGCCTTCTTGGTCGTTTTCCACTGCCTTGCCAGATTGCACTTTTTGGACATTTCAGAGGAACAAAGTACAAGGGTAAGGTTGTGAGGAGGGAAAGGGGAAAGTAAGAAGTACATGCTTACACCATCTGCAGTTTTTCAGTCAGGTTTGTGCAGACGAGGGCAGCACGGCAGCGCACTGGTTAGCACTGGGACTGCAGCGCTGAGGAACCGGGCTCGAATCCCGGCCCTGGGGCACTGACTATGTGGAGTTTGCACATTCTCCCCGTGTCTGCATGGGTTTCACCCCCACAGCTCAAAGATGTGCAGGTTAGGTGGATTGGCTGCTTTTGTGCATCACTGAACATTAGTGGTTTTATTCCAATGCACTAGCAGCAGAGACATATAGCACTCATGGATGAAGCATGCTGCAAAGAGATGCAGAAAATGCAGACAGAGATAAAAATTGATTTAGGAGAAAGTTGCAACTGCAAAAGAGATGCTAAAAAGGGCCTTTCACTGGTGCAAAGTACCAGAGTCCGGGGCATTCAGGCAGAGTCAAGAGGACAGCTGAACAGAATGATGTGCCACTTGGTTGCATATATGAGTTGCTATTTTATTGAGATTAGACAGTTAATCATCTGGATATCTTCTTGGTCACAGAAAGCTGGATGGTTCATGGGAAATCAAAATAAATTATGCGGATTAGAGCAGAACATCATTTAAAAAAAATCAAACCAGTATTTTCCTCTGTTTTGGTGGATACTTAGACCCACCTGGTTTCTCAAGTAGTTGATTTTTTCCCCATTTCTCCTAAATAAGGTTTCATGATTGAAACGGCACATCTAATGAATTATTTGTTCAGTATATCCCATAAACAATCTCTGTTGATAGATACTGAAGAGATCTGATATCAATTCAGATTTTGATAACCTCATAATTGTGGCACACCTGAGTGGCAGCGATCATAGTATGATTGAATTTTATATTCAGTTTGAGGGAGAGAAGAGTGGGTCCAAGACTAGTATTTTGAACTTAAGTAAGGGTAATTATGTGGAAATGAAAGCAGAGCTAGCTAAAGTGAACTGGCAAATGAGATAAAGGGGTAGGTCAAGAGAGATGCAGTGGCAGATATCAAAACACAGAATAGATACACTCCATTGAGAAAAGAAAGTCCAAGGGGAGAACCTAACATCCATGGTTAACTAAAAAGGTTAAAGACAGCTTAATGAAAGAGCACATAATTGTGCAAAGATAGGCAGCAGGCCAGAAGATTGGAAAGAATATAAATAACAGCAAAGAATGGCAAAAAAAGATTAAAAAGGAGAAATATTTATGTATGAGAGAAATCTATCTAGAAATATAAAGGTGCGAGTCAGAGTTTCTGTGAGAAGAGTTAACCAACTGAGCATTGGTTATATAAAGTGAGTCTGGGGGATTAATAAAGGGAAATAAAGAGATGGCAATTAATTGAATAGGTACTTTGCATTGGTCTTCACTATAGAGGATGCAAGTAACATCCCAGAAAGTGCGGTAAATCAGGAATTAGAAGGAAGGAACTCAAGAAAATTACAATCACCAGGGAGGTAGTAATTAGTAAATTGTAGGAGCTATAGACTGACAAAGCCCCAGGTCCTGGTGGACTTCATCCTCGGGTCTTAAAAGAACTGGCTAGTCAGATAGTTGATGCGTTGCTTTTAATTTTTTTTTAATTCTCTGGATTTGAGGAAGGTGACATTAGATTGGAAAATAGCAAATGTAACTCCTTTATTCAAAACAGGAGAGGCACATAAAACAGGAAACTATAGGCCAGTTAGTTTGAAACCTGCCATAGGAAAAATGTTGGCAGCTGCCATTAAAAATGCTATGGCAGGGCATTTGGAACAATTCAAGGTGATCAGGCAGAATCAACATGGTTTTATGAAAGGGAAATCGTATCTAATTCATTAAAGTTCTTTGAAGGAGTGACATGTGCTGTAGCTAAAGGTGGATGTACTGCACAAAGATTTTCAGAAGGCATTGATAAGATCAAAGGTTATTGCAGAAAATAAAAGCTCATGGCATAGGGGGTAACATATTGGCACGGATTGAAGATTGGTTGGCTAACAGAAAACAGAGAGCATGTTTAAATGGGTCTTTCCTAGTTGGCAGTGCGTAACGAGTTGTGTGTCACATGGATCAGTGCTGGAATGGCAATGTTTTGCAAGTTATATAAATGACTTGGATGAAGAGGCAGAAAGTATGGCTGTTAAGTTTGCTGATGATACAAAGATAGGCTGGAAAGTAAATTTGAAGAGGCTATAAGGAAGCTACAAATGAATATAGAGAGGTTACATGAGTGAGCAAAGATCTGGCAAATGAAACATAATGTGGGAAAATATGAAACTGTCCATTTTGGCAGGAAGAATTAAAAAAGCAGAGGAATCTGGGTGTCTTAGTGCATGAATCACAAAAGGCTAGTATGCAGGTATAATAAGTAGTTAGGAAAATTAATAGAATATTACCAATTATTGTCGGGGGAATTGAATATAAAATAGAGAACTGATGCTACAATGGATTGGTCACTCTAAATTGCCCCTTAATTGGAAAAAAATAATTGGGTATTTAAAAAATTTTTTTAAACCGAGTCACTCGTAAATGTTAATTATGATGTGTGGTTACTCATATGACATTAGCCAGTAACATCCAAACTCTGGATGAGTGACATACGAACCCCAAAGATGTGCCAAGGAACCACCAACCTCCCACCACCCCAGAGATTCCAAAGTCCCCAGGTAAGGATTTCACAGAAATTGCTCTGGAAGTTCAAGTTTCTGAATGGGGACTGCTCTGCATTGTGTACCATCTAAAAATGAGATTTAAATCACATTCTTCAGATGCGTCTGATGATCTACAAGTAATAGTTACCCAGAAAAGAAAGAATTAAAACATCTTTTGGGTAATTATGGTATTGACCTCCCCCAATTCCCCATGGGACAACTGAGTACCCCCCCCCCCCCTTCCCCAATTACACCGCAGCAATACACATGCAGCCTCCCGACTATACTCCTCCCCACCTCCCCCAACAACTGCACCCCCTCCGACTGCAATCCCACACTTAACACCCAACCCCCAATCACCCCCCTCCATTGATCGCATGCAGCGCCCTTGACCGAAGACCCCGACAATCCTACATACAAATTAACCTAAAAATCTACCTTATCCATGGCTTGAAAGTGTTTGGACCTTTAAATTCACCTGATTTACGGCAGCCAGTGCTGTAAAAAAGGGGGTATGGCCTCCTTACCTCCGACTGCAGCCTTAGGAACATGCTGCCCTATAAAGTTCTTATCAAACTTGAGTCAGGAGGACAGGCAAGAAAGGACCGCCTGGATTTCGAGGTATGACATTAGAAGCAGAAGGCCAATCCAACTCCCACATTGTGGAAGCTCAGGTCTGTCATGTATCAGAAAATCCATCCCTGCATGCTCTGTGGTGTTTGAGCAAGCTCTCACCGTGTTTGAAAGAATCCAGAGTGTGGGCACTTCCATACATTTTCTCTTTGCGACTAACTCAGGAACATAACAATGTCCATTATTTTTCTCTTCACAATCTGGCCCATTCACAAGCCCAAATTCTCACTTAGCGTTAAGGATACTGCAAGTCTAGATTTCAACTTGTGATTCTAACTTGCTTTGTTCTTGGAACAAATTGTGTGGCTTTCTTCAAACAAAGGAGACACAGAATGAGCATAATTAATAAGCATTTCAGAAAAAAAAATCTAAAAATATTTCACTGAAGCAGACCTTAATGAAATGTTAACAATCAAAAGATGACATTGTACTGAGAGTTCATGAATCACCACGCATGGTTAATGAGGGGGTTGTTGAAAAAGAACCTGGAATTAACATACCAAGACCTAAGGAGCATCCTTTGAAGAAATCTGTGTCACAGTTAATCTGCACAATGGTCTAAAATTGGCATCTAATTCAGTATCATAGTAAAACAAGTGTCTGAAAATGAACACCTTTTGTACCACTGTCAAAAATCATTATGTGGCACACTATTGGATGTATTTTTGGCGTGATGAAAAATGCATAACTTAAAAATGGGATGGCATTGAAATTCTACTGTCTTATTATGTCAGGTGGCAAAGCAGAATTTCCATGCAATATTGTTTATTGACAATTGTGGTAAATTTTCTTAAACACTCACTTGGAGTGTCTCGGTCACCTAATATGTTCAGACTAGTTTCCGATGACTCAAATTGCTGCACACATTTGTCGAAGATTATTTTGTAACAACCTTTTGTTTTATACACATTCCAAACAATCCGAGGCTTTATCTTGGAAAATATTTTATATAAATTTAAGGTAACTGCAAATCCATGGGTTATTGAATGATTTTGTGTAAACATTTTAATTACCTGCTGGAGGACGTGCTGGGCAAAGACCTCCTCATGGCCCCAGGGCTCATGCTATAATACGAAGATCCCTCCAAATCTGAGAGGGAGAAATTCGGGCCTGTTCCGGCAGCTATCGGTGCTGGGAAGTGTAAAGAAAAACAAACAATTTTTTAAAAAGGGAAAAGATAAAACTTGAGACTTTTCAGAAAACCAATAAGATTTACAATGAATTTTCATTATATCTGCAGTCAACTTATTTTTGGCAGCTTGTGCTTGGCAATCTTTGAATATGAAAATGTATAATGTCCTGTAAATGAATGGCAATAGGAAGAAGTAGCATGACAAATTAGTACAGAATTTGACCTGGGTCAAGTCCATCACAGCTCAGAAACCTTTCAGCGAGAAAGCTGATGCTAATGTACTGGGAAAAATAGCCACAATAGTCCCAAAGAAAATCAATCGTACCTAAAATATCATATGCCTAACCTTATGGCCTTATATTTTGCTTCTTCAGGTCCAAATACTAAGGGTATTTGTTTTTAATGATAATCATTACTTTTAATTAAAATGACAGTATTATTTTTGTTGCCTAACATTGCCCAGAGTTTTAAAAAATCTTCCAAAAGCAAATCTAGATAACAACCATATTATTTATTTAAACTTCTTTTTAAAAAAATTTAGAGTGCCCAATTCATTTTTTCCAATTAAGGGGCAATTTAGCGTGTTCAATCCACCTACCCTGTACATCTTTGGGTTGTGGGGGTGAACCCCACGCAAACACGGGGAGAATGTGCAAACTCCACATGGACAGTGACCCAGAGCATGGATCGAACTTGGGACCTCGGCGCCGTGAGACTGCAGTGCTAACCCACTGCGCCACCGTGCTGCCCTATTTAAACTTCTTAAAATAATTTTAGAAAACTCAAATGGCTACAATGTAGCCAAGATCTGAACAATAATTGCACAGAGCTGTGAAATAATCTTTTCAAAAGTTTTTTAAAAAGGCCTACATAATTATGACTACCTTCACTGCTAAAGAACTCAAGCATCAGTTAGCCTAATTGAAGTATAGTATTGTAACATGATTGGACTAGCCATATTTGAGAACAGACATAGATCACAAAATATTTTTAAAGAACATAGTTTAAGTATAACAAAATCATATAATTTTGTCAGACTTCAAAAGCCTAGCTACATAACTGCATTTTAAAACTAATTAGCAACAAATATTTCGGATTGCAGCGGTAGTAGTTTATATTCCAATTCTAACTCTCTGGCAAAACCCTTTTTTGTTTCATATCATAATGTTCATTTTATCAAAAAGATTTAGTCTGAACAGTAGACATGCACTGTACAGCATATAGTGTGTATAGTGCACCTTAAGCAGTATAACACCTGTATTGTACCTCAAACACAATGATGCTTTTATACTCCCCATTCACTTGTGGTTCAATAAACTGGATGGGCAGAAAATAACAGGTGAGTACAGAAACAGAAATCTTGGGTAGTATGTGTGTACTTACATTATAATATGGACTTATATTTATATTGCACTTGATTCAGATTAGGGAACTACCAATGAGGTTTGGACAACGTTGCAGCTAGTGGTCAGAGAACCCTTCCACTGGATGTTTTTTTTTGCTGGAAGGAAATTACCTTTATCTCAGTAATGATAATCTGGCTCTAAACATTGCAATATAATTGTGCCACAAACTAGGAAAAGAAAATTATGCTAAAGATATTGTTGCAGTACAATTAATTACTGCTCTGCAGCATTAAAAAATATATTTTGGAACCTAGCTTGCTTTCCTCTCCAATTGCAAGTTAAAATTAAGATTCCTTTATAATAATAATAATCTTTATTAGTGTCACAGGTAGGCTTACATTACCAATGAAATAAAGTTACTGTGAAAATCCCCTAGTTGCCACACTCCGGCACCTGCTCCGGTATACTGAAGGGAGAATTCAGAATGTCCAATTCACCTAACAGCACGTCTTTCGGGACTTGTGGGAGGAAACCGGAGCACCCGGAGGAAACCCACGCAGACACGGGAAGAATGTGCAGCCTCCGCACAGTGACCCAAGCCGGGAATCGAACCTGGGTCCCTGGCGCTGTGAAGCAACAGTGCTAACCACTGTGCTACCGTGCCACCCTTATTACTTTTCCCAAGCTACGAAACATTCATTTTACACCTAGACCTCCATATAGGGGCTGGATTAGCACAGGGCTAAATCGCTGGCTTTGAAAGCAGACCAAGGCAGGCCAGCAGCACGGTTCAATTCCTGTACCACCCTCCCTGAACCCTCCCGGAATGTGGTGACTAGGGGCTTTTCACAGTAACTTCATTTGAAGCCTACTTGTGACAATAAGCGATTTTCATTTCATTTCATTTTCATTGCTGATATAAATTGACCACTGGAAGACAAAGGAGGTAGGCATTGAATAATTCAATCTCAACCTATTCCCTTCTTCACTTTGCACAAGTATCTAACCTCCACTCAGTACTCTTATGTCACATCCAAAGCCACATATTAGTCACACAAGAAATTGTGGTAAAACCCTCATGTTGTTACTGTGAAAAGCCCCTAGTTGCCACATCCTACATCATTTTATCCAGATACATCAACCTACTGTGCAACTGGACTGCCATGACAGCTTACAGCAGCAACACATAAAGAAACCTTAAAAAGTGAAAGCCTTTTCGAAAAATTGTGAGTAATGAAGCAGCCACTTTGTGCAGCAGTTTAGCAACTAGCAGTGACACACAAAAGAAAACTGTTTGCTGCAGCTGGTCATATTAAACTCCTTACAAAGTCAGAATTTTTAAAAAAGCAACCTTCAAGAAGCAGATTATTTCAAGGCTTCACACATTTTCTCCTCAGATGCTAAAGATATAAAATATTTGGCAAATAACCACATTCTAACCAGAAAATGAATGTATGCTAATTAGAACTGACAGGATCACTTTGGTTTGGTAACCCTTTCAGACCAGGAATTTCTTTGCAATTTTCACTATATGGTAGCGTTCTCAAGCTGGGGGGGGGGGGGGGGGGGGGGGGGGGGGGGGGGGGGGGGGGGGGGCGGCGGCACCCATCATCAACTCAATATTCAGCCAGAACATCCAAGCATCTCAAAAGACAGCTGGATAACCCTAGAAGTCCCAGGGAAGCCTCCCTGGAGGACTCCAAGTGTCAGCCACAATGCTGCTGTAAGAGTGGCCAAAGAACACGATCCATGTAAAGCTGCCAGAATCAGCAGTTTCCATAATGCTCAGACTCCGGAAGCCAAAGCCACCTCAGCTCGGAGAGGATGAAACAATGCAGCTAAACTACTTACTCCTTTATAGCCGCCACTGGAAGTCCACATCATTACATCTAATGTGGCCCTGATAAAGATAACACTCTTGTTCAATGGACATTCCGTAGAAATGGAGGTGGATTCAGGAGTTGCTGCCTCCATCGTCGGGAACAGACCTTCTGGCATCTCTGATGGGCATCTTCCCCCTAGGCCTGCGAGATACCAGGGCCAGGTTGGCCACATATTCAGGAGAAACTTTGAAGATTATGGGGACCACTATGACCCCAGTTACCTATGGGCCACAGATGCCCCCCACTCCCATTCATAGCTGTATGAGGACCAGGACCCAACCTCTTGGGCAGAGACCGACTCCAGAGGATCCATCTGGACTGGCTACAGATTTTTGAATTAGGACTGTGCAAGGCCATTGGCAAATTCCCCATGGTATTCCAAGAAGTCCTTGGTAGAAAAAAAGAGAGGTAGGGCAAGGATTAAGTGGACCCGGATGCCCCAAATATTTCAGGGTACGGCCAGTCCAACACGCGTTACTTACCAAACTAGAGACTGACCTTGAGCAGTTAATGGGCCTCTGGTTAATGCGACCCTTGCAGTTCGCAGACTACACCAGTATGTGTAGGTTAATCACTTCCTTGTAAGGTGATGTAACATTGGGTATGTAAACCTAGTTCTGGTTTGCACATTTAAAACTTTAAGTTATTTTATTTTAATTTAATAATAGTTAGAATTTCTTAATGTGATAAACAGAGTTTCCACTGAATCTCTAGCAAAGTTATGGCAGCAGAGTGGAAGAAATCTCAAGGAAATTCCCAGCATAAGTTACCCATGTCATTCAGCATTCATTGCCGAATTGCTGTTCCTATAGTTGTGAATATTTCTTTCATGGTTCATGTTTTTTAGTGTACAATTTTTAGTTTAACTAAAGTTTAACTTGAGAAAATGGGATAAATGCAATTAAAGTAAGTTTGGATTCTATGATCCTCTTTGGGGTGGAGGCCACGTTGATCAAGAGGTTAACAGCTAGAAAGGTAACATTATAAAATAGCAAATGGACTTACTTACCTACCTGCAATGCTTGAAAAGAAGGGCATTCCAGAGAGATGTTTTTGTCTTGGGAGTTAGAGCTAAATTGGTCTGGAAGCATTCAGTAAACCGTGAATGTTTGTGAAATCCATTTACTTCGTCAGATCATGAAGAAATTGGAAATGAGGGATAGTTAATCTAAACACCGGTTTGAGGACATCTCAGAGCAAGTGTCATCATTATGGAGATGGATGGAGCTTAGGAACATTCTCTGGTTTCAACATTTTTGGGTGTTTGCGGAGAGAGATGTAATTTGGATCTCATATGATTTGCAGCTTACTGGTAGCCCAAGGAAACTGTGGTTAGATAGACATGCACTGTAAGCAGAGTAAAAAAAAAGCTAACTTCATCATTCATCACGTGGAACACGGTGAGGTTTAATCTCAATTGAATTTTGCGAGGGAACATTTTGAACATTGCCTAGTTTGAAACTAATAGAAGTGGTCCTTTGCAGAATATTATACTAAAGAAAACAACAAGCAGATAAGCTTGAAGGTATTGAAAAAGCAACCAGAACTAGGGGCTGATGCATCCAAAGTCCAAGAGATGATAAATTAAAGTTTTACCACCGAGAATAGCTCGAGCTGAGGCAAATTCTCCAGAGGGCGGAGGCCTACTTACAGGTGGTCACTATAGAAGTAAATAACTTTAAGACTGATATGACTTAGAAGAGATTGGGGGGCTGGGGGAGGGAGGGGGGCACACGTAGTAGTTGGAAATAAGTACACTTGAGTGCATAACATACATTGTTATAAACAGTATTGTTAAGGTAACAGTGCTTGTTTTGTTTCATTCTTTTATATACAATAACATTTGTTTTGTTAAAGTAAATTTAAAATCTTATGGTGTAGTTCGATTGGATAAACAAGATGTTCATATTTCTCTTTAAATGTTAATGGTTCCTAACACTATGGATCATAACACCATGCGCTGGAATTTGATCATACAGTATTAGGACAGTACAAAGAAACCATGAAGAATTGAAGAAGTGTAACCGTGTTCTGTCCTTCAGCACAGATATTACTCAAAATTTTTTAAATTGGATCCTGGGCTATTCCGCAGTTCTTAGAAATAGCTTCTATTAAAAGAAGTGCCAAAAAAGACCGCGCTGCATTCATATAGAGGTTTTCACTGCCAATTGACATCTCATAGCACTTTACAGCCAATGAAGTCTATTTGTAGACTTCAACCCTTTTTTCTGATGGTGATTAATAGCACCATGGGATCTTTTACATCTACTCCAGCAGGCAGATGGGATTTGGGTTCAATGTCTCATCTAAGAGACAGCACCTCCAACAGCACTATTCTCCCTCAGTACCCCACTGGAGTGTCAGCCCTGATTATTCAGCTCAAGCCCTGCAAATGGGACATGAACCTGGTACGTTGTGATTCAGAGACAAATGGCCGTCAACCGAGCCTCAACTGACACACAACTGCAAGAAAAAACAGGAAAACGCCTTAAGAACAACAACTTGCATTTATAAAGCACCTTTAATGTTGTAACATGTCCCACGGTGCTTCACAAGAGCACAATCAGGCAATAAGTTACACTGCACTAAAGCAAGAGCTTTTGTTTGTTACAAAGGTATGCCCCATATTTTTGAAAATACGATTTTTCAACTTTCAACTTCCTGGAAATATTTAAATTTCAACTGAGACAGAGCAAACTGCTCAAAGTGCAATGCCATATTCAAAGGTGAAGGTGGGAAACCAACAAATCACCCTCAGGGAAGTGTGAAGAAAGAGATATTCCCTATAAACCAGATCCCCAACGAAACTCATGATTGTCCAAGGGGGCGTCAACAATGCGAGGTACTGGATATTGAAAAACTTCTTGGAAACACACAATGGGTGAAGTATTTCAAGGCAAGGCTGCCCAGCCATTAGAGAGTTGAAAGTGATACAGGCTCTGCCCAAAAGTGTTCAGTAGAGGAAACAAATTGAGGGGGCTCTCTCTTGTGGAATGCATGTTGTTAGTTTGGGAAGCCAACTCCACCAGAAACCTACCAATTAACTGAGATGCTGTAACAATTGCATCAACTTCTGCATCTGAATGCATCCAAGATGCCAGATAACCAAAATCGGCCGCAGTGGCATGGTGGTGCAGCGGTTAGCACTGCTGCCTCATAGCACCAGGAACCCTGCTTCGATTCCGGCCTTAGGTGACTGCTTGTGTGGAGTTTGCATGTTCTCCTGTATCTGCTTGGGTTTCCTTTGGGTGCTCTGGTTTCCTCCCACAGTCCAAAGATGTTCAGGTTAGATGGGGTTACAGGGATAGGGCTGGGGAGTTGGCCTAGGTACATAGAACATAGAACAGTACAGCATAGTACAAGCCCTTCGGCCCACGATGATGCGCCAACCATTTATCCTGATCTAAGATCAACCTATGGAACATAGAACAGTATAGCACAGTACAGGCCCTTCTCACGTGCTCTTTTTGTGGGTTGGTGCAGACTCGATGGGCCAAGTGGCCTACTTCTACACTGTAGGTAGTGTATGAATTCTATTGAAAAACTACGCTTCAAGGGCAATCAAAGGACAGTTAACCGTATATTCACATACCTGCTTTTATTGGCTCTGTGCACCACTTTAAACTGCATGAGGCTGAGCCTTGCACTGGAGGAGGTGGAGTTGGCCCTATTCAGTGCTTCGCTCCAGAGTCCCTAACCCACTTCCGTCGCCAATACATCCTCCCACTTTCATCTGGCTTCGTCCAGTGATAGTTTTTTCCTATCCAGTAACTGTCCATATATGTTCCCACAGTTTCCCCCCTCCTTGCTGTCCGGTGTTTTTTTAGTTCCCCCCGTAGTATGTCGCTTGGGGCCCTGGGGTATAATGCCATCTCCTTGCGGAGAAAGTATTGAATTTAGAGGTGTCTGAGTTCCTGTCCTGTCGGCAGGTCCAGATCCTCCGTCAGTTCGTCCAAGGTCGCTAGTCTGTCTCCTATGTAAAAGTCCCTGACCCCCTGTCCTTTCTCCATTTTTTACATGTGGCCTCAAGCATTGCTGGTGGGAACCTGTGGTTGCCGCAGATGAAAGCCATGGGGGACATCCCGGTTAATCCGAAATGCTGCCTTATTTGGTTCCATGTTTTCAGAGTGGCTGCCACCTCTGGGCAGGATGTGTACTTTGTTGGGTGGGGGGGGGGGGGTGCTGCTGCTATGGCGAGGGCTTGGAGGGCCATTCCCTTGCAGGAGGACTCCTCCAGGCTTACCCATTCCATGTTTGGCTCTTGCATCCATTCCCTCACCCACTCGGCTGTGGCTGCCCAATGGTAATGCTGTAGGTTCGGCAGGGCCAGATCACTCATGTTTTTCCTCCTTTGCAGTGTGGTCTTGGGATTCTTGGGTTTCTGCCGCTCCACACAAACGCCATGATCATTTTGCCCATTTTGTGGAAATAGGCCTTGGGGATGAACAGGAAGAAGAACCTCGGCGGTACATGAATTTTGTAGGTCCTTTTTAACTTCCTCCACCAGGCTGGCCAGATTTCACTTGTGAATCCGTGTTCAGTAATGGGCTATCTGTACCCCCAGGTAGCGGAATTTGCTTTGGGCTAGTTTGAATGGTAGTTCCTCCAACTCTGTCCCTCCCCTGTTAAGGTTCACTGGGAATGCCTCAATCTTGCCCAGGTTGAGTTTGTAGCCCGAAAAGGCTCCGAACTCTTCCAGCAGTTGCAGGATTGCATCCTGGCCGTTCTATGGGTCCGAGACGTAGAGAAGCAGGTTATCCGCATAGAGCAATACTCTGCCCTCTGCCCCTACTTTGGATGCCCTTCCAGCTTTTCTCAACTCGCGGGGTGATTGCCAGGGGTTGAATCACCAGGGCAAACAAAAGCGGGGATAGTGGAGGGGGTCCCTGCTTTGTGCCCCTGTGTAGCTGGAAATATTCAGAGCTGGTGGTATTGGTCTGAACGTTCGCCTTGGGGGGTGTTGTACAGGGACTTCACCCACGAGATGAACCCCATCCCCAGGCCAAACAGCTCCAGTACCTCTATGCGGTACTTCCATTCGACTCTGTCAAAGGCCTTTTCTGCGTCCAGGGAGACAATCACCTCAGATGTTCTCTCCCCAGATGGGGTCATTATTACATTCAGCAGCTGCCTGATGTTCGCAGTTAGCTGCCTACCCTCGACAAAGCCCACCTCTGGTATGCAGTTCTCCAATCTTTTGGCCAGGACTTCGTCGAGTATCTCCGCATCTACATTGAGTAGCGAAATTGGGTCTGTATGATCCGCATTTCCGTTGGTTTCTTGTTTTTTTTTGGCTATCAGCGATATTGCTGCCTGTGTTAGCATAGGAGGCGCTTGCTAGTGAGTCTGCGAACACATCCCGTAGGTGCGGGACCAGGGCTCGTGCGAATTTCTTATAGAACCCTTGGTTTCCGGTGCCACCCCGCCTGCATGGAGCTGATACTTTCCATTATCTCTCCCAGTTCTGTCGGTGCTTCCAGCTCCCCAGTCTATCGTCCCCCACGACTGGTATGTCGAGTCCATCGAGGAATGGTTTCATCCCCGTGTCCCTGTCGGGGGGGGGGGGGGGGGGGGGGGGGGGGGGGTCGGAGGTGTACAGTTCTTGGTAAAAGGTCTCGAACACACAATTGACCTCTTTTTGCTCGATGACCAGTCTGCCTTTGCTGTTCCTCAACCAAGCTATCTCTCTTGTGGCTGTCTGTTTTTTCAACTGGTGAGCCAGTAGGCGGCCAGCCTTTTCCCCCTGTTTGTAGAAGGACTCACTCTGCCTAGTGCACTGCTTTCCAGGTAGATAGCAGGTTAGGGGCCTTGGAGTATTTGCAGTCTATCTCCAGGATGGAGACAGTTGTTGCCTGGCCACCCTCTCTTCCCTGTCTCTACGTGCCTTGGAGGCTATAATCTTTTCCCTAATGACCACCTTCAGTGCCTCCCAGAGCGTGGATGGGGATACCTCCTCGCTCTGGTTACTTGTGATGTACTCGCTTGTGATATTTTCTGGCAGAAGCCCTCAACAGACAGTAGGTCTGCGAACAGCCCGTCTCCAAACTCATGTCCTTGTAGTGTGGATCGTGGTCGAAGATAACTAACTCAGAATATTTGCTCTACTATTTCTGGAAGAACCGCTTTCCCAACTGCAAAGAAGTCTGTTCTTGAGTACGCTTTGTGGACTGGTGAAAAGAACAAGAATCCCTTCTCACTGGGGTGTAAGAACCGCCAAGGGCCCACTGCCCCCATCTGTTCCATGAGTGTTCCCAGCTCCATAGCCGTGCCAGTTCTTTTCCCCAATCTGGGATTCGATTGGTCTATCAGTGGATTCTGTACACAGTTAAAGTTGCCCCCCCACCATGATCAGTTGGTGCGCATCAGTGTCAGGGATTTCCGCCATGGTCTTTTTTATAAAACCTGTCATCCCAGTTGGACGTGTACAAATTTACCAGGACTACCGGTGCCTCGTCTCGGACACCATTGACCATGATGTGCTGTCCCCCTTGGTCCGTAACCGTCCTTGTTGCCATGTATCTCATTCGCTTGCTAATCAGTATAGCTACTCCCCTGGTCCTCATCCCGTGGAATGAATGGTATGTCTGTCCCACCCAGTCCTTTCTTACCCGCAGTCGGTCCTTCTCCCTCAGGCATGTCTCCTGCAAGAAGACTATGGTCGACCTTCAAACTTCATAGGTGGGTGAACTCTCTGGATCTTTTCACTGGGCTGTTAAGTCCCTTGACATTCCAGGTATTAATCCTGGTGGAGGGTTCCTGCCCCCCCTCCTGCGGGATCAACCATATTTACCTGGTGGACAGCTCCTGCCCTCCGGGGTCTCCCTTTGTTAGGGGGCCGTCCAAAATGGCCACGGTCACTGGTCTCACCATGAGGTCGGGCCCCTGCGTGGGGTTTCCCTTTGCCCAAGAACCCTCCACAGTGGCTGTTTGCAGCGCCATCTTGTTTCCTCAGCCCATTTCTCACCCGTCGAAGCGCGTGGAAACCAGCTCATTCTCCCTGTTCTATTTATTTTGTGCTCTTTCTGCCCTGCCCCACCATTCCCCCACTTCCTGCGTAACCATTTCCCTGTCTCCCCCTTATGCTATCCCCTTCCCTAAGCACTCCCCCCAACCAGTCTCCCTCCCTGCCAGGAGGTACGTCGCAGTACCCCTTGCTTTCTCTCTTCCCATGTTAGCTGTTTTTGCTAGTGTGGTGGCTCCCCTCCAGGGTTGGTCTAGCCCTTACCTTATGCCCGCTGACTGCCCATTTTCCTCGTCTTAACCTCTCACCTGCCTTCCCCTGTCCTCGCTTCATTCTGCGACCCGTCTTCCCCTTACTATCAGAGTGAGGCAGCACAGTCCCGCGCAAACATGCTCACAGTCCAATGAGTCTTTGATGTTCCCTCCCACAGTCTTTCTCTGCACAACCCTCACCGCTGGCCTTGCCTGTCGCTAGTCCAGGCCGTTGGTTTTTTACGAATTAATTTGCTTCCTCCGGGGTGTTAAAGTAACGTTCTTTCTTCTGGTATGAGATCCAGAGCCTGGCCGGGAACAGCATACCAAAACGTACCCTGTTCTTGTACAGGGTTCACTTCGCCTGGTTGAACTCAGGCCTTCGTTTTACAAGGTCCACCCCAATGTCTTGATAGATATGGATTTTATGTACTTCCCAGGTGCTCGCTTTCGTCTGACGCGCCCACCACAGGTTTCTCTTGCGGTCCTTGTACAGGTGGAGCTTTGAAATGATCGCCCTCGGCCGCTCCCTGGCTTTGGGTTTTGGCCTAAGCGCCCAGTGCGCTCTATCGAGCTATAGGAGGTTGGAGAGATTGTTTCTCCCGACTAAGTCGCTCAGCATTTGGGCGACGTAGCTCGTCAGATCCCTGCTCTCGATACCTTCCGGCAGGCCCACGGTCCAAATGTTCCTTCGTCGACACCTGTTCTCTTGGTCCATGTCTTTCCTCTTAAGTTACCCTGGGCCGCCACCAACCTTTTCATTTCGGCTTCCCGGGCGCCGATTCTGTCGCTCTGGTCCGTCGAGGCCTTCTTCAGGTCAAGGATCGTCCTCTCCTGTGTCTCCACTTTCTTCCCCAGCCTGTCGATTTCCTTTGCACGGTGGCCATTGCACCTGCCACCTTGACCGCAACCTGGATTTCTATCTTGATCGCCTCTTTCATGGCAGTCAGCTCCTTCATGAGTAAGTTCTTCCATCCATCGCCATGCAGTTGGGGGCGCAGGGGGGGCTGGCGCTGATGCTCGGGTCGTTTGTCTCCCTCTCTCCTGAGTGGCCGGGGCTCCTTCACCTCGTGGGTCCGCCGCCTCGCCCGCCTGCTGCTCGTGGCTTTTCCCGCCACTTCTGCCATCTTTTCGGTCCCTCAAACTCCCGTTTTCCGGCATACTCGGTTGTTTTCTTCTCGTTGTTGAGTTAGTTTGGTCTATGGAGAAGAAACCCCCTGCTCATGCGCAGGAAACACGCCGGTGGTTCTGCACATGCGCCAGAACACATCGGTGGTTCTGCACATGCGCCAACTCGCGCCGACCCGCGGCGAGGACTCCGCAACTTCCGGGTGGCCCGACGGCAGAGTGGTTCGCGCCACTCTTGGAGCTGGTTTCGGGCCATCGCGCCAAGTGTGGGAGAATCCCGCCGCACGGCTTTCAGGGCTTGTGGGAGGAAACCGAAGCACCCGGAGGAAACCCACACAGACACATGGAGAACTTGCAGACTCCACACAGACAGTGACCCAATCCGGGAATCGAACCCGGGGCTGTGAAGCAACAGTGCTAACCACTGTGCCAACTAAAGCAATATGCACTTTTGGAGTCCCTGTCCTTCCATTCCCATCCTATTCATATATTTGTCGACAGTAAGAAGTCTTACAACACCAGGTTAAAGTCCAACAGGTTTGTTTCAAACACGAGCTTTCGGAGCACGGCTCCTTCTTCAGGTGAATTGGTCACAGGTCACAGGGAACAGGTCACCTGAAGAAGGAGCCGTGCTCCGAAAGCTCGTGTTTGAAACAAACCTGTTGGACTTTAACCTGGTGTTGTAAGACTTCTTACTGTGCTCACCCCAGTCCAACGCCGGCATCTCCACATTATATTTGTCGAGATACCCCTTAAATGGCGCTATCGTACCTGCTCCCTAAATTTCCCCAAGTAGCACGTTCCATATATATCCCATCCTCTGTGGAAAAAAAACTTGTCTCGCATCATCTGTTCTGAACTTTTCCCACACCCTTTAAACCTATGTTCCCTAGTACTTGACTCTCCTACCCCAGGAAAGACCATCTGACAATCCACTCTGTCCATGCCACTCATAATCTTGTAGACCTCTATCAGGCCGCCTCTCAACCGCCGTTATTCCAGTGAGAACAGATCGAGTTTATCTAACCTCTCCTCATAGCTAATGCCCTCCATACCAGGAAACATCCTAGTAAACCGCTTCTGTACCCTCTCCAAAGCATCCTTCTGGTAGTGAGGTGACCAGAATTGTACACAATATCCCAAATGAGGTCCAGCTAAGGTCCACCTACTCCTACTGAGGTGCTTTCGCACTCACCCCTCTGTTCTGTTGTGCCACTTTATTGCTTCTCCTCTGCCATGATCGATCTATTGCTCAGCCCTCTAATCCCGTTAGGGTTTGATTTTGCAATACATCCAAATTCTGCTGAAACTTTGCTCAATCAATAACTTATTGGAGCTTCACAAAAAAATTCCATAAAATTGATGGTTTATTGTGTTTGCAAATGGAACTCAAGGTAATTGTTTGGTCAATTGCTACCAATAATTTTAGATATGTGTTGCAAACATTTTTATTCAGGCCATAAATTGATCTTGTAATGTCGTACTGGGATTCCAAAATGAATAAATGATTACAAAAATGATAAAACACAAGTGTGGGGGTCGGGATGAACTTATCTAGATTTTAGGATGTACACTTACACCACTCCTCCCTGACAAACCAGCTGAGAATTTGTACTCCAGTATGTGTAAAATAGCAGCAGCCAATGGTGTAATATCAGAGCACTGACATGCATCATTCTGCTGTCCCAGTTTTTTTCACCCTTAGGTATTGGGGCTAAATGTTCCTCTGCGCGCGGGAAAATCTGACTTGTGTACTTTTGCAGCTCATAAACTGCACACAAGATCCATGAGTGACTTCAAATGCCATTTTGCAAGTCATGCTGGAGTGGGCATGGAGTGTGGGTGCAGAGATGATCCAGTTAGAAGGCCCACCTTGGTTTTCTCCAACACAGTATTCCAGCTCCCAACAGTGTTTTAAGGCCCAAAAACCTTACCTCTCACCTTCCATTCACACCGAATGCCAGCCTATGCCTTTACAAGTTTCCCACGTCCCTCCATGGCACCAGCATGCCCCCCTTATATTCCCCATGCCCCTTCAGTTCTCCAAAGCAGCTCTATGCCCTCATGGTGAAAAATAAACCTCTCAACATCTAAAATGTCTTCATAGCATTGATTTTAAGAAAAGTATGCATTCTGACATGTGAAAAATACCTTTTAAGACTTAGAAACCTCAAGGTAGATGCAAATGCATCAAAATCTGCACCCCTTAAATAATAGGGAAGAAAAGGCCCACAAAGATTTTGTGTTAAAGCTTTTATTTTTCTAAAGAAACTGAGCTTGACACTGAGATTGGACACCAAAACTGCTGGTTGAAATGGTAAAAAGCAACAGAACAATCAGAATTCAGATGTAGAGGCTGAGTCCGGTGATGAGTACAGGCCAGCTAAAGAAGGTGGAGGCCAGATCCAGAAGGTAAGAATACTCAAAGGCACAGCACGGGATTTTCTGCACAACACGCTGCAATGCAGTATGCCAGCTGTTGGTATCAGGATCCTCTGCTCCCACCATTGTCAATTGTGTTTCCCGTTGTATGTGCCTATCGCCACTACGAAACCCCAGGTGGCGGTGCGTCGTCAGTGGGACTGAAAGATTCTTCCAGCATGAATTAATGGAAATTCCAGCCATAATTGTTGCAGCTGCTTCTGTTACTTGACAATAACTTTGGGGGATCTATACCATCCAGACGTCATAAACAGATTTGAGGAGCTTCGCTGGACATTTCCCCTTTTTGAAGACCATACCCATGCAACTTGAGTTGGTTATGCATAGGTGGCCACTGAGGATCAGGGTAGAAGAAGAGGAGCTGAAATTCTTCATAAGGATGGTAGAGTTTTGAAGGACTTGGTGACTGAGATTGATAACATGTATACTGGATGCACGGCTGAGGCAACTCATAAGATCTGTCTCAATTATAACTCTACCATTTAATGTGTAATTTATACTTTATAATTCAGTGTCATTTGTCTATTAATTGGCTGATTTGGGGTTTTAAATATAGGAGTTTACCTGAGGTAGTATTTATTGTTTGCTTTGTTTGACTCTTGCATAATAAAACAAATTTTGTTCCAAACCACTGAAACTTGCGGCTTAGAACAGTACAGCACAGAACAGGCCCTTCGGCCCTCGATGTTGTGCCGAGCCATGATCACCCTACTCAAACCCACGTATCCACCCTATACCCGTAACCCAACACCCCCCCCCCCCCCCCCCCCCCCCCCCCCCCCTAACCTTACTTTTTAGGACACTACGGGCAATTTAGCATGGCCAATCCACCTAACCCGCACATCTTTGGACTGTGGGAGGAAACCGGAGCACCCGGAGGAAACCCACGCACACACGGGGAGGACGTGCAGACTCCGCACAGACAGTGACCCAGCCGGGAATCGAACCTGGGACCCTAGAGCTGCGAAGAATTTATGCTAACCACCATGCTACCGTGCTGCCCCCTGCTTGTACAGGATCAAATTTGAAAGGAGAGATGCAAAAACTATAGACTAGTTATTATAGGGGACTTTTGAAGACTGGTATAGGAGTAGTCTAATGGTTGATGGGGTGGGAGGTGACAGAGGTTCCTTAAGTGTGTTAACACGGGATCAGAGGTGAGCTGGCAAGATGGATTCAGAACTGGCTCGGTCATAGAAGGCAGAGAGGAGCAATGGAAGGGTGCTTTTCTGATTGGAGGGCTGTGAATAGTGGTATTCCGCAGTGATCAGTGCTGGGACCTTTGCTGTTCGTAGTATATATAAATGATTTGGAGGAAAATGTAACTGGTCTGATTAGTAAGCTTGTGGACGACACAAAGGTTGGTGGAATTGCGGATAGTGATGAGGACTGTCAGAGGATGCAGCAAGATTTAGATTGTTTGGAGACTTGGGCGGAGAGATGGCAGATGGAGTTTAATCTGGACAAATGTGAGGTAATGCATTTTGGAAGGTCTAATACAGTTGGGGAATATACAGTGAATGGTAGAACACTCAAGAGTATTGACAGTCAGAGAGATCCAGGCGTATAGGTCCACATGTCACTGAAAGGGGCAACACAGGTGGAGAAGGTGGCCAAGAATGTAGATGGCATGCTTGCCTTCATTGGCCGGGGCATTGAGTATAAAAATTGGCAAGTCATGTTGCAGCTGTATAGAACTTTAGTTAGGCCACATTTGGAGTATAGTGTTCAATTCTGGTTGCCACACTAGCAGAAGGATGTGGAGGCTTTAGAGAGGGTGCAGAAGAGATTTACCAGGATGTTGCCTGCTATGGAGGGCATTAGCTATGAAAAGCAGTTGAATAAACTTGGTTTGTTCTCACTGGAACGACGGAGGTTGAGGGGCGACCTGATATAGGTCTACAAAATTATGAGGGGCATAGGCAGAGTGGATAGTCAGAGACTTTTTCCCAGGGTAGAGGGGTCAATTACTAGGGGGCATAGGTTTAAGGAACGAGGGGCAAGGTTTAGAGGAGATGTACGAGGCAAGTTTTTTTACACAGAGGTTAGTGGGTGCCTGGAACTCGCTGCCGGAGAAGGTGATGGAAGCAGGAATGATAGTGACATTGAAGAGGCATCTTGACAAATACATGAATAGGAAGGGAATAGAGGGATACGGACCCTAGAAGTGTAGAAGATTTTAGTTTATACGGGCAGCATGGTTGGCACAGGTTTAGAGGGCCGAAGGGCCTGTTCCTGTGCTGTACTTTTCTTTGTTCTCTTTGTTCGTTTTTCAAAAACTGCAGATGATATAAATCTGGGAGGCATTGTAAACTGTGAGGAGGATAGTTTGGAACATAAAAGGGACACAGACAAGTTGGTGGAATGGACGGACAGGTGGCAAATGAAGTTCAATGCCGATAAATGTGAGGGAATTTGTTTTGGTAGGAAGAACATGGAATGACAATACAAAATAAAGTGCACAATTCATTAGGGGGGGGGCGGCGCAGGAGCAGAGCAACCTGAATGTATATGTGCAATAGTCATTGGAGGTGATTGGACAGGTTGAGAAAGCGGTCAATAAAGCATATAGTATCCTCGGCTTCATTTATCGGGGCGAGGAGTAAAGAGCAAAGAGGTGATATTGAACTTGTATCAGGCATTAGTTTCGCCTCAGCCAGAGCATTCCATTTAGTTCTGGGTGTAACACTTTTGGAAGGATGTGAAGGCTTTAGAGAGAGTGCAGAATAGATTTACCAAAATGGTTCCAGGGGTGAGGAACTTCTGTTATAAAGACCCAGATTGGGGAAATTAGGACTATTTTCCTTGGAGAAGAGAAGGCTGAAAGGAGATTTGATAGTGATATTCAAATCATGACAGGACAGGACAGTATAGATAGGGAGAAACTGTTCCCACTCATGAAAGAATAGATAAAGTAATTGACAAAAGAAACAAAAAGAACATGAGAAAGAACTTTTTCAGGTGACTAGGATCGGGAATGCACTGCTTGAGAGTGTGGTGGAGGCAGGTTCAGTCGAGGCATTCAACAGAGAATTAGACTGTTATTTGAAAAGGAAGAATATGCAGGAATACAATGAGAAGGCAGGGGAATGACACTTGAGCGAATTGTTCAAAGAGCCGGTGCAGACAAGATGGTCCGAACGTCCTCCTTCTGTTCTGTAATCGTTCTTTGATTCTTTCAGTAAACCACTGGGATTTCGGAATTCTTTTTCTTTGAAAGAGAAAGTTACTGGTCTTGACCAGGACCATAACAAAATTGGGGGCTCATAACAATTTCCTGTTCAGGGTAATTAGACAATCGTTGGCATTTATATAGTGTGCTTAAGGTACAGAAATGTCCCAATGGACTTCATAAAAATTTGATCTGACAAAAATGGACATTAAGTCAAAGAAGGATAATTTACATTCCAGCCATAAAGGTAAGTATTAAGGAAAGTCTTAATAGAGGGAGGAAGGTGAAAGCTTAGAAGAGAATTTCAGAGCAGAGAATCTAGGCAATCCAAGGTACATATGATACATGGCCTCTTGTAGCTCTGAGAAAGGGAAGAAACAAAGAGAAAACGGTGTTTCCACATTGTTGGGACTTGATTGGAAATCTGATGTCTCAAATCTCAGTGCTCATATATTCAAGTAAGTGCACAAAAATATTGATGACAATATCAATGAAAATCTAATAGCTGCTGCAAAAACTAGAGAAGGCATCTTCTGTTCACAAGCATTGTGTGAGTAGAAATGTAAGCACAACAGGACAATGAAATGGCACTTGGTAAGGCATAACATCATCTGCAGATCAATGTCCTAGAATCTAATAGGACCGGTCTGGAAAGCAAAGCTATCTGATAATCTAGAATCTATACTGAGTATAGGAAGTATGCATCTTAGTTTGTAACTTGATCATGAAGTGGATAAAGATCAGACAGTGAAAAGATGATGAACATTGAAACTCAGCTCATTATCTACTCAGAAATCATTAGGCCTGTGGTGCTGGGAGATACCAATATTAAAGAGACAACATCTAATTTATCAAAATAATTGAGGCTTCTTTTGGAAATTTGTTCCACAACTACGTGTGAACATAATATGATACAGATTGAAAGCATTTTATTTGATGACACCATCATCTGGGCAGGTTGACTGTTGAGTAACTTCCCCCGAGGTAAATCTCATGCGATACACCCAGTGAATATGATATGGGAAATTCAGCACAACTCTGTCAAGCACGAGCTCTCATTGAAAATTAATCTGAAAAGACTATTGATTGAGTTGGCCAACTATGCTGTTATTGATGAAGATGAAAGGTCCAGTATGGTGGGAATTTATGGCTTATGCTTCTGCATCTGGATGGTCAAGAGTCAAAAGCAATCAAAGCACATTTTATCCGACAGAGGGATGGTTGGCCATGTTGAAGAACAGAGAGATGTAAAAACTTTAGACTAGTTCTCGTGGGGGACTTCAATTATCCAAATATAGACTAGTATAGTCGTGGTGTACAAGCACTTGTTGATCTCTTGGCATTGATAAAGTTGGCTTCTGTCAATCACAGAATTAAAATTCTACAATAACCTTTACATTCAATGGAATTTTCATTTAATACTAAAATGTCAGCTCTTTATAATACAGCAGCAATTGTCTTTTAAATGTTTAAACTTGTGAATTGCTGTAATTTAGAGAAGAGAAACAAGATCACAAAATCCACTATCTTGCCTATTTTAAAAATAAATTATCTGAATTAAATGCTGTGGCGCAGTGGGCTGGACCATTAGCACATGTTAGAAAAGCAATGGGACAGATACAAATGTTCATTTTTTGACTGCGCTATGGGGAGACATCATGTAGAAGCCCGGTTATGTTCCCATATTCAAAGGTCGGAAGAATCACTGCCGGATCTCAATTGCTCAGCTCCCATTAGCCATTTCAGTGTGATTTGAGAAATAGTCTGTGAACAGATCACCTACCCATTCACTTGCATACAGAATGGCTGCAAACCGGGGAAATTGGAGAAAAAAGGAAAGAACTGTGGTGAATCATTTTCTTCATCTGCTTTCAAACATAGTATGCTGATATAAATGATCCCAAATGTCAAAAAATACATGCTACACTTCTCCACCTAAACAAAAAGGTTTACCAGACACTTTCATACAAAGGTACAAGGACCAGTAGATCCCGAAAGATTTTATAACACACCTCTCTTGATGCGTTATGCAGTGTTATTAAATATCTGGCGGAAAATAAATCATAGAATACTTAGAACATAGAACAGTGAACATAGAACAATACAGCACAGAACAGGCCCTTCGGCACTCGATGTTGTGCCGAGCTTTGTCCGAAACCAAGATCAAACTATTCCACTCCCTGTCATTCTGATATGCTCCATGTGCCTATCCGATAACCGCTTGAAAGTTCCTAAAGTGTCCGACTCCACTATCACAGCAGGCAGTCCATTCCACACCCTAACCACTCTCTGAGTAAAGAACCTACCTTGGACATCCCTCCTATATCTCCCACCCCGAACCTTATAGTTATGCCCCCTTGTAACAGCTACATCAACCCGAGGAAATAGTCTCTGAACGTCCACTCTATCTATCCCCCTCATCATCTTATAAACCTCTATTAAGTCGCCTCTCATCCTCCTCCGCTCCAAAGAGAAAAGCCCTTGCTCCCTCAACCTTTCCTCAAAAGACCTACCCTCCAATCCAGGCAGCATCCTGGTAAATCTCCTTTGCACCCTTTCCAATGCTTCCACATCCCTCCTTTGGTGAGGTGACCAGAACTGCACACTATACTCCAAATGTGGTCTCACCAGGGTCCTGTACAGTTACAGCATAACTCCACGACTCTTAAGCTCAAGCCCCCTGTTAATAAACGCTAACACACTGTAGGCCTTCTTCATGGCTCTATCCACTTCAGTGGCAACCTTCAGAGATCTGCGGACATGAACCCCAAGATCTCTCTGTGCCTCCACATTCCTCAGAACCCTGCCGTTGACCCTGTAATTCGCATTCAAATTTTCCTACCAAAATGAATCACCTCGCACTTATCAGGGTTAAACTCCATTCTGCCATTTTTCGGCCCAGCTCTGCATCCTATCTATGTCTCTTTGCAGCCTGCAACAGCTCTCTGCCTCATCCACAACTCCATGAATCTTGGTGTCATCAGCAAATTACTGACCCACCCTTCAACAAGTCATTGATAAAAATCACAAATAGCAGAGGACCCAGCACTGATCCCTGTGGTACATCGCTGGTAACTGGTCTCCAGTCTGAAAATTTTCCATCCACCACCTGTCTTCTATGTGATAGCCAGTTACTTAACCAATTAGCTAAATCTCCCTCTTTCCCACACCTCCTTACTTTCTTCATGAGCAGACCATGGGGAACCTCATTAAACGCCTTACTAAAATCCATGTATACGACATCAACTGCTCCACCTTCAACTACACACTTAGTTACCTCTTCAAAGACTTACCCTTCATGAATCCGTGTTGACTATCCCGGATTAAGCTGCATCTTTCCAAATGGTCATAAATCCTATCCTTCAGGACCTTTTCCATTAACTTACCGACCACCGAAATAAGACTCACTGGTCCATAATTACCAGGGTCATTCCTATTCCCTTTCTTGAACAGAGGAACAACATTCGCCACTCTCCAGTCCTCTGGCACTATCCCCGTGGACAGTGAAGAAGAAAGATCAAAGCCAAAATGATCAGAGGGTTAAATAGGGTGGACGGTGAGAGCCTTCTCCCGCGGATAGAGGTGGCTAGCACGAGGGGACATAGCCTTAAATTGAGGGGTAATAGGTATAGGACAGAGGTCAGAGGTAGGTTTTTTACGCAAAGAGTGGTGAGGCCGTGGAATGCCCTACCTGCAACAGTAGTGCACTCGCCAACATTGAGGGCATATGGATGATAATGGCATAGTGTAGGTTAGATGGCCTTTAGTTTTTGACTTCCCATGTCGGTGCAACATCGTGGGCCGAAGGGCCTGTACTGCGCTGTATCGTTCTATGTTCTATGTTCAAAGGCTCTGCAATCTCATCCCTTGCCTCCCAAAGAATCCTAGGATATATCCCATCTGGCCCAGGGGACTTGTCGACCCTCAGATTTTTCAAAATTGCTAATACATCTTCCTTCAGAACATCTGCCTCCTCCAGCCTACCCGCCTGTATCACACTCTCATCCTCAAAAACATAGCCCCTCTCCTTGGTGAACACTGAAGAAAAGTATTAATTCAATGCCTCTCCTACCTCTTCTGACTCCATGCACAAGTTCCCACTACTGTCCTTGACCGGCCCTAACCTCACCCTGGTCATTCTTTTATTCTTCCCATAAGAGTAAAAAGCCTTGGGGTATTCCTTGATCCGACCCGCCAAGGACTTCTCATGCCCCCGCCTAGCTCTCCTAAGCCCTTTTTTTTACCTAATTCCTTGCTACCTTGTAACCCTGAAGTGACCCAACTGAACCTTGTTTTCTCATCCTTACATATGCTTCCTTTTTCCCCTTGACAAGACATTCAACCTCTTTTGTGAACCATGGTTCCCTCACATGACCATTTCCTCCCTGCCTGACAGGAACATACCTATCAAGGACACGCAGTATTTGTTCCTTGAACAAGCTCCACTTTTCATTTGTGCCTTTCCCTGACAGTTTCTGTTCCCACCTTATGCTCCCTAATTCTTGGCTAATGGCATCATAATTACCCTTCCGCCAATTATAAACCTTGCCCTGCCGTATGACCCTAGCCCTCTCCATTGCAATAGTGAAAGACACCGAATTGTGGTCACTATCTCCAAAGTGCTCTCCCACAAACAAATCTAACACTTGGCTCGGTTCATTACCCAATGTGCCCCCCCCCCCCCCCCCCCCCCCCTCTTGTCGGCCTATCCACATATTGTGTCAGGAAACCCTCCTGCACACACTGTACAAAAACTGCCCCATCCGATCTGTTCGACCTATAGAGGTTCCAATCAATATTTGGAAAGTTAAAATCACCCATGACAACTACCCTGAGACCTCCACACCTATCCATAATCTGCTTTGCAATTTTTTTCCTCCACATCTCTATTACTATTGGGGACCTAATAGAAAACTCCTGACAACGTGACCACTCCTTTCCTATTTTTATCGTCAGCCCACATTACCTCAGTAGGCAGATCCCTTTTTAGGTCCCACTTCAAGGGTTTCTCCTTCAGTTGCTTTCAGTACTGACTGACCCTTAAAACAATATATTATTTACATACTGTACTAAATTGCATGATTATTGATTCAGTACAATTCTATTCCTAAAGATATCATTTTATAAAAGAGCGCTCTTTGGTCTGCCCAAAATTTGCTGGCTTTGCAGTGCAAAGAACTGTGGACGACTGAGTGTTGCAGACTATACATTCCAAAGTCCGGAACTTCCAAATCCAGGGATGCACTAAAGCTTTGGACAGTTGCCACAAAGACTCAACAGGAAAAGCCACTATGTACATCTCTTAATCAAGCTTAAAATTAGAGGACATCGAGTATCACTTGCTTTATAAATTTGATTTGGCTCCAGTTGGAACACCTTCAGACTCTTCAACTGGGTTGTTCCAGCCTTTTCTTTCTCTGCTTTGCTTTAAAATATTATATGCTTTGACAAAGAGTCATCCAGACTCGGAATGTTAGATCCCTTCTGAGATTGTCCAATATTTTCTCTTTTTGTTTCAGATTCCAGCATCTGCAGTAATTTGCTTTTACATTAAAATAGTATTACTCTTTTCTTTTAACTATCCTACTGGGAAAGAATTGTGGAATCCGAGTCAGGCAGATCAGAACTCAACTCCTCTCTCAAAGCTTCTCCAAACTCACGGCCACTTGACTTTCCTGGGCTCCACCTAGCAATGGCCTCATCTCCCCACGCTGAAATACAAAGTATCCCCAGGGACTTCCCCAGTCAAAAGACATTCCTCTGGTCAATTTTACCTGCTGTTTCTTTGCAGAACAAAATCCTTTTTAAAAACATGATCATTGCAGCCAAACACGTTATACCCGCAGGCTTTTAACCCTTAAATTGTCCTACGATTCAGAAGCCAATATTCCCAAAATCCTCCAATCGTCACATGTGGCAGTTAACTACATAGTACACGATGCTAAAAGGTACTAAAAAATTGTCTTACCATATGATGAGACACTGTCCCAGTATCCTTCATACAGTGATAGCCCTTTCCTAGCTGCATTACTGGAGCATGCACCAAATTGGAGGCCTGATAACTCCCTGGAGGGAGTTATAAGGCTAGTGCCTAATCAACACTCTGCATGGTATTGAGAGGGGTCATGGAGCCTTAGCTAAACTGGAGTCAATGGAAATCACGGGGTGAACTCTCCGCTGGTTGCAGTCATACCTGACACAAAGGAAGATGGTTGTGGTGGTTGAAGGTCAATTATCTCAGCTCCCGGACATCACTGCATGAGTTCCTCAAGGTAGTGTTGTAGATCCAAACATCTTCAACTGCTTCATCAATGATCACCCTTCCATCATAAGGTCAGAAGTGGGGATATTCAGATGACTGCACAATGTTCAGCACCATTCACGATTCCTCAGGTTATGAAGCAATCCATGTCCAAATGCAGCAAGACCTGGACAATATCCAGGCTTGGGCTGACAAGTAGCAAGTTACATTCGCGGCACACAGGGGCCAGGCAATGATCATCTCCTACAAGAGAGAATCTAATCACTACCCGTTGACGTTCAATGGCATTACCATCGTGAATCCTCCACAATAAACATTCTGGGGGTGACCATTGATCTGAAACTGAACAGGCCTAGCCACATTAATACTGTGGCTACCAGGACAGGTTAAAGGCTAGAAATCCTACAGCGGGTAACTCACCTCCTGACCCCCTAAAGCCTGTCTAACATCGACAAGACACAAGTCAGGAGTGTAATGGAATACTCTCCACTTGCCTGGATGTGTACAGTTCCAACAACACGCAAGAAGTTCAACACCATCCAGGACAAAGCAGCCCGCTTGATTGCTCTCAGTTCCACAAACATCGAATCCCTCCATCACCGACAAACAGTGGCAGTCATATGTACCACCTACAAGATGCACTACAGTAACTCACCAATGTTCCTGAGACAGCACCTTCCAAACCCATGGCCACTACCATCTGGAAGGACTAGAGCAGCAGATATCTGGAGATTCCCTCCAAGTCACTCACCACACTGACTTGGAAATATATTGCTGTTCCTTCACTGTTACTGGAGCAAAATCCTGGAACTGGAGTGTACCTAAACATCTGCAGTGGTTCAAGAAGGTAGCTCACCACCACCTTCTGAAGGGCAACTGGGGATGGGCAATAACTGCTGACCTAACCAGTGACACCCACATCCCATCAATGAATTTTCAAAAACGATGAAGGTACAAAGTCAAATAGCATTTGGAAAGCACTGTGCAATTAGAATGAAGCATTCTAGCAGGCAGACGGGAGCTGTAGAGTAATGAAAAACCTTCAACTAATAACTTATTACTGAGTGCTTATTTTTTTCCTCCTCCACAAAGTGCCTTGGGACATTGTTCAACATTGAGAGCACTACCTAACCACGAGTTGCTCTTGTTTTTGTCATGATACAAGAGGCATGTTTGCTTTGGCTGCTGTTTAACACCTTAAGGTGGTGATAAGATGCATCCCAGTTGATAGAAAACCAAACCCAAAATATAGATTGGTGGACTGTACATAGAAGGACACAAATGGCAAATTAATAAGCACAGAAACACAGCCGCTGCCTCTTGAAAGAGTACAACCTTGTGGTACCTATTTCGCACATAAATGCCAGAAGTTGGAGCCATTCCCACAAATATTACTTGAAACGTTAACCATCTTTTATCAAGCATCTCTTCTAGGATGCTGGCAGATGAGTTTTATATTTTCTGTTTTTACTTTGTATCATAACAATGTGGGCAGGGACCAGGTAGCTGTCAGTGTGTTCACATTCATGGCAACAGCTAAGGTTTATTCTCAAAATAACACAGAATGGGGAGAAAACAGAGGGAGACTAGTCCTCACATGAAAAATACAGCTGTCAGTTAGAAAACGCTCCATGGCAAAATCCAGGTGCGGTAGTTTGCTACAGAAATGTATATCATCTCCTCACTCTGTCTGAATAAGCAATGAACACATTCAGATGTTTTTGTCTGTTATTGTAGGTTTTGAAAGGGTGATTAATGGTACAGGCTGCAGGACAAAAGAGTGTACAGTCACCTTAGATCAGTGGCGTGTGCTGTAGCTTAAAAGAGAAAAGAAGTATTCAGATGAGAATTGTTGGATCTCCAAAAGGAGACATAATGTGAATAGTAATATAAGTGGGGAGAAATCACACATTTTTGAATGGGAGCAAAGTACTTATTACAAGGTCCGGAAAGGAGACCACAGCAAGCCACACAGGTTGAATCAAAAGGAAAAAGATTTAATGTAACAGAACAAGAGTACAGAGCAGTTAGTCAACTACAGGGGGCCACTCACAGTTTATGGCCCTCTGGTTTTGTGAAGGATGTAGAAGAAGCCTCTCAGTGGGGGAAGTGTGTATTTCCCATAGTCCTTTGGGAATATCAATCCCCCCATAAGTGTCCCATGACCTGCTTAGCCCCAGGTTATGACAGTGCTCTTGTTCTGAAATGGGGCTGATTGTATAAAAAAATCTGGGGCACTGCTATCAGCCGGTATTATCGACATTTAGTACGTGGCTATGAAAAACTAATTTAAAGACCGCAACTCTGTTCTGACGACATAAAAAAACCCTGCTGAATTTTAAAAAAGAGGATTGTTCTAGGAGTAAAATTAATTTCATGCGGAAAATGCGCTAGCCCCTTGGGGCATCAGCAGCTTCTTTGTGAACATTTTTAAGCTATGGCCTTCAGGTTAAATATTAGCGGAAAATAGTTAACTGAGGCAGCATATTCAAACTTCGGCCTGTTATATTACAGTGTTTACTAAGGTTAGATTTACATCCCTGATTTCCTGCATATTGAGGGACGGCATTCTGCAGTAGCAGCTGAGGTTTATTTGCCCTGCCACATTCTATGTTTCTGGTGGCCAGAAGGGATCTTGCTGGGCTTTCTGAGGTTTCCTCATTTGCATACTGCCTTTGCACTCCCACTGTGGTTTGTGAGGTGTGCTGCGGGCCTGGGCATGAACAGAAATGTGCAGATGTCATTTGAAGCAGCAGCTGCAGTTCCTGATTACTGAAAATTGATTCTTGCCGCTTCTTCTGCTGAACTGTATGAGCTGTGAGGTGAGCCAGGAGTCTGCCAATTCCTGTGGTGGAAGGAGGACAGCGTGATTTTGCGAGACAGGCTGGTAAATATGCTCAGGCAAGAAAAACTACCATTACTGGGCCCAGTCATTGCAGCCCCAGGACACCACTGTAAGACCTCTGCAAAAGTGTCCTTACCATCTTCAGCTGCTTCATTGTTAACCTTCCCTATGTCAAAAATGTCATTTGCTGAGAACTCCACACTGTTCAGCTCCATTCGCATTATCCTCAGACAATGAAGCAGCGCCTGCCAGCAATGCAGGAACCAGACAACATCCAGATGTAGGAATGAAAATGGCAGTGACATTCAAACTACATAAATGGCAGATAATGAATGTCTCACTCTAGAGAAAGCACAGCCAACTCCCTTCGACCTTCAATGACATCACCGTCCGTGAGTCGCACATATGTAATAGTTTAGGGCCATCACCGACCAGAAGTGTCACTGGATCAGCCACGCCAACACTGTAGCTAACGGAGCAGGACAGAGGCAGGGAAGAGGTTGATTGTGTACCGAGGTCATACCACACTGGACTGGAGGAAACGGGCTCAATAGACCAACTAATGTCCTTTTCCATATGTTCTTATCTGATGTGTGTGATCCATGACATTCTGAAATAAGCCAGTGGCATCAAGAAACAGAACAGTATAGATTTAACTTTCTGGACCGAGAGGCAGTGGTGCAGTGGTAAAGTCACTGCACTAGAAATTCAGAGGCTCAGGCTAGCTGCCTTCCAAAATGGCCTAGCAAGTCATTCAGCAGTTTACTTGCAGACAGAAAACTTGACAAGGTGTGCAAATGTAAATTGGGTGCAATGTCTCTGCCTTTCTGTACTTGGTACACACTTTGCACCATCAGTTCATGGGGGAGGAATTTTAGCCACTCCCTAGGGGCTGGTTACAAAGTTTCATAAAGTCATTGGAGTTAATTGCCAATCGACCCTCCTGGCTAGATTATGAAACGTGAAGTATAAAGAAGAGATAAATGATTTATCAAAGAAAGTATCCCAGCATTACCTTTGTGCATATGAGTGTTGCTTTTTATAAATAAAATCAGGATGACATTTGGTTATTTAATGACTTTAAGTGAGATATTTAAACTCCAGCTAAAATTTCATCTGCACCTTTTTTCATCATGTGTAGGTTGACATCAAATATTTCCACTTACTTTGTGACACTCTCACTAGCTCTGTGACACTGAACACACCTGATGTGACAAAGCTGTCTTGGAAGCCCAAATGTCCTGCAAAACATGGAAATAAAGAAAAGTAAGCTTCTACAGAGCAAGAATTTGTGACTAGAAATGTTGTATTTCACATTAAAGTATGGACATCCACCATTTAAAAATAAATGCTCCCACTTTCATGAGGTAAATAATCCAATTGAAGATCTGCACCAAAAGGGAGAAAGCAGTCAACAAGTGATCACTTATTGTGAAAAGAGTGGGCTGGTTAATACAAAATATGACATTATATGTCAAATAGTAGATACCACAAAATCTAATTGGAATTGTAACTTCCATGTAAAGAATGTTCGTAGTAAATAAAATGTTAGTCTGTATTTCTTTTCTTCCAGCTTTTGCCTTAAGAAAAAACTTAAAATTAATAATGTTCCTGCCAGTAGCCACTTGAATGATATATGACCATAAGTTAAATTAGCCACTTGCAAGACTCTTCAAATTTGCTGCACTATACTCGTGTTTTATCCCTGCAGGAAAAGAAGCACACAGTAGAAGAGAGAAATAAACAATCGTGAATGGGGCCCCAGATCTGAAACCTCTAATCTGGCTGCAGGAAAAGACTATAAATTGGTGATCCAGTGTCAGCAGACCTACAATGAGGTATTACACATCTTCAGATAGTTCCCAAAATCAATGTTGGTTCATCCAGTTCCAATCTTTCGCACATTTAGGGTCTCTAGCAATCACAGATTTAACATACACAAAGATAGCATCATTACCCAGCAAGTCTTGGCAAGTCACATTTTCTTACAAGGTGGCAGACTTAGCTCAGTGGCAGCACACTCTCCTCAGAGTCAAAATGTTCCCACACCAGCAACAATCTCAGCCGGCACTCCGGTGTAGCATGGTTGCAGAAAACATAAAAATAGACTGCAAAAGCTTCTATAGATATATGAAGAGAAAAAGACTGGTGAAGACAAATGTAGGTTCCTTACAGTTAGAATCAGGTGAATTCATAATGGGCAACAAAGAGCTGGCAGATCAGTTGAACAATTACTTTGGATCTGTCTTCACTAAGGAGGACACAAATATCCTTCTGGAAATACTAGGGGACAGAGGGTCTAGAATGAAGAAGGAATTGAAGGACATCCTTATTCATCAGGAAATTATATTGGGGAAATTAATGGAATTAAAACTCAATATGTCCCAAGGGACTCCAAAACCTGCATCCCAGAGCACTTAAGGAAGTGGCCCTAGAAATACTTGACGCATTGATGATCATTTTCCAGCATTCTATAAACTCTGGAAGAGTTCCAATGGATTGGAGTGTAGCTAATGTAATCCCACTTTTTAAAAAAAGGAGGGAGGGAGAAAAAGGGAAATTATAGACTGGTTAGCCTGACATCAGTGGTGGGGAAAATGCTGGAGTCAATTATTAAGGATGAAATAACTGCATTTGGAAAGTGGGGACAGAATCGGTCCAAATCAGCATGGATTCACTGAAAGGAAATCATGCTTGACAAATCTTCTCAATTTTTTTGAGCACAGTAAGAAGTCTTACAACACCAAGTTAAAGTCCAACAGGTTTGTTTCAAACACTAGCTTTCGGAGCACTGCTCCTTCCTCAGGTGAATGAAGAGGTATGTTCCAGAAACATATATATAGACAAATTCAAAGATGCCAGACAATGCTTAGAATGCAAGCATTTGCAGGTAATCAAGTCTTTACAGATCCAGAGATAGGGGTAACCCTAGGTTAAAGAGGTGTGAATTGTCTCAAGCCAGGACAGTTGGTGGGGGCTGAATGTATGAGACATGAATCCCAGGTCCAGGTTGAGGCCGCACTCATGTGTGCGGAACTTGGCTGTAAGTTTCTGCTCGGCAATTCTGCGTTGCCGTGCGTCCTGAAGGCCGCCTTGGAGAACGCTTACCCGGAGATCTGAGGCTGAATGCCCTTGACTGCTGAAGTGTTCCCCGACTGGAAGGGAACATTCCTGTCTGGTGACTGTCACGTGATGCCCGTTCATTTGTTGTCGCAGCGTCTGCATGGTCTCGCCAATGTACCACGCTTCGGGACATCCTTTCCTGCAGCATATGAGGTAGACAACGTTGGCCGAGTCGCACGAGTATGTACCGCGTACCTGGTGAGTGGTGTTCTCATGTTTGTAATGGTGATATCCATGTCGATGATCTGGCATGTCTTGCAGAGATTGCCATGGCAGGGTTGTGTCGTGTCATGGTCGCTGTTCTGAAGGCTGGGTAGTTTGCTGCAAACAATGGTTGCTTGAGGTTGCGCGGTTGTTTGAAGGCAAGTAGTGGGGGTGTGGGGATGACCTTGGCACGATGTTCATCTTCATCGATGATGTGCTGAAGGCTGCGAAGAAGATGTCATAGTTTCTCCGCTCCAGGAAAGTACTGGACGACGAAGGGTACTCTGTCAGTTGTGTCCCTTGTTTGTCTTCTGAGGAGGTCGGTGCGGTTTTTTGCTGTGGCGCGTTGGAACTGTCGATTGATGAGTCGAATGCCATATCCCGTTCGTACGAGGGCATCTTTCAACGTCTGTAGATGTCTGTTACGCTCCTCCTCGTCTGAGCAGATCCTGTGTAAACGGAGGGCTTGTCCATAGGGGATGGCTTCTTTAATGTGTTTAGGGTGGAGGCTGGAGAAGTGGAGCATCGTGAGGTTATCTGTGGGCTTGCGGTAAAGCAAAGTGCTGAGGTCACCGTTCTTGATAGAGATGAGTGTGTCCAAGAATGCAACTGATTTTGGAGAGTAGTCCATGGTGAGTCTGATGGTGGGATGGAACTTATTGATGTCATTCTGTAGTCGTTTCAGTGATTCTTCGCCGTGAAGATGTTGGCAGATTGAGGTGCGAATTTGGTCCCCATGGCTGTTCCGTGCGTTTGGATGAAGAACTTGTTGTCGAAGGTGAAGATGTTATGATCCAGAATGAAGCGGATGAGTTGCAGAATTGCGTCTGGAGATTGACAGTTGTCGGTGTTGAGTACTGAGGGTGTTGCAGCAATGCCGGTGTCATGGGGGATGCTGGTGTAGAGTGCCAAGACGTCCATTGTGACGAGGAATGTTCCTGGTTCAACTAGTCCATGGGTGCTGAGCTTCTGTAGTAAGTACGTCGTGTCGCGACAGAAGCTGGGCGTACCTTGTACGATGGGTTTCAAGATGCCCTCGATGTAGCCAGAGAGGTTCTCACATAGGGTCCCATGCCTGAAACGATAGGACGGCCTGGTGTGTTGGCCTTGTGTATTTTCGGGAGGCAGTAGAGATCTCCAATGCGGGGAGTACGTGGGATGAGAGCCCGTAGGATGCTCTGAAGGTCTGGATCAATTTTTTTGAGTACGTGATCAGTAGAGTGGGCAAGGGTGAACCAGTGGATGTTGTGTATCTGGACTTTCAAAAGGCTTTTGACAAGGTCCCACACAAGAGATTAGTGAGCAAAATTAAAATTCATGATATTGGGGGTAATGTATTGATGTGGATAGAGGACTGGTTGGCAGACAGGAAGCAAAGAGTGGGAATAAATGGGTCCTTTTCAGAGTGGCAGGCAGTGACTGGTGGGGTATCGCAGAGTTCAGTGCTGGGACCCCAGCTGTTCACAATATACATTAATAATTTGGATGAAGGGATTGCATGCAATATCTCCACATTTGCAGACACTGGTTGGCAGTGTGTGCTTGAGGAGGATGCAAAGAGGCTGCATGATGACTTGGACAGGCTGGCTGAGTGGGCAAATATTTGGCAAATGCAATATAATATGGGTAAATGCGAGGTTATTCACTTTGGTGGCAAAAATGTGAAGGCAGATTATCTGAATGGTGCTAGTTTAGGAAAAGGGGAAGTGCAAAGACTCGTGGATGTCATGGTGGAACAGTTCCTGCAGGTTGGCATACAGGTACAATAGGTGGTGAGGAAAGCTAATGGCACGCTGGACTTCATTTAGGAGTAGGGATGTTTTGCTGTAGTTATACAGGGCCTTGGTGAGGCCACACCTCTAGTATTGTGTGCAGTTTTGGTCTCCAAATTTGACGAAGGACATTCTTACTATTGAGGGTGTTGAGCGAAGGTTCACCAGACTAATTACCAGGATGGTAAGACTTAAATATGAAGAAAGACTGGATCGACTGGGCTTGCATTCATTGAAGTTTAGAAGAATGGGAGGGGATCTCATCGAATCATATAAACTCCTGTTGGGACTGGACAGGCTAGATGTGGGAAGAATGTTCCCGATTTTGGGGACGTCCAGAACTAGGGGTCACAGCCTAAGAATAAGGGGTAAGCCATTCAGGACTGAGATGAGGGAGAACTTCTTCTCTCAGACAGTTGTGAACATGTGAAATTCTCGACCACAGAAAGCCGTTGGGACCAGTTCTTTGGATATATTCAAGAGTGAGCTGGACGTGGCCCTTGTGGTTAAAGAAATCAAAGGGTACGGAGAGAAAGCGGGAGTGGGATACTGAATATGCATGATCAGCCATGATCATATTGAATGGTGGTGCAGGCTCGAAGGGCCGAATGGTCTACTCCTGCACCTATTTTCTATGTTTCTGTTTCTACACAATCTTTTGGATCAAACATTAAATTGAGGCTCTGTATGCTCCCTCAGGTGAATGTAAAAGACCCCATGCTCATATACTTTTAAAGCAGAGTAAAGCAGTTCCTTCTGTTGTCCTGGTGAATATTTATCCATTGGTCACCATTGCTAAAGCAGGTGATCTGGCCATTATCGCACTGTTGTTTGTGTGAGATTGCAGCACACATGCTGACTGCCACATCTCCTACATTACAACAGTGACTATGCTTCAAAAGCACATCATGGGCTGTAAAACACTCTGGTGTGTCCTGAGATCAAGAAAAGTGCTATATAAAAGCATGTTCATTCTTCTTTGACCATACGTCTGGAATCCTTTTCCTCACGTTTCCTATGTGCTCCCATTCACACTTCCCTGAAGCATGACAAGAATTAATATTTCATAAGAAGCAGAGGCACTCATTCCACCTGTTGATCGCACCTGGACGGGTATATCACCAGGGGCTGGTTTAGCACAGTGGGCTAAATAGCTAGCTTGCAATTGCAATGCAGAACAATTTCAGCAGCGCAGTTTCAATTCCCGTACCGGCCTCCCCGAACAGGCGCTGGCATGTGGCTTTTCACAGTAACTTCATTGAAGCCTACTTGTGACAATAAGCGATTATTATTATTATTTATTCAAGGAGATTTGGATCTTTGGTCTGTGGAAATAAGGAGGAGCAAGTGGAGGTGGCAGCAGGAGAACAGGATCCTGTTGACAAGAGGGACAGTGCAAGGCCACTCTCAGCTGATGAATTCTAGAATTTACAATCATTTCAATACACTATTTTCTGGGCTGTCAATTCCTGGAGTCAATTTGCACATGTCCACTCTAAGCTTTGGAATTTGCACCAAACCAATCTCGCCACCTTTCAGACCCTCCTTAAGAAACATCTATTTTGTCAAGTTTGTAGTCTCCCATGCTAATATATTTAGCACTCTGTCAATCTTTTCTGATCTCTGTATATTGTTCTGTGAAGCATCATTTTGATTGGTTGATTTGCTTTATTGCCACATGTACCAAGGTACAGTTACAAGTATTGTTCTGCATACAGCCCAGACAGATCGTTTCATATGTGAAAAGGACATATATAAATACACAATGCAAATACATAGGCATCGGGTGAAGCCTGTATTACTCAGTCGAGAAGATGTGTGAGGAGATCAGTTCAGTCCATAAGAGGGTCATTCAGTAGTCTGGTAACAGCAGGAGAGAAGCTGTTTTTGAATCTGTAAGTGTGAGTTCTCAGGCTTTTGTATCTCCTTCCCGATGGAAGAGGTTGGAAGAGAGAATAGGGAATGTTTGCCTCAGTTAAAGCACTGTATAATGTACATTTGCTTTTATGTTCGTTATGCTGCATCTGTATGTTTGTTTGAGTGCTTTTCAGAACTGCCCCCTCGAAACTGACGTCATCGTGCCGCGCGGCGCAGGAACGGCATTGGGGCATCATCGGATGGCCCGTTCCCGACGCTCTGCCCCCGATGGGTCGAGTTCCCGACCGCGCGATTGATATGTGGTCTGAGCGGTCAGAAACCCGGCTTGGCAGCCCCAGACTGTGTCCGGCGCCACCACAGTTGGCCAGGAGCCATTCCGCTGGCCTGGGGGGCTTCCACGAGGGCTGCGGGGACTAGTGGGGAGTGGCATGGGGCTGTCCTAGACGGGTGGTATTTGACAGGTCAGGTCCGTGCAAGGCCGGCGCCATGCTGTATGGCGCAACTGCTGCCGGTCGTCATTGTGCACATTTATGGCCAAGGAACCATCCGTTTTTGGCATGGGAGCCGGGAGTTTTACCAGGTGCCGCTGCTAGCCCCTCACCGGTCCCGGAATCGGTGAGGGTTCGGCGTCGATTTTGGCACCGTAAAACGCCACAGTTCCCACGCCAGCGTCGGCACTTAGCCACTGAATCAGAGAATCCAGCCCATGGACTGGAATTCTCCAGCTGTTACGATTCTCTTTTCCACTGGCAGTGCACCCCCACCTGCGGGTTTCCCGACAGCATGGGGTGGCTTCAATGGGAAATCCCATTGACATGCGGTGGGAATAGAGAATCCCACTGCCAGCAAATGGCGCGCCTCTGAGAAACACGCAACTGGGAGGCCGGAGAATCCAGTCCCAAATTAATAGAGAGAAATTCGACAAAGAAAAATAAAAAATAAATTATATTTTTAAATCTCCAAGAACAATTACATTTTGTAGTTATGAGAGTCCATAATTGTACAATTAAATTTTTATGTTGTTAGGCAGTAGGGGATAACAAATGGCAACTTCATTAGTATAGCAATTTCACACGCTCACATGAACTTCAATGCCAATTTGTTTAGCTAAATATTGGTAAAGTAGTTTGTGGAGAAGCAGGGTAAATCAAAAAACTTGTGGATGACTACATTTATCGAACATGTGCGAGCTCTGAACTTTGTGTCGAATTTATTCCAAAAGAGGGGTGAGTGGTGTTCATCTTACGATTGTCCTTTATGTAAAATATAGGCCTCAGTTCCTCAATCTCACTTCTCGGTAGGTGTTAGGATCTAAATAATTCTTCTTTCAGTATTTTCTCCACAGATCAACTATTCTTTGTGAAAACTGTCATTAAACTTGCTTGAGGTTAGTGAATTTGTACTTGTACCCCATAGCCTTATATTTGTTATCTAATAGAACAGAATGCTTACTTAGTACATCTCCATCTAGCATCATTTTGAAAGCTTTTATCATATGTTCACTCAGTTTTGTTACCTCCAGTAAAAATAAGTTTAGTTGCTTCAACATTTTTTCCAAAATATTTCTAATCACCCTGATCACAGCCCAGTGTCTGCTTGGTGTACAATAGTACCCAATTTGTCTCATTAATAATCATCTCAGAATGATAAGATTCTTTTAAAATATAGTTAATGACAACCTCAAATCTCTTTTCCATTTTGGTCTCTGTCAAAGGAGACTCTTCCATATCATACACATGTTTCATACTACCTGCCCCTGCTACATCGTCAAATGTACAGCCCATGACTGGGCAGCACGGTAGCATTGTGGATAGCACAATCACTTCACAGCTCCAGGGTCCCAGGTTCGATTCCGGCTTGGGTCACTGTCTGTGCGGAGTCTGCACATCCTCCCCGTGTGTGCGTGGGTTTCCTCCAGGTGCTCCGGTTTCCTCCCACAGTCTAAAGATGTGCAAGTTAGGTGGATTGGACATGATAAATTGCCCTTAGTGTCCAAAATTGCCCTTAGTGTTGGGTGGGGTTACTGGGTCATGGGGATAGGGTGGAGGTGTTAACCTTGGGTAGGGTGCTCTTTCCAGGAGCCGGTGCAGACTCGATGGGCCGAATGGCCTCCTTCTGCACTGTAAATTCTATTCTATGACTCAAATCTGGTCTGCAGAACAGTGCGATCTAGTACAAAGACTTCCTTTCAGACACTTAGCGCAGTATTCTCTGTTTGGGAGACATTGGGCGGGATTCTCCATTGCCTGACAGCAATATTGTAATCGGTGATTGGGCGGAGAATTGACTCTGGCGCCCATATCGGGGCCAGTGCTGGTTTGACACCAGTCAGCCTTGCTCCCTCCTCATGGAAATGGTGTTATCGCATTTGCGTACCACTGCGATGGTGTTGGCATGTCATCGGCAGGCCCTCCCGCAATGCCTCGCCCCCGATGGGCCGTGTGCCAGACGGCCCGGTTGACGTGTGGTCTCAGTGGTCGGGAAACCGGCGTGGTGTCTGCGGACGGTGTCCATCGCCGCCACACTCGGCGGGGATCTGTGCTGCTGGCTGGGGGAGCTTCCGTGGGGGTCACGGATGGCGGGTCGGGTCCGCACACGGCCGGCGCCATGTTGTATGGCGTGACCGCTGCAGGACGTCGCCATGCACATGCGCGGCCAGGGGCCCAGCCATTCTCTGGCCGTTTTCAGCGTGGGAGCCACGGGTTTCACCTGACACCACTGCTAGACTCTCACCGGTCCTGGAATTGGTGAGGAGTCAGCACTGATGTTTCGGTTGTAAAACACCCGCAAATTCTCCTTTCGAGCCAGCACTTAGCCGTTGAAGTGGAGAATCCAGCCCTATGTTTTTCTGCCGGAGGAGAATTTCTACCAATTTATGATCCTCCTGGGAGTGCAAATCGGGATGCAATTCCATAATCTTTGCCATGCAAATTTTTGCATGGTGAGGAATACGGAGGAATCCCACTATCAGGCTGCCATTTTGACCGGGGGTGGGGAGTCCCTTCAGTTAGGTGGTCTCTGTGGGAGGGGGGGGAGCTCCTTCAGTTACAGGGGGGCTGAGGAGGATTCCTTCAGTTAGAGGGTCCCTGGGGGGTCTCTCTATTAATGGAGTACCTGGGAGGGGTCACCCCATTAAGGGGGTCCCAAGGGAGGGGCCATGGTAGAGGAGGTGTAGGCAGGTGGTGCATTGTGGTTGATGGACTCTGGAGGCAACTCCCCTAAGGAGCTACCCAAACTGCTGCTTCACAGCACCAGGGTCCCAGGTTTGATTCCCGGCTTGGGTCACTGTCTGTGTGGAGTTTGCACATTCTCCCCGTGGGTTTTCTCCAGGTGCTCCAGTTTCCTTCCACAAAACCCAAAAGATGTGCTGTTAAGTGAATTAGACATTCTGAATTCTCCCTCAATGTACCCGATTAAGGGATTTTCACAGTAACTTCATTGCGGTGTTAATGTAAGCCTACTTCTGACAGCAATAAAGATTAACTAACGAATTAATTAAGACCCATTTGCATTCACTGGCATGCGGCCGTGAACCTTGATCCCGGCGCGGGCGGCAGGTTGGAGCATCAATTTCAGATCGGCACCACCTTTTCCTCGATGCCTGATTTTCCGTCCCATTGGGATTACGCTTTGGGCATCGTGGGATGGAGAATCTAGCCCGTAATATTTGACATGGTGACAAAATGTCTTCTACCGCCTGAAGTTTTCCTGATACACCGAAATTGAAGAATTCGCGACCATGAAAAACATCATGTAGCATGGAAATGGAAAAGGAGAGAAGGTTGGATGGGGAGAAGGACAAAACATGAGAGAGAAAAAAATAAAGAACTGGCATCCAGTTGATTATTGAAATGGATTGAGATGGGAAAGTGATGATAAGCATGATTATTCTATAAGCTTCAGAGCAAATCCATAGCGACTTATGATAGGAACTATAAAATGGGCTAGGTTTTCAATAGAAGGTTGGGAACCTGACACCTGAATAAATTCCAGGTCCTGATCCTGCATCTAAGCCCGAGTTGCTATCGTGATTTTTAAATCTAAACTGCCTAACTGGCCTGTAAGTGAGCTTGACATCTAATTAGAGACATTAAGTGTATCTACCAGGTGGGAGTTGGCTGCCAGAGGCAAAGACAGGCGGGAGCTTTGTTGAGAGCTGCTGCTGCTGCCCTGCTGATTAGAGCAGGCAGCTCCATGAAAATGGAAGGAAAGAGGCAGCGGCCTTGCATGACAAGGTAGGACCAGTACTTGTGCTGGTGCTCATTGGCCCCACAGAATTGTTGAAAGGGCCACTGAAAATAAAGTTATTTGGCCACATGGCCAACTCAACAGCTGTGCACTGATGTGCATACGCCTGGTCAGGCTCCAAAATACTTCTGAAAATTCCTTTCTACTCCACATCAGCCTCTTGACAAGTTCCCTAAGGCTTTGGACACTTGCCCCTCTCCCTCCCACCTGCTGTTCCTTTGATAATCCAAAGCTGTATTGGAGGCCTCGGGATCCTCACATGACCTCCAGGATTGTAACTTTCAAAGCCTCCCTGTACCTGTAGCCACCCGTGCCTGATGTTGAAAGTTCGGCCCAATGGAACTCAAGAGAGTGTCATCCTCATGAAAAATAGTAATCTTGGCGATATAAGTTGCGATGAAGGTGAAACACAGGTAACAAGTGAGGATACCATTGTTGGATCAGATGCCAACTTGTGGGGTCTGGTGACATGTTATTGTCAGATGCCCTTTGCAGAAAAGACAATGATGGAATGTGGCCAATACAATATATGGATCCACCTATTCTTGTGCCAGAATCTCAAAGACTAATGCCTCTGATGTTTCTTTCCATAAGAAAAGTTGAGATGTGAAAGAATTGATTAAGTTGGGTTCAGGTCAGCAGTAGCTTGCTTGAATGAAGAATTCTTGGGCCTGTTTTGTGACTTATCTTAATGAGGCAAAAAAATTGTGAAATGAAAAAAAGGGCAGCAGGTTGGCCAAAGAAACCCTTGAGAAGCCAGACGCGAGTCACTTTATTTGAACAGTAAAGGTTACAAAGTACGCAGATTGACATGGGCAGGAATAGATGATTTTTCCCCCCTCCTTGCAGTTTTTCTTCCCACTGTGAGGGCCCAGAGATAATACAAGGTACACGCAGCAGACAGTATTGTATGCTTTTGGTTTAAACCTAGTAATCACGAAGGCAGACAACTATGCTTGCATAACAGACTAGGAGTACATCCCTATGGAGAATAGTAGATGGCTCAGTCTCGAGCTGCTATTCGGGCACTTTCTATTTGGGCTAATCCTTCTCAAGCTATCATTAAATCTCAAATAATTGATTGCTGATTCTGGTCTAATCAATATTTGCTTGCATGTTTTTTACCTGCCTATTCCAATGGTGACCATACACACTTCTGAAACTCTGTTCTTAAAGACATCAGAGAATAATCTGTTACAAAAACAGAAAATGCTGGATAAACTCAGCCGGTCTGGCAGCATCTGTGGAGAGAGAAACACAACTAATATTTCGAGTCCACATGACTTGTACAGAACTTCTGTTGAAGGGTCATGCGGATTTGAAAAGTTAACTCTTTTTTTCTCTCCACAGATGCTGCCACACCTACTGAGCTCATCTAGCATTTTCTGTTTTTATAACAGATTTCCAGCACCCGCAGTATTTTGCTTTTATATAAGAGAATAATTTGTTATTGTCCTGTACATTCCTGAAGTCTTTGACAGTCTGGCACTGTATGCTTCTAACCATGTTGCCATCATGCAGTTTCTGACCAAAGCTGCGTTCATAGCCATCCCGTTTCCTCTCAAACCGCTTCATCTGTTTTGCAGTTGCTAACTTTTTCCATTTATTCCGAAGTTTCTTTTTCATATTGATGATCACCTTTATTCCCCATCTAACCCAATCCACCCTTTAACTGATGATTCCACTTTACGTTCATCAACTAGCTCGGCGTGTGTGCTCTCAGCATTCACAGTCGCCAGTTCTCTGGAAATGCAATGGCTGAATCAATACATTTTGATCTCTTTCAAAGCTGTCAATGGTGCTGAGTAAATATTGTTTATTTTCTTTAAAGACTGTTTCTTTATATTTTGTACAAAACCTATCACAACTTATTTTTAATGGCTCCATCATTAAGCTTTAACGATTTTAACCAGTTAATGACTGCAAATGTAGCACATATAGGAATAGCACATATAGGAAAATCGGTTAACCCCTCTGTTAAACCAGTACACAAAGGATTTCAACCTTTTTTGTGTGTTCAGTTCATTATGATATTGCAGTGGTGATTTAATCACACATTTGAATGAAACAAGTAAATTGTTTCAGCCAAGGGATGGTTTATGCGATTTTGCTTTTGATACAAATCTGCTTTTAAATTGCTTTGACAGTTGAACAGACTGAAATATTATAGTATCCTATATCTGCGAAAACAAAAATCCTCCAAATGCAGTTCACTTCTATCTCCTCCCCCAAATCCCAGCAGATGGAGTCTAAATTGAATACATTTAATTGTTTTTTCAACCTGATCACAGCATAATTGAAAGAGCTGGGTCTGGTAGGTATGTAAATTCAAATTGTGAGAGTAATAAGCACATGCTGGAAAAAATGGGTGGAGACATTCACTAATAATGTATTTGACCACAAAAATTAGCGAACGCTCAATAAATTGCAGCAACTTTTATCCTGAACACACAGCTGTATTTATTTTAGATAAGATGCAGCATTAAGTCTCCAAGATCAGATTACACACCTCCAGTCTATGTTTTTCTGGCTGGAAAATGCGAAGGGAGGGACTGATCACTTAGTGCAGAAAGTGAAATGGAACGATATTTGACAACAAGAATCGGAATAACCTTTTAACTGCTGCAGTCATGGTTGACTGTCCTTTGACCCGAAGAGATTATCTGGGATTTCAATGACAACAGTTGGAACCAAATGTTTTTGAATAGAGAACAATGATCAGAGGGTGAGCAATAAAAGGCAGCAGAATCCCTGCCCAGATCAGTGTACTGATTAGAAAATTGGTTCTTGGTTCTGAATTAATAGACTGTAATAATGAGAATTTTGAAAACCAAAAAATGAAAAAAGGACTAAAATAACTGGATGTTCAACTTAAAGTCAGGGGTGCAGTTACCCATTTGTACTTCCATGGCGGCAGAAGCTGTCCACATTTCACTCTCTTAGTCTTTAATAGACAGATATTTTTCTTCCTCAACTTCGCTGTCTTCATTTCTGGAGATAGGCCATCAATATCTAGATTCCAGAACGAGGGGCATAGACTAAAGATTAGGGCCAGACAATTCAGGAGAGATATTAGGAAGATGTTAGGAGGCACTTCGACACACAAAGGGTGGTAAAGGTTTGGGACTCTCTTCCACAAACAGCAACTGATGCTAGATCAGTTGTTAATTTTAAATCTGAGATAAGTAATCTTGTGTTAAGCAGAAGTATTAAGGGATATGGGCCAAATGCAGGTATCTGGTGCTAGGCCACACATCCGCTATGATCTCATTAAATGGCAGAACAGGCTCGAGAGGCTGAATGGCGTACTCTTGTTACTCTGTAATATCCACTTTCAACCCACCAATTTCCACAGCTACCCTTACTATATTTTGTCCCAAATTCTTTCCTGGAAATACTTTATTCAATTTTCCCAGTTTCTCTGCCGCATCTGTTTTGACATTGTCACAATCCATCCTGATGCTTTCAACAGGCTGGATAAAGGGGAACCAGTAGATGTAGCGTATTTGGATTTCGAAAAAACATTTGATAAGGTGTCATGTAAAAGATTACTGCGGATAAGATAAAACATCATGGTATGTTGGATGATATATTAGCATGGGTTGAGGATTGGCTAATAAACAGGAAACAGTCAGAATAAATTTGTCATTTTCAAGATGAAAAATGTGGAGTGCCACAGGAGTCAACACTGGGGCCTCAACTATTTATGCTATATTCATGACTTGGTTGAATGTGCTGACTATATTGTAACCAAATCTGCTGATGAGACAAAGACAGGTAGGGAAGCAAACTGTGAGGAGGATGCGAAGACAGAGACTGCAGTATGCTGCAGCGCAGAGGGAGCTGGATGGCACAGAGGGAGCTGGATGGCCTTGTGCTGAATACAAAGTCAGCATGCAGGTGCAGCAAGCAATTAGGAAGGCAAATGGAATGTTCACCTTTATTGTAAGGGGGATGGAGCATAACAGTAGGGAAATCTTGTAACAAAGGCATTGGTGAGACCGCACCTGGAGCACAGTGTACAGTTTTGATCTCCCCATTTAAAGGGGAGATACTTGCATTGGAGGCAGTTTAGAGAAGATTCGCTTGACTGATTCCTGGATTGAAGGGGTTGATTTATGAGGTAAAGTTGAGCAGGTTGAACTCATACACATAGGAGTTTAGCAGACTGAGAGGTGATCTTATTGAAACATAAAATTCTGAGAGATTTTGACAGAACTGCCAAAATGCTGAGAAGATGTTTTCACTTAAAGGGGAATCCAGAACTAGGGCACAGAGTTTCAAAATAAGTGGTTTCCCATTTAAGACAGAGGCTATGACACTACACTGAGGAACTCCTGCAGAATATCCTAGGACTAAGATGATCAGCCTTTAACATTCCCAACTATCTTCCTTTGTGATAGTATGATGCCAACCAGTGGAAAGACTTTTCCCCTTGATTCCCACAGAATTCAATTTTGTTAGGGATGCTTGATGCCACACTCGGTCAAATGCTGCCTGGAGGTCAAAGGCAGTCACTCTCACTGTACCTCTATGTTTAGACCAAGGCTGCAATGAGGTCAAAAGCCAAGTGCCTCCGGTTGAACCCAAACTGGGCAGCAGTGAACAGTTCACCCATGTGTAAGTGCACTGTTGATGACCCCTTTTGTCAATTTGCTGATGATCAAGAATAGATTGATGGGGCAATAATTGGTTAGCTTTTTTTGGATAGGACATTCCTGGACAATCTTTCATATTGTTGGGTAGATGCCAGTGTTGTAGCTGTACTGGAATAGGTTGACTAGGGTCGTAGTTAGTTCTGGAGTATACGTTTACAGTACTACAGCTGGATGTTGTCAGGACCCAGAGACTTTGCAATATCCAATATCTCCAGCTATTTTGTGATATCATGTGGAGTCAATTGAATTGGCTGAAGAATGGGATCTGTGATGCTGGGGACCTCTGGAGGAGTCCAAGATGGATCATCCACTCAACACTTCTGGCTGAAGATTGTTGCAAATGCTTCAGCCTCATCTTTCACATTGATGAGCTGGGCTCCCCCCCCCTCATTGAGGATGGGCTTATTTGTAAAGATTCCTCCTGCAGTTAGTGGTTTAATTTTCCATCTCCACTCATGGTGTGGCAGAACTACAGAGCTTCGATCTGATCTGGAGTTCTCAATTGGTAAGATAAACTTTAACACAATGCTAAGTATGCAAACAGCATGCTCCCCTGAACGCCTATAAGAAATCAGTCTTGTACAATTTGAACCTCTGCCATCAACCTTTTGCACCATTAACTGAAGCACAGTTACAAAATAGACATGTTTAGATCAGTAAAGGTAATTAAAATCTAAATTATTCAAATTTGTGATGATCCCATTAGGATTATACAGCTGGAACAATTTGCAAGCAATAAGCATAAGGAACGAGGTATAGGGGCATCACGGTGGCACAGTGGTTAGCGTTGCTGCCTTCGGCGCTGAGGATCTGGGTTTGAATCTGGGCTCTGGGTCACTGTCCGTGAGGAGTTTGCACATTCTCCCCGTGTCTGCGTGGGTTTCACCCCCACAACCCAAAGATGTGGTTAGGTGGATTGGCCACGTTAAATTGCCCCTTAATTGGAAAAAGATAATTGGGTGCTCTAAATTTATTTCAAAAAAAAGGAACGAGATATAACAATGGAAAAAGCCCAATGCAATGTGTGCTTTAAAAAAATGTTCTCTACATTCTACCCATCTGAATCCAAAGTGATACTGGAACAACATTGCTGATTGCTTACAGCTACAATGGATGAGTCCATGGCACTTCATATAGATCTTGCTATGGTCTGGCATCGTGCCAGCTTGTTTTCACAAAGGTTTGGTTACAAGAAAAATCTGACACCTTTCAAATGTGCTAAGTTAGAACCAGTTACAAATAATGTGTTGAATGTTTTTAGAAAAAGCTGGGTTTGTGCCAGACCATAGTTAGGCTTCTTATAGCATTTTCTCTTACAAGCTGTGAGCAAAGTTGAAGTACGCAAAGTGTGTACAATCTTGCTCGGCAGCAACAGAGTCATTATGAATGGTTTCGAAACCTGCTTACTATCAGAGCAGGATCTTTAAACCTAATACAAAGTTAAAATTTAGACTGGCAACGTGATACAAGACTGAATAAAACCTTGAGAGGAATAGGAAGGCAAATGTCAATTCCCACAAAAAACTGGGTTTTTTGAATGAATGGCAGTGGTACAGTGGTTTGCACTGCTGTGTCATAGCACCAAGGACCCGTGTTTGGTTCCAACTGTAGGTGACGATGTGGAGTTTTCACATTCTCCATGTGTCTGTGTGGGTTTCCTCCAGCTGTTCTGGTTTTCTCCCACAGTCCAAAGATGTGCAGCTTAGGTGGATTGGCCATGATAAATTGCCCCTCAGGGTGGTGTTGCAGGAATAGGGCGATTGATTGGGCCTAGGTAGGGTGGACGTTCGAAGGATTGGTGCAGACTCAATGGGCCAAATGGTATGCTTTTGCATTGTAGGGATTCTATAAAGAAACATTAGCCCTGAAGAATTTAGTAAGACACAATTGCAACTAGTATCAAAACCTTAGGACTGTCTGAGTAGTAGATTTGGGGAAGCAGCGGAAAACCCATTTAGAAGCAACTGGGTCTAGGTGATCTCGTATTTAGATTGAAGTCACACAATGGGAGACTTTGAGAATGGATCATTTTCTTAGACTCTCAGCTGGAAAGTAATCTGTGTGCAGCAGTGTGGAAATCTAATGGCATAAGCTTTCTTTAAAAACTGATTTGGAATTTTAGCTTGTTCATCTTTTGAATTTTCACAGATTTCAGATGTACCTTCTAGAACTTTGGTCTCCAGATACAGCAATTATTAATTATTAGGATAGTTCCAAGAAGAAATGCCAAAATTTCAATCTGTATGTTTTGATACAATTTGACATAAAATAAGTAATGCCTGTATATAAAAATTTAAATTTGCGCGGACTTCCGGTGGCGGCCACGGAGGAGTAGGTCGCACATTTGATAGCTCCCTCCTGTGATGGACATTTGGACCTTCTTAACCTGTTTTTTAATGGATTTTATGGGATAAATCGATGAAGGGTGAGACAGTAAGGAGAAATCCCCCTCCGGTGTATGGAGAATCGGACCAGAAGTGGCCGTGTGAGAAGACAAAGTCCTATAAGGAAGACGCGAGCAGAGCTGGTAACGCGGGAAAGCATGGTGGAGAAGCAGGGCCGGGGGGAGATGGCACAGTGGTTGACGGAGCAGCTGGTGAAGGTTTTTGAAGATTGCTTCGCCAAGCTGAAGAAGGACACGCTGGACTCGATTAAGGCTTCGATTGATCAAGTTGTGCAGAATCAAGAGACCCATGGGAGAGCGATCCAGGAGGTGGACAAAAAGGTGTCCGAGCATGAGGAATACCTAACCGTGCTGGAGACCAAGGTGGAGGTGATAAACAACCGCCAAAAAGGAGTGTAGGGGAAGCTGGAGGACAGGTCCAGGAGGCACAATCTTAGAATTGTCGGCCTCCCTGAAGGCAGTGAGGGATCGATTGCGAGGACTTATGTGACGTACATACTGGAGAAGTTGATGGGGGCTGAGGCGTTCCCTCGGCCACTGGAAGTGGATAGAGCGCACAGAGCCATCGCGAAGAAGCCCCGAGCAAACGAGCCGCCGAGGGCCATGGTGGTACGTTTTCACCATTTACTGGACAAAGAACACGTTCTGTGGTGGGCCAAGAAAGAACGGAGCAGCAAATGGGAGAACTGTGAGCTGCGCATTTATCAGGACCTGGGTGCGGATCTGGCCAAGAGGAGAGCTGGATTTAATCTTACAAAAACGGACCTCTTAAGGGGGTGAAGTTTGGGAAGCTGTACCCAGCCCGTCTGTGGGTCACACATGAGAATCTGGACTTCTACTTTGAAACACCAGACAAAGTATGGACTTTTATTAAAGAAAAGAGGCTGGAGGCAAATTAAAAGACACTGAAGCCTTGGAGAAGTACTGTGGTGGCGATTTGTTGTGCTGGATTGTATAAATATAAGTAGCGCTATGTATAATAAGGGGCTGTTCGGATGGCTAAAGGTAACTTGTTTTGCAGGGAGCTGGTTAGAAGGGGGATGGGCTTTGGGGTTGGTTCTGCTTTTTGGGTGATTATTTTTCTAAAGTGGCTGTTTCTTCACTGTTTTGTCTGATGTTTGTTTACTGGGGAATGTGATGCTTTTAACATGTTTATCCATGTGGAGGAAGAGGGGAGAGAACAATGGGGAGACAGACTCCCGAGCACAGTCGTGGTGCTCATTCCCCACCAAGCCCCCTACAAGCCCCAAAACGGGCATCTCACGGCGATTTCACGACGGCAGCGACTAGGTGTGGTTGCCGCCGTCGTGAAACGGTCACGAACGGCAGGCCGCTCAGCCCATCCGGGCCAGAGAATCGCCGGTCGCTGTGAAAAACAGCGAGCGGCGATTCTTCCGAGCGGGGGGGGTGGGAGAATCGGGGGGGGGGGGGGGCACCAGGTTGGGGGGGGGGGGGGGGGGGGGGGCGGCATCCCGCGATTATCCCACCCGGAATGGGGAGCGGAGAATCGCGCCCTAAGATTCTTCTCCCTTACAACAGATGTAAAATTCAATTATATTGTGGTCGCTGCTACCTCGGGGTGCTTTAATTCTGAGGTGATTAATTAATCCTGTCACACTACAGAATACCAAGTCCAATATAACCTGCTTTCTGGTTGGTTCCAGAACGAGCTGTTCTAAGGAACTATCTTGAAGCATTCCATTAATTCCTCATCCCGGCGATTACTGTCAACCTGACTTTCCTAGTTCATATGTAGATTAAAATCACTCATGATTATTGTCTTCCCTTTATCACAAGCACCCAATATTTTTTTTTGTATACTTTGTCCTACATTATGGTTACTGTTATGGGGCATGTAGACCAGACCCACTAGTGACTTCTTTCTACTGCTATTCCTCATCTCCACGCAGATTCTTCATTCAGATCTCCTGAACCAAGGTAATGTCTAACTATTGCACCGGCGGGGTGGGGGGTCCCGGCGTAGCGGAGTGGCACCAACCACTCTGGAGTCGGGCCACCCCAAAGGTGCACAATTCTCCGCACCTTTATGGGCCAAGCCCTCACATTGAGGGGCTAGGCTCGCGCCGGAGTGGTTGGCGCCAATGGCCTTTGACGCCGGCTGGCCGGCGTCGGGGCAAGCCGAAAGGCCTTCACCGGTTCGCGCATGCGCGGTAGGGGGGTTCTCTTCCGCCTCCCCCATAGTGGAGGCCTTGGCGGCGGAAGAAGAAAAAGAGTGCCCCCACGGCACTGGCCTGCCCGCCGATCGGTGGGCCCCGATCTCGGGCCTGGCCACCATGGGGGCACCCCTCGCGGTCCGATCGCCCCGCGGGCCCCCGGGGGCCCCCTCGCGCAGCCAATCCCTCCGCCACCAGAGGTGTTATCTGCGTAACATCTAGTCTTTACTGTTGGTGTATCTGTAGGATTTTTCACTCTGTCCCTTTTTGCCACTCTCTGATCCTCATTTCTTTTATTATTACTATACCGCCCCTTATCTTTCAACTTGACACCTTACAACTTTTTGGATTCAATACTGAGTTTCACAATGTCAGATCATAACAATTGCCCCCACTTTGTTTTGTTTCCTCTGCTAGTTGCTTTTCTTCTCGTTTCTGATAGCAGCTGTCAAATATTGTCATTCATACCTCTTCACAAATCTTTCCTTTCTTGTCCCTTCAAATTTCCATTGGCATTGCACTGAGAAACCTTGTCATTTAATCTTTGCTGCCCTCCACCCTATCACAGATCTTCCCTTTGATTTTCTTCTCACCATTTCCCTTGCTGAAAACATATTACATTTCTGAATATTCCCAGTTGTGATGACAGTCTCAGACCTGAAATATGGCTGGGATTTTCAGGCACTCTATTGACGGGACAGGCCAGGATATTTTGCGGCCTAGCCTAATATCCAGCGATGGGACTGGACGATCCAGATGGCAGAGAGGGTCAGAAAATCCCACCTATTGATTCTATTTCTCTG